>NC_139972.1:18345497-18700497 GCF_963993115.1 Abramis brama
ACATCACCTTTACAACATGATTTATTTTTCTTTCTTTTTTTTGTTTACATTAATTATAATCATTAGGTACAGTATGTGAACAATCTTTAAAGAAGTGCAGCCAAGAAGTGCACACATATTAGCCGGGCATGCCTGCTTAGTAAGGAAAAAAAATCATAATATATAAATATATTTGAAAAAGACATAAATAAATAAATAAATAAATAAATAGAGGCGTTTCATCCTGTTCCAAAAATGTTCTATGGACCGCAAAGGAAAAACTTTGGAGAATCTTTTTGTAGCTCTTTTCCATACAACAATAGTTCAGAGACCACAAGTGTCAAACTCCACAAGTAAATAAATAATTGAATAAATAAAATGGTCCATATGTCTTGTGCACTATTCCAAGTCTTGCGTAGCAGTGTTGATATTGTTAACTAAAACTAAAAGTATAGTTTTCAGTAATTGAAATAAAGCTGAAATAAAATAAAGTATAAATAGAAAATGTATAGAGAGAAAAGTTTCCTTAACAATTAACTGAAATGAATAAGTTTGCATGTAAGTACTTAAAATTGCACACACACACACAAAAAAGTTTAAGTTTAAGTTTTAGTCATTTTGTTAAATTAAATGAAAACTGAATATACATAAATAAAATCTATTTCAAAATATAAATAAATACTACAGTAGTATATAAATCATACAAAAATAGCACAAACTACCAAAGTCACTTGAATAGTGTTTTTGAAGACTGACAGTCATAGTCACCATGAAAAAGAGCAGCAAATTTTTAAAAAATTAAAAATTAAATAAAAAAAATGTACAGCACACGGCTCTGAAACAACATGAGAGTATATGTAAATCATTCATTTTGGATGAACTGTCTGTTAATTCTGGCTGGTTGTGAGTGTTTTATGAAAAGGGCTGATGAAGGAGAGTGTTTACGAACAAGAGTTTTGCTCCACTCGAGCTCAGCTGATCCTTTCCTCCTTCTACATCTCCGCTTGCACACATTTCTGTCAGAACACTGAGCTCAGCGGGGTCCTGCATTCCCTCTGCACAGTCTACCCTTTAAAAAAAGTCCCCAAGTTGCCCCATTCATTCTTGCACTTGGTATTCCTGGCAACCTGTGCAATCAATCTTCCATTTGAGGTCTCCTTAATTTGGACCTTGTCTACAAAGTAGTTTGGTGTTTCAGAGTACTGTTTTTTTTTTTTTTTTTTTTTTTTTTGAGACAGAGAGGAAAGATGTACTATGTCAACCTGTTTTCTCCTTTTAAATTTTGCAGGGCGGAGTTCTCTATATATCATCCTCTCCATGGGAGGCATTTTCTTACTCATCACCTTGGTGACTGTTTGCGCCTGTTGGAAACCCTCCAAAAAGTACCAGCTCTACTATCCCTATATCCATTCTCTTTGATAAATCTAAAGCAAGCCACAATAAATCTCAGCAGCTCGTACTGTTCTTGTAAGAAAAGTCTTTGTGCTTCAAATGTTAGGAGGCCAAAGTTCCACAAATCAGATGAAAACAAAGCCCAAAGCAACTGATTAAATTGGAAAGAACTCGTCTTATACACATTTAGGTTTCTGTTTGTGCACTAAATGAATATGATATTGCATTTGATATTTCTATCACAGTCAGATATGTTGCTAACAAAAATACATTGTTATTCTTTCTACAGAAAAAGGCAACAGCTTGCCAGACAGAGCAGACAAAATTTAGCAGAGCAGAATAACGACAATCATGATGGTAATTTCGTTAATTGTTGCAGAATAACTCAAGATAAATCTCCTATTTTAATATTTTAAAGGTGCACTCAGTAATTTTTCCCTCATTAAAAAAAGAAATTATAATAGTAAAAATGTTTAAAATGATCTAAGTTATTTTATTTAGAGTATTTATTTATTATTTATTTATAGTATAACATTTTGAATTGGCTTTTTATTTGTATATTTTCAGTTTTCGTTTTAATTTTACTTTAAGTTTTAGTAATTTTGTTTCAAGCTATTGTTATTTGTATTCGTTATAAATATATATATATATATATATATATATATAATCACTCACCTAAAGGATTATTAGGAACACCTGTTCAATTTCTCATTAATGCAATTATCTAATCAACCAATCACATGGCAGTTGCTTCAATGCATTTAGGGGTGTGGTCCTGGTCAAGACAATCTCCTGAACTCCAAACTGAATGTCAGAATGGGAAAGAAAGGTGATTTAAGCAATTTTGAGCGTGGCATGGTTGTTGGTGCCAGACGGGCCGGTCTGAGTATTTCACAATCTGCTCAGTTACTGGGATTTTCACGCACAACCATTTCTAGGGTTTACAAAGAATGGTGTGAAAAGGGAAAAGCATCCAGTATGCGGCAGTCCTGTGGGCGAAAATGCCTTGTTGATGCTAGAGGTCAGAGGAGAATGGGCCGACTGATTCAAGCTGATAGAAGAGCAACTTTGACTGAAATAACCACTCGTTACAACCGAGGTATGCAGCAAAGCATTTGCGAAGCCACAACACGCACAACCTTGAGGCGGATGGGCTACAACAGCAGAAGACCCCACCGGGTACCACTCATCTCCACTACAAATAGGAAAAAGAGGCTACAATTTGCACAAGCTCACCAAAATTGGACAGTTGAAGACTGGAAAAATGTTGCCTGGTCTGATGAGTCTCGATTTCTGTTGAGACATTCAGATGGAGTCAGAATTTGGCGTAAACAGAATGAGAACATGGATCCATCATGCCTTGTTACCACTGTGCAGGCTGGTGGTGGTGGTGTAATGGTGTGGGGGATGTTTTCTTGGCACACTTAGCCCCTTAGTGCCAATTGGGCATTGTTTAAATGCCACGGCCTACCTGAGCATTGTTTCTGACCATGTCCATCCCTTTATGACCACCATGTACCCATCCTCTGATGGCTACTTCCAGCAAGATAATGCACCATGTCACAAAGCTCGAATCATTTCAAATTGGTTTCTTGAACATGACAATGAGTTCACTGTACTAAAATGGCCCCCACAGTCACCAGATCTCAACCCAATATCTTTGTGGGTGCATCTTTGGGATGTGGTGGAACGGGAGCTTCGTGCCCTGGATGTGCATCCCACAAATCTCCATCAACTGCAAGATGCTATCCTATCAATATGGGCCAACATTTCTAAAGAATGCTTTCAGCACCTTGTTGAATCAATGCCACGTAGAATTAAGGCAGTTCTGAAGGCGAAAGGGGGTCAAACACAGTATTAGTATGGTGTTCCTAATAATCCTTTAGGTGAGTGTGTATATATATATATATATATATATATATATATATATATATATATATATATATATATATATATATATATAGCTTTAATGTATTTTTAAATTTAGTTTTAGTTTTCGACATTTTAGTACTTTTTTTAAATTTACATTAATTGCCAAGGCAAGATCTCTTGCCAAGGCAAAATTTCTGATTTTTTTTTTTTTTTTTTAGTTTAAGTTTTTCATTTATTATTCATATTTTATTTTATTTTATTTCATATTTTTATTCGTTTTAGTTTTAGTTAATATTAGCAACACTGATCACATATAGAGTGGCCTAATAAAATAAGTTTTTTTTGGAGTGGGTCGCCTCATGGAGGCAGCCATTTTGAGATCACATAACAGCAGAATAATATTACTCTGTTTATCTCTGTAACCTCCGTAATTGGACATAAATTAATCGTGACTGACTGTAAATATTTAAATCCTACAATGGCATTATTTATTAGTTACATAAAATATTTGCTTTATGCTGCATCCACACTAGGTGTCAGTCCAAGGCCACTTTCATGTCAAACAGAGTAACATTAAAAATTACTGAGTGCACTTTTACACTTATTTTTTCAAATCAGTGTATAATACAAAATAATTATTTGCTTTTTTTAAATTATTAAAAAATGTATTTTTATTAAATCTTGAGTGTTCTCTTTACTGTAGTTGATATTGTGCCTGCTAGAAATTACCATAACCGTCGGAACCCAGGTGGACTATATGTCCTCAAAGAAACGGTAAGACATTATTATTATTATTATTATTATTATTAATTGTATTATTGCTGTTGTTGTTGTTTTAATTTTCTCATTATTTTTACTTTTTTATTATTATTATTATTTCCAGGATTTCCCTGAGGGAACAGATGAGTCTTCCTGTAATTATATCAATCCTACTGATCCCCTCAGCCCACCTTGTTATCCCAACATGGCTCCACCTTCTGCACACTCTCCAGATGCTTATATGCATTCAGGAAGAAGATACCCCCGTACGCCCGTCCCCTCTCCTCCATCAACCCCTCATCCGACTCTCACTCCACCCATCTCCTGTCCCCAACACCTGGGCAGCCTAACACGCAAGCCCCGCCCTCCAAGACTAAGCCCCTCCCCTCCACACGCAGAAGAGCTTCCAGTTGAACCAGAAAACAATATGCACTACCACAGCCTTCCCCAATGAGCAGGACGGATGGATAGTTTTAAATGTAAAATATCAAGGATAATATCAGAATATGAGATTATGTATGGGGGTATGGTCATTTTTATTAGTTATCCTATGTACATTTAGTATTTCATGCTTTCCAAAAGCTTAGATGAATGAATTGTGTACAAGACCAAAACTTAAATCAGTAGTTATAAAGTAAAAACTGATTACATGGATGTACTAGATTTTTTTTTTATATATATATATATATATATATATATATACTAATAGAACAATTTGCTTTCATTATTCATTTTCAGGAGGTTTTTTTTTGGGGGGGGGGGGGGGGGGGGGGTTCAATAAATAGCTTAAACTAAACTAAACCAAAAAAAATAGAAGAATATAGCGTTTAATTTCAGCTATAATTGAGCATTATTGTGATCTGTTAGGGGTTACTGTAAATATGATTTCTTTATGCCAGTATTAAAATGATTTTATTCTTTTTGCCTCCTTTTTTTTTTTTTTTTTTTGGACTGAAAACAAAAGTAAATCTCTCAAATAATATAAAATTCTGTCTGAATGTCTAAAACGACATAAGGACATAAAGGCCTGGTTTCTTCTTGAGACAAAACAATGGCACTGGCATATTTTAAGATATGTCAGTGCGAGTTGCTTTCAGTTAAAACAGCTCTAACATGCATTTTAGTCTGGGATTAGGTCAGCCTTGTCTGTGAAACCAGGGGGAAAGACACCAGCCTTTATGTACACACTTGTCAAATTACACGTTTCAACCACCAGAGGCTCCCACATCACTATCAATAAAACATCTGCGTCAGCCTAGACCACAAATAGCCAGAAAATGTTGTTTAACTAGGCTACTCTTCAACCTTTCTTTCCTTGCTTTTTTTCTGTAGAACAATAGAAATAGTTTTTAATTGAGTCACTTCATCTTGATTTACCGAGTAGGCGACACAAATTTTGACATTTTCTCCTTAATGACAAAAAGTTTCACTCAGGTTTTGTTAGCTAAATACAATTTAAAAGATAATTTATATAAAGACGTTGAATTAGTCAGCTACATTATATCTTAATGTTTAATCCACATGTTTAGAAACGCTGGTGACGTCATGAGATGAACAGCGCGCCACACGAGTGACACGACACCGAAATCACATACACTCTTGAGTAAGTAATTACTCAAGTACTTGTACTGTTTGTACCCTGCCACATAGTATATGTCATTTCAGCTCAAATGAACATTTGTTTTGCTTAACCTATTTATGTACAATTTATTTCTAAAAAGTGTAAACCAGTGTGTTGTTTACCTTTAACCCTTTCATGCATGAATTATGATATCCTCAGTCAGGATTTTTTTCCTATGTGTTTTTATTGCTCTTAGGGCATGAAAAACAAGAATTGATTTTTATTTTATTTTTTTACAAATTTTTCAAAGAGATCTTCAGATGTCCACTTGAGTGGACAGCATGCGTTTATGGTTTAAACTGAAGATATACTGTATTAAATAAGACAATAATCAAAAAGATAAAGTATGTGAATTTAACGAACTAATCAATACAATTATATCAAATCATGTGAAAACTATAAAATATATACAAAAAATATAAATGCAAAATATTGCAAAGGCTTCATACAACTTCATACAAGTTGCACTTCGCGTATCTTTTATATCAGAACATGAGGACGTGATTCCATCAGAATTTTCTACATCTGTCAAGGTACAACTGTGGAAACCACTCAGATGCTCCCTCCAGTGCACCAGAGTATGGAGATTTACCCTTATTAGCTGATAATTCTGATTATGTTCAAGATGGACATGCACATTTCTATCATAGCCCTCCTCTGAGAAAACCTAGCGATACGTTTTTTCAATCTCATCTGAAATGATCAGTGTTTGGGGTAATGCATTACAAGTAACATGCATAACGCATTCAGATTACTTTTTTGATGTTACAAGTAAAGTAATGTGTTACAAGTAACATGCATTACCTAATCAGATTACTTTTTGATCTAACAAGTAATTAACTACAAGTAATGTGCATTACCTAATCAGATTACTTTTTGATGTAACGAGTAAAGAAACGCATTACAAGTAACATGCATTACGTAATCAGATTACTTTGTGATGTTATGAGTAAGGAAACGCATTACAATAACGCATATTACATAATCAGATTACTTTTTGATGTTATGAGTAAGGAAACGCATTACAAGTAACATGCATTATGTAATCAGATTACTTTTTGATGTTATGAGTAAAGAAACGCATTACAAGTAACATGCATTACGTAATCAGATTACTTTTTGATGTTATGAGTAAAAAAACGCATTACAATAACGTGCATTACGAAATCAGATTACTTTTTGATCTAACAAATAAAGTAATGCATTACAAGTGTCATACATATGTAATCACATGACTTTTTTCGATGTCAATGAAAATTACTTTCTAATAATACAAATACATTTATTTACAGTAAAAAAAGTCACTGCAGATTAAGTTTTTAAATTTTAAATTTCAAAAACAATATTCACATTATAATTATGAATTGTAGCTGAAATATAGCAGTTGATGCATGACGTCCACTACAGTGGACATGTGATTAATCAGAGTTTTCTCTCAATCTAAAATCAAAACTTGGAAAATTTTACTGTGATATGACTCATTAGATATTGCTTGATGCTGCAATATTTTTTTTACCTACAAGAGTCTCCTAGGATAGAAGGAATGGGTGGATATTCCGGAGCAACTTGGCATGTCTTACTGACCCTTGGCCATCTTGGTTTGGAGGGGGAAAAAATCGAAATACAAAGGCTTGCCACTTGGTTGCAATTTATAGGATGATGCACAAGGGTCCAATGAAGAGGCTGATGTGCAACTTTGCCATAAAAATCCGTGCAAATTCAAGAAAATGCATTTTTAATAGCTGTCCACTGTAGTGACCACTATGCGTGAAAGGGTTAACGTTACTACCTCTGTTACCCTTTACAGCCCAGTTTTCTAAATTATCTGTAATATGTGTAATTAAGTGCCATATATTCTTTCTTTTTAAACTTTAATTGTACATAAAAAGGTTATGCGACACTATGTGGTACAGTGCAAATATTTTGAGTGCTCCTTTATTTTTCTATAAAGAACCAAGATCTTACCTTCCTTTGATAGAAGTTGAAAACCCTATTTACCACTGTCCAGCATTTGATGGACAGGTGAGCTAAGATATAAAGTAGGCCTATTTAGATGTAACAATTGGATTGGATTTGTAACTAAGTTTTTTTGTACTTTTAAAATGTTTTTTTATTATTATTATTATTACATGCTTTTTTATGGTTATTATTATTACATGCTTTTTATGGGGGAAGGGAGGATCATAAAAATGAAATTGATGGTTATAAACACAAAATATCATATATTTATTGTGTATGCCTGAAGTTACATATTTATATGGGATTAATGGTTTTGGTGACATTTTATGAAGTGATGAGTGTGTTATATCTTTTAGTCTGCTGTCACCAATGGAATGTGCATTTGATAAAATTTACACAAGGGCATTTTACATTCGCTCTGGCTTCCATTTAAATATAGGATGTTGACAAATTTGACAAACCATGAATACAATATATAGCCAAATATTATAGTGAGCAACATATGAGTTAATAATGCATTGTTAATTTGTTGAGCACATCTAACATGCAGTTAGACAACTAGTCACACTGTCAAACATTAGCTGTGTGATCAGTCAACAAATCAGATGTCAGGCTTTGTAATGCTTAAGACTTTATTTTCACAATAACAAAACAGAAAATAGAATAGCTCCATAAATAGCACATTCACATTGTTTTCAAATGCATAAGGATGAGTATGAATGTGCAGCAGTTACCTGAGATACAGTAGCTGTCTGGTTAAGGATGATGTTATTAATATCTGAGTTATATTCTATTAACTTCACCAAAGCTCTTAACTGATTTATTTAATTTTTTGACATTAGATTTGCTTTATCTTACACTCGAGGGTTAGCAGTTCTAGCACTCTTCTTTTGCTTATGTACGCTAGTACTTGACTTGGTGAAAAGTGTTGTGTGTAAGTGGTGATTATGCAGAATGGTGCAATCAAAAGGCTCATGGGAACATTTTGGAGTAGATACTCTAATCAGACCAGAAAAAGAAAAAAATCAGAATGTCTGATTTTAAATGCAGTAGGATTAAAAAAATATTTAACCTTTTCTATAGTTAGTAAAGAATATTGTGAAATCATGTGCTTAAAACCAACAGGACTGACTTCAACATTATCAGGCAGCCGGCCTTTGGAGGAAAAATGCTTCACTCTGCTCAATTATTAGTCGTTCGTCATGTTTTGTGTGGATTTTGAGTCAGTACAGTGTGGTTTTGTTTTTCTCAGATAATTTGAATCCTTCGAGAAGACTTTCCAGCAGTTCCAAAAACAGAGAGCGGGTGAAACATTAAGGATGCTGAAAAGCAAAAGGAGAAGATGAAAGGACCCTAATGGAGGAGTTTTCCATATTCCAGCCCAGATCTTCCCCGGACACACATCCATAAACTGAACAACCGTAAAGCCTTTTATTATTAGGATAATGCCTTCCCCTTAGATCCTTTATTATTGAAATATGACTGGACTCCTCTCCTTTGTCCCATGATTAGCAGAGAGCCCATGCATTTCTGATTACCTGAGGTGTGATTTTCTTTCTCACCTAGTTGCGTAAGCTTTTAAATGTATGCCTTTTTGCGCAGGTCCCTTTTAACCTGCCTTTTGTAAAAAGTTAGACATGAACTAACCCTAACCATAGGCCAAATGGTTTAGAAAAGCAATTTTGATTTCTTATCAACCACATTAGCCCTATCCAGTCTCCTGTTCTGATCAAAATCGTGCCCTTTTGTCAGCAGTAAAACAGCCCCTCTGGGCGGCCCAGGCTGCTAATCTGTTTCCGCTGTGGAGTGTAGTCAACGGCACATGAGACGTTGGAAGCTTTTCTGGCCCCTCGGGGATGAGATCAAAGAGCAAGGAGGCTGAGAACAGGTTTGCGCTTGTCTCTACTGTTCACACTTCCATCCCTAGTTTGTCAGGGCTGTTAATGATCCAGCCACACATGCCAACAACGTCACTTCTTCATTGCAAACCTGACCGAGCCAGAAATTTTCATTGTGTTATGCGTGTTAAAAATGTCTGTCTTTAAGTGTTTCAAGTGATTACATACATGCCCTTTGTCCTTTCCTCAGCTGACCAGAACATATGTTGCTCTGAGTGGACACAGGAGGCTGTAAGGCACATTACGATGACAGAAATGTCATTGTGTTCACCACCAGTTACGTCTGCACATTCTCGATTTTATAGTAATTGCTACAGCTTGACCTCAAAGATCTTAGTTTTCTATACGCGTTTCTAATTTTTTTTCCACTAAAGACTCATGCATCTCATCATGTTCAAGCGTTAAAGCTGGATTTTACACAATGGGCCATCATCAGACGTAAATATAGACTTTGGGGTGGGCTGCTAAATTAAGCGAGATGGACAATGAATGGACTAAATTAAATGATTACAACAGACATCAAGGGGGTTGGGCACTTTTTCGCCGTAGTAACTGTTCCCCCTGACAACGGTGAGAGTGACAATTATATTCAGGTCCTTCAATGCCCACAGGTTTCTCTTGCTCACTTGCTGTATTTGGCTCCATTGAGCACCTGGGACGTCTGGGAACGCGGGGAGAAGCGGGAGCTGCTGACGGCGCACAGGCAAGACTGCTATTTTCTGACTCAAACATTCTATCTGCAATGCTATACGAATAGAACATTTCATTACATACAGATGTTGCATGGTCAGAAATAAACGTGGCCTGCCGTACTTCAAGAAAGTTTCCAAGAAAGTCTCAGGTGACACTATGTCTGTTTGCCATGATAATTGAGGTGCAGAGTAAATTTAAAGTTGCATTTATGCACTGATGTGCACTATAAAGTGTGTTCTGTGAACTTGACAGGATTGTATTGAATTTTTACTTTTAGTTAAAGAAACCGATGTGCATTTATGAGAATATTCAAATGAAAAATATCTTTATTTACTCTTTATTTTTAAAGAATAAAAAAATAATTTTTATTTTATTTTTGTCCAAACAACATTGGACCCCATTGACTCATTGTCTGAATAAAAAAAAAATGTTTTATTCAGAATTTTCTTTTAAGATTAGTTTTGTCCAAACAATATTGGACCCCATTGACTCATTGAATGAATAAAACAAAAAATGTTTTTTAATTGTTTGATGCTTGGTTAAGCAAAGTGTCACACTGCTTTTTGACCCTGTAGCTCCTCACTAGAGGAGGGTCTTGAGGAACACAATATGAAGGGTTAACTGATGCTTCGATCACTGTTTATTTGTTTGGTTGAAAGTACTAGACTAAAGGGTTTAAGACTTAAAAGACTCTACTGTAGATGTGAAAGTCATTCTTTATATGTTTATTTGCAGAGGACATTTCACTGTGGAACTTTTGAGAGCTGGTCTTGGTGGTTCTGCTCCTGGTAAGGGTACCCGGACAGGTGGATCTCACAGTTCATTCAGTCAGCATGGGGTCTGGCTCCTCCTACTACACTTCCAAAACCATCTATTTGGATGTAGATGGCAAAGTGCAGAAGGTGAGTGTCTTCAGTGTTTTAAGGAACTCATGTTTATCTGAATTTAAACTCAAGGATGTAAGTTAGTGGTTGTCATGAGATTATGGATTACTACTGGTGGCTGACCAACATGGGGTTTTCACTGACAACAGTAATACCAATATAGTGTTGACTATTCAGTGTTACTGAAATTTAATTCAATGAAATGTACACACAATTACTACAATTAAATGAACACTTATTTTATAAAATATTTACTAAATATTTAGTGAAAAAATACAGAAAAGAAAAATTGCTCGAAAAGGCCAAATGGGCCTGGCTGGTGTATCGGTCTGTCTCTAATATCTGTCTCTAAAATGCTGACTCTAAACCTTTAAACAAGATGTTTAGCAGTTTATCGTGGTACTAGTTCATCTGTCAAGAGGAGTGCTGGGAGATCAGTGTGCACAGGTTAAAAATAAAGCTGAAGAGCTGTTCCGCAGGTGTGACTGACATTGCATGCTGTTGTGACACTTTGTTTTCTCCTGTTGTTTCCAAGAGAATGGCTGAAGTGCTGTTAATGGTTGTGTTTAAGTCCAATTTACAGAGTGTTATTCTACATATGAAACTCACAGATGCTCAATCATACTCTGAAGTACTCACATTATTATCCATGATTGATGAAAAATGTTTTACATATTCTAGAAACTCATTAAGATTATTTTTGTCACAAAATGCAGGTTTGTACAGTATGAAATTCTTTTATTACATATAAGACCACTTATTTCAAATTTTTTGTAACATTATAAATGTCTTTCTTTATTGACACTTTTGATCAATTTAATGTGTCCTTTCTGAATAAAAATATTAATTTCTTTAAATAAAAGTCTTACTGACCCCAAACTGTTGAACGGTAGTGTGTAAATTCTAACATATATTTTAAATATAATTTGTTTATTTCAAATTATAACTCTCATAATTTGTGTAACCCCAGAGGAACATTTCATTTGGATTTGGATTTGGAGTTCTGAATGAAGTTTGACAAAAAAAAAAGACAAATGAGATGGCATTATGATTATGTGGATAGCAAAGTTGAAGCATATGATGTTTGATTATATATTATAGGCTCTGACTTTTTATTGCAAACTGGTGTCTTTGCAAATCTGAGTAAAGTGTTAAGAGTAAAACTCTAGAGGAGATGCATGTCAGATTACTAGGATGTTTTTGGCAATGAAAGAACCAGAGAAAGAGGAGACTTACACCAAAGTCTCAATTTAATGTCATGCTGCCTATAAGATTTTTTTCTTTCCAGTGGGATGACACCACAGTTTTATTTTAAAGTTCTTTGCTTTAAAATCCCACAACATTTTCAATGACATTTCACAATTTTTATTACAGGATACATATTAGAGTTGGGTTGCAGTGTTTCTCATTGTAGTACAGGTAGTATGACGACAAATACAGACATAATATTGCTAACACACCCTTATTTGTCCCTCATAGGTGCTTTTCAGTCGTCACTGCAGCCCATGTGATATCAAAGAACTGCTGTGTTCCTCCTCCAACATCCCTAGGTCTGTATATCACTGATATCACCACTAATCAAAACCTGCATTGGTTGAGAATGAAGTTCTCTGTAGTGGACAACATGTTCAGTGGTTAACATCATAAATCCATCTAATTTCACTTTTTATTTTCTTCTATCTGTAGGAACACTGCTATAATGATTGTGAACCCTGAAGGTGCTTTCGTGTCTATTGATCCCACAATGCCCACCAACACCCCCAAGTAAAATGCAGCCTGGCCCTTGTTGTTTGTATAAGCAGTTATGATAATTTTCAGTTTGATCTGTCAGTTAATGAGCCCATTTTGTCCTTTTAGCTCCCTGTACAAAGTCATTCCTTTGTCTACCGGCCAGCTGGGAGGTAACGTGCATCATTTTTCACTGTTTGTCACAGTGTTTGACTCTTACTCATATCCTAGATCTACATTCACTCATTATATTGTTTCGAGTCAAGATTTGTTCTGCCCTGATTTATAGCCTGTGTATTTAACTCCACAGAAAAGGAAGATATGTTTCAGAATGTGATCTCCCAGATAGCAGAGCAGTTCAGCAGGTAACGGACATGTTTGTTTTCCCATGGACTGGAGATGAAACTCTATTACCGGAATGTTTCTGTACTAAAACCAGCCAAAAAATTTTGTTCTTCTCTCTGCAGAGCATTCAGGATTAACGAACTGAAAACGGAAGTGACCAACAGACTGGCTATGCTGGAGAAGAGAGTAGAATGTATGTAATGACAGTGTTACGGTTTGCTGTTTATCTTTTTTTTTTATCTGATTTTATTGTTGCTCAGATTTAGAGTTAAGTCTGGAACACACTACATGACTTTTAACATCTAAACAGATTTTAAAACACTAAGGGCCAGATTTACTAAGAGCTTGCGCCAGCGCAAACCCTCTTTTGGCGTTAAAAAACTAGAACTTATTATTTGTTATTACTTGTTATTTTTGCGGCTGACCTTATTGCATATGGATTTGTAGGAGTTTCCCTTTCAGATGCAAAATTTATGGGAGGAGAGTATTTAAATGAATCATGCAAGGTGATTTACTAAGGTTTGCGCTAGTCAATTTACTGGTATTTGCACCATTATTTACCACCCCCAAAAAAACATGTCTTAAACCAGACGCTAATTTGCGCTGCTCTTGGTAGATTGCATTGGTCATTATGGAAATGATCCGGCTGTATCTGTGTTCTTTAATTTGCGTGTCGCCAGTAGATCATGCACAGAACTTTCCACTCCCACCGGCACTATTTTGGAATTGTGTTCTCATGCTAATTTGCTCATGCTAATTTCAGGGAGAGCAGCAATAACCCCCTTTGGGTAAACAGAACAGAACCAACATGAATGTATTGCAGATATCATGAATTAATTTTAATGTACAACATAATTCGAGAATTTTAGTCTGATTCAGGGGGAATCAGAATGCCAAATCCTGACTGACGAGAGGAGGAGCTGGGGATGGAGGAGGGAATTAGCTCCTGAGAAACACGATAGCTGTTGATAATACTGAAGGAGCTTGTGTATACAGTGATAGATGTTGTATTCCTATAGGTAGACGTGGATCAGCTGTGAGTCAGCTGATGCGAGTTGACTAACGTGACCTGCCAGAACTGATGCTACGCTTAATATAGATGCCTCATTAGCGGCTGTTTCTTTGGGCAGCTATATGTAAGCCGTCCGCCATATTGGAACAGTCAAAGCCATTCCGTGAATATTCGAGGGCAAATTGGCTGAGCGTCTGCAACCACAGTTAGATGCATGTATGAATATCTATATCTGCAATAGACTTCAGCAGATGATTTTGCTAAAGTAACAATACAACAAGACGAAGGCGAATTTAAATCTCTGCGGTTTCATAACCACAAGCTGTGCAATGTTGTGGCATCATTGATTCTTACTGTGAGTGACAACATGCTGGCCGTTCCAAGAAATGGTCGAATGTGGCATACGTATACATATCTACAGTATGATAAAAACACCCAGAACACCCTAGCAACTGCATAGCAATGCAAAAAAAAAAACAGCTTCACTACAAACAATCAGAATACCATAGCAACACAATTAAAAAACACTCTTCCTATTATTTTGATTTTCTATACAGTGGAGGGTTTGAAGGTCGTGGAGATTGAAAGGTGCAAAAACGACCTGAAGAAACTGAGAGATGAGATGACATCCAGAGCAGGAGGAAGGTAAATGAAAGAAAACATTTTCCAAAGAAAATCAAAGCAAGCGTGACAATCTATCTGCTTATCCATCTAGAGCCGCCATCATGCGGCTGTTTTCAAAAGTAGAAACATAAATGTATCTAAATGACTAATCCACCACTCTCCTTTTAGAGTGAATTGTCCATGCAAATACAATTTCTTAGACGATGGAATGAAATTAACTCCTAGACGTGACGTCCCCAGCTACCCAAAGGTGCTTTAAAGTTTTATGACGTGCTTTGATTGAATAATGGGCCCTGCGGGAGAGCATTTTGTCTTTCTCTATGTGAATTAATCCCTATTAGTCTTGATTTCCTCAGTACACGCTTTCTCAGGAGACCATTGAAGCGCTGAAGAAACCAACCTTTGATGTTTGGCACTGGGAGCACAATGAAGTAAGTCTAACTTGGTGAGATATACAGTGCATTTAGAGATGAAATGAAGCATGCATGCTCTTTTTTCATGGTTTACCGTTTATTCATCAGATGCTGAGCTGCCTGGAGTACATGTACCATGACTTAGGCCTTGTGAAGGAGTTTAATATGAACCCGATTACTCTCAAACGCTGGCTGGTAAGAAAATTAGTATAATTGTAGAAATTAAAATTATTTCCGCAGAATTTTCCAGTTTAACAGCTCTGATGTTCCCCAAACTTTTTATATGTTCTCAGCTGGGCATTCAGGAAAATTACCGTAGCAACCCGTTCCATAATTTCCGCCATTGTTTCTGCGTGAGTCAGATGATGTATGGCATGATCCACCTCTGCAACCTCCAGGTGAGAATGTTACATAAGTAGCAATTAGTACAGCAATTACTGTGGAAGAGTAAAAGTGGAAACCTGTGTGTGTGTGGCCCACAGGAAAAGCTGACACTGACAGATCTGGGCATTTTAATGACTGCTGCCGTGTGTCACGACTTAGACCACCCTGGATACAACAACACGTAAGATCTTTGCTTCTGTATAATTAAGCTCTCGAGTCAGTTCTCATAAAAAACATACAGGTGTACCCAGGTATTTGCCTGCATGTTCGTGATGACAATTTTACAGTCCTATATCTGTGCTGTTTATCTGAGTAACCATTTCACATGACATATGAAGAGATAATCTAGCGCATTAATTTATTATGCAGGTATCAAATCAATGCTCGCACTGAGTTGGCAGTGCGCTACAATGACATCTCGCCTCTAGAGAATCACCATTGTGCTGTGGCCTTCCAGATACTCTCATTGCCGGAGTGTAACATATTTGCCAACGTGGACCCAGAGGCCTTTAAACAGATCCGACAGGTATAAATATCAGCTCACATTTAAGGAATCTAAGGGTCAGTTCACACAGAACGCATTTTTGCATTTAAAAATGTGAGACAGGGCAGTGAAATGAAGAGAGAAAAAAGTCTCAAGATTATTTTTTATTTAAAAAGAGGAACCTCTTTTAACTTGAGCTTTGTGTTTTTAGAACACCGGAAGATTAGTGCTGTCACGACATCAGGTTTTTACTACGTGATTTTCGTAGTAAAAACAATTTGCAATAATGACATAATCGCAAAATTGAAAGAACATTTTGAAAAAAGAAAAATAAATAATATTATCGGTCAAATTCATCTTTAAAGGGACATTGTGTAGGAATTTCTCCCATCTAGTGGTGAAATTGTATTTTGCATTCAAACGAATAGTGCTCTCCAGCGCCTTGCTTTTTCAAATGCGTGTTGCATCTACGGTAGCCGTTACGTACCATAAAGCTATGACAGGATGTCTTCTAATAGCACTTCATCGAGTTCTACTGTCTGTCTATATAATAAAGTAACGTTACACAACCAAGCAATGAAAAAAAGCTTGTAAGACCGTAACATTGACTTACCTGTCGAGAAGAAAGCAGGCAACTTCAGCGTCTCTTTTGAAAGCTTTCTCCTGCATTAGCTCTTTCCACCTGGAAAAAGCTATCCCGACATTAACCCTTGTTTTTTGTAATCTCCGGTCACGTTTCGTTTTTACGGTCTACTTTGGACTTTTTCGACGACGAGGACTCCTTATCCGGTGACTAATAACCGTACGGTGCAGTCTTTTAAACTTGCCGCGGCAGTGACAACCGCCTCTCACTGCCTCTCACTGCTCTGCTCCTCCGTTTCTGCTGGTTTCAGTCACGTCGCGTCACGCTGGCTCTGAACGAAAACGCGTTGTGAAAACGCGTTGGCCTAGTACTTTTTGTCCCTCTCTGCTATTATAGTTTTTCAAGATGGCGGAACTACATGGAAGCCTCCGTGGACCTACCCGTCCCATGTATGTAAAGATAATAAATTCTTCGTTTACGAGGATAAGTCAGATCATTGGCAGAGGTATTTGTACACCATTGAGGACATATTTGAGAATAAAAATATTGATTTTAGATAATAAAATACCTAAAAAACTACACACTGTCCCTTTAACTTTGTCTATTTTGTTTTTTCTCTTTTTTGGCCAATGATTCGCACTCAAAATAGTGTAGGGAGGTGGAAATAATTGTAACCAAAACTGTACATAAGTGTACAAAAATAACTTCCTGCTGATCTGTACTTCCTGCAGAAGACTGGGGTGTCTTGCATCCCGTCTTTTTTACAGAATCCAAAAAACTCCCATACTGGCGAGCTAACTTTTTCCGGGCGGCTAGAGTGTCTCGCTTTCCTCTCATATCCTCCAACATGATTTTGTGTGGCAGTAGCAGCTATACTGTGTTGTTGTTTTCTTTTTTAAATGTTATGATGGTATCATATTGTTAAGGTGCACTACTGCCATCTACTATGATAGATTGTCAACCAGATAGTTACTGCCGTGGATTATCGTATGTGTAGTATTAACACAATATCAAAATATATATTTTTAAATATCATTGTTATCGTCAATATCGATATATTGCGACACCTCTACGCTAATTGTGCAAAAGACGTAAGCACAACCATCAAAGACGACTGTCTAGCACCTGTTAAAAGCACATAGAAAAAACAATGGAAAAGCATTGGAACACAAAAACACATTCTGCGTGAATGGCCCCAAGGTCATTGTTTTGCAGTAAACATTCTTATATTTTAAAGGAATTTCTATATATGTATATGTGTTTATTATATGACAATGTATTGGCAGGCTATCATCACACTGATTTTGGCCACGGATATGGCCAGGCATGGTGAGATTCTGGACTCGTTCAAGCTCAAAGTGGACAGCTTTGACTTCACCAATGAGGAGCATGTGACTTGTGTATGTACCGTACACCCTCCCTGCCAAAAACACATCTTAAACCAGTCTATGATGGTTTGCTGGTCGGTTTAAGAGGGGTTTGGGGCACATTTTTGCTGTTTAGACTTTAGAGACCTGCTTGTCGAAAAGTTACACCAGCATAACGACTGGCTAGACCTGCTAAGACCAGTAGAAAAATGTGTTTTTCAGCAGGGATTTGGCATGAATTTGACTAGTTAAGTTTGACAAGTAAAGTAAATATTTGTTGTTTGTCACGTGTTCAGCTGAAGATGGTCCTTATCAAATGTTGTGACATTTCCAATGAAGTCAGGCCTACAGAGGTGGCAGAGCCGTGGGTGGATTGTCTGCTGGAGGAATACTTCATGCAGGTTTGCTGACTCTCCAACTTGTGTTGTAATTGCTCTACAGTGACGTGGGTTTGTTTATGCTGTCTTGTCTTTGTTCAGAGTGATAGAGAGAAATCTGAGGGGCTTCCTGTGGCAGCCTTCATGGACAGAGAAAAAGTCACCAAGCCCACAGCCCAGATTGGCTTCATTAAGTTTGTCCTCATCCCCATGTTTGAAACTGTCATGAAGGTGAGTGAAATAAGTCATCTTTGTTGTTCATTCAAATGTTACTTTTACTTTTTACACCATTTACTCACCCTCATATTTTCCTCTCAGCTGTTCCCTCAGATTGAAGAGATTATGGTGCAGCCTCTCAGAGACTCGCGGGACCACTATGAGGAGCTGAAGCAAATTGATGACGCCATGACCGAGGTAAATGCTCCTCAGCTCATGGTCATAGTTTGTCATTTATTGTATGTAATGCAAATGTCATTTATTCCTTATACTCCAGTCTCCATAGTCACTTGACCCTGTGTGTGTGTGTGTGTGTGTGTGTGTGTGTGTGTGTGTGTGTGTGTGTGTGTGTGTGTGTGTGTGTGTGTGTGTGTGTGTGTGTGTGTGTATATGTGTGTGTGTGTGTGTGTGTGTGTGTACATTTATATAATATATCTGTATATTATAAATATACATGCAAATGTATGTAACTATCTGAGATCATAGAGTCCCATCTTGCTAACATAAAGGTGTGTTTTTTGTTAAATGAGGCACAGAAGAAAAAAACAGAAAATATGTCATTAGGAGGGAAGAAGAAATAAGCACTTCTGCGATTGTAATGATACTGTGTAAGTATTTAATATAGTTTTGATGTATTTGACTTGATACATTATATACTGAGTACGGTGTTTTGTCCTTTCCAAAAGCCATTCATTTTACTATTATGCGCTTGAAGTTTTTCCCTTTACTTGCATCTTACTGGTATTTTCTTAATCTGTACTTTTTATAGTGGCACTTGATGCTATGTTTGATGTGTTTTCTTGTGTAATTTCAGGAGACCCGTGTCCGTCTGCACTGTGTGGACAGAGTTCCGGTGTGAGGATCTGTGAGACACTGGGCTGGTGTTGACGACGGCTGGTTTGAATCCACTGAATCTAAAAGGTCACCTGATCGACTCATGAAATCACGAGTCGCTTCCTCTTACCAACAGGCTACTAGACCAGTCTGATTCTTTCTTTTTGGCATCAATCAGTTAAAAAGCCTTTTCGGCTGATATGGGCATAGATTCATCACTTCAGTTTTGATCTTGTTTGGTTGGTTTTTTGTTCTATTTACAGTGTTCAACAACAAAAACATGCATTTCTATTGCATGTACGTAGTATGTAGTCATCTGAACGTTTTGTGGTCCCAAAGCAAGATAACAGATTACAGCATGACGTATAACCATATAGTGCCTTTTAAAAATGTTTTGATGATTATTAAAGGTCAGCATAATATGATGCTGTTCCTTTATCAACTATTTCTCTCCTGAGTTCCTTTTAGAACATATCAGTTCACATTTTAGGCGGTTTTGTGGTGAGCACAATACCACTGTAAACCACAATATCAGATTTTAAGGATACCCGAGAACTCCTTTTGCAGTGTTTTGGTTGAGTTTCCAAACTAGATGTGTTTTGCATTGTTTATTTGGTTATTGAGGTTTGAAATCAATGCATTTCCACTAGAACATCCGGATAAATGATAGGATTAAACAGAAAATGTTATCATAATTTGCTTAAAGGGATAGTTCGCCCAAAAATGATATTTAAGCCATGATTTACTCACCCTCAAGCCGTTCGAGATGCATATTTCAATCTTTTTTCAGACGAACACATTTTCAGTTATTTTAGAAAATGTCTTAGATCTTTCAGTGGTTATAATGTGAAGCAATGGGGTCCAGCAGATTCAAGTCGCAAAATGTGCATGCATCCTTCACAAAAATAATCCATCCGGCTCCAGGGGGATAAACGAAGGCCTTCTGAGGGTAATCCGTGCAGTTTTGTCGTAAAAATATACATATTTAAAACTTTATAAACGAAAATAACTGGCTTCCGGTGGCGGTCGGCGCGCGTTCATGGAGATGAATGACGTCGTGACGTAGAGCGAACGTAGAGTTTTGTTTTGCTCTGCTCTCTGGCTGCCCTGTCACGCTCGGTCTACGTCACGACGCTTCCTGCGTTACGTCCTACGTCATAAGCCAGCAACCATCTCTGTGAACGCGCACCGACCGCCACCGGAAGCCAGTTATTTTCATTTATAAAGTTTTAAATATGTATATTTTTACGACAAAACCGCACGGATTACCCTCAGAAGGCCTTCGTTTATCCCCCTGGAGCCAGATGGATTATTTTTGTGAAGGATTCTAAAATAACTGAAAATGTGTTCGTCTGAAAAAAGATTGACATATGCATCTCGAACGGCTTGAGGGTGAGTAAATCATGGCTTAAATATCATTTTTGGGCGAACTATCCCTTTAATGTCATAACTACAGAACACAAAATAAGATGTTTTGAAAAATGCCTCAGAAAATGGGGTCTAGTGTTTTTTTTGGACCCTATTGACTTTTATTGCATGGACAAAAATAGTTGAAACCTTTTTCAAAATGTCTTCTTTTGTGTTCTGCAGAAGAAAAATGTCATACAGATTTGGGACGACATGAGGGGGAGTAAATTGCAGAAGTCATACCTTCTAACCACACTCAGTATTTCTACCCTGTGGCCCCATGTTCTCACCGTTCTCTGTATCCTATTTACTCTGGTTTGCTTCTAATACTTCCTCAAAATAAGACAATAAAGTCTGTGGGAGTTCTGCCTCCTGGCTGTTCTTTTCTCCTTTTATCAATGTGGTAATAAAAACTCTCACCAGGAGGTCACATGTGTTTGCTATTATGACAAGGTTAGGCCTGTACGCATCATATCATTCATATGTTTTGCTGTCAGTGTTTGGCGTCTTCCTCTATAGATCAGCAAATTTTGATTGATGAAGATCACGGCACATTTCCTTCGCTAAGGGCTGCGTAACTTGTTGAAACAGGACTGGGGTGCAAAAGTGTGTCATTGCAACCTATCAATTAAAGCGGATTTTAAGAGGTGAATGGAAAGTGGTATGTAAATAGGCTTGGTTTTGAGTCACGTGACCCAAAACGTAGGGCTAAAGCACATGCACAAATTACATAGCGCTGTTCGTCTGTCATTGTTCCTGGTGCACAGACTGGAACATGTACGTCTGAACCTGTTCTTAAAGTCACGCTTTTTCCATCCTGGCTGGAGACGCTGGATATGTTTGTGCCTTCGGCTTGTTTTCATGATAAATGGCATCATTTGATTTGAATTTCTTCCTCCTGTTGCCTCTATTAGTTAATGAGCCTCAATTTAAGCTTTCAGATATCCATCTGCTGGCATGTCTTGCTTTGTCTCCACTCGACTGTGACATATTGAGTTCACAGATTATCAAAGCCTGTTTCATCACCCACTTCAGAGAATTATTTGAATCAAAACAACGCTCATTCTGATTCCAATGCATCCAGACACACCCTCGCTTTTAGCTAGATGCGAGATATATATACTTTGATTGTATTTTTTAACTGCTCTTGAGTGGAAGAGGTGTTCTTTATGTCTCTGAAGTGTTTCAAAAAGTCCCAACATTACTTTTATCCTTCCCATACTAATTAAGAATCAACAAATGGGGTCTAAAATAATCTCAAGTTGTTTTGTACCCAGAAGGCACAGACTGACCTATTAAGATGTGGTTTTTTTGTGTTCTGACACTTTCAGGTTCTGTGTCGCCTGTGCTTTACTGACTGGTCACAGGGTGGCAATATTTCTGTAAAGAGCTCTTTTGTGCTTTCCACTCTGATGACTAAAAGAAGAGCAATTAGTTGACAAAAGAAAAATTCTCAAGAGTGGAAACTGAAAACGATAAAGAAAGTCACACCCAGACATATAAAAGCCTGTTTTTTGGTCATATAACAAACCTACCTGTACTTCGTTGGTATTGTAGAATTTGACACCATTTTCTACATGATCACTTTGAACTTTTTACTATCTTTGTATATTTTCAACATTTTAATTTACACCTGAAATGTACACTTCCTCAAAAGTATGAAGCATTACAGCTGTTTTCAGCGTTGATGATAATAAGAAATGTTTCTTGAGCACCAAATCAGCATATTAGAATGATTTCTGAAGGATCATGTGACACTGAAAACTGGAGTAATGATGCTGGAAATTCAGTTTTGCCATCACAGATATAAATTACTTTTTAACTATATTAAAATAGAAAACGGTTATTTTAAATTGTACTGTTTTTACTGTAGCCTTGGTAAGCAAAATAAATGTCTTTTTAAAAAACATTAAACCATCTCCAAACTTGTGAATGATAGTGTACATTATTTAAACAATTCTTGGAACATGTTTGTAAATGTTGAAGAGAAATATATTTTGGTGACTTGTGAACATCAATTGTGGTTTTCTAGAGAAAACAAGCACAATTGAAACCAGCACACATTATCTGTGTGAAGAACAGCCCCCTGGGTAATTTGACTGGAGTAAAATTCTCTCTGTACTCCTTATCTGTATAATTTATCAGTTCAGCGTCAAACTTGAAGCCATGTTTGTCAGTGAAAGCGTTTTGGAGATAAGTTCCCTGGAACGTTTTTCCAAAACAGATTAAATCTGCTTTGTGGCACTGCGGTCGATTTGGTGTAAACTGTAAAGTCAAATTAAAAGTGATTTGGATTCTCTTTAAAGGGCCACACTGTTGTGCTTTCCTTTATTGTCATTAGTTTACAAAACTCTCTTGCTAATTAGGGGTATTTCCACCAATGAATCCCATTTGAAGTTTTATGTTTTTCAGGATAGTGTGACAACAACTATGTGTCATATTTCAAAAAGTTAATTTAAATGGAATCATTTTATGTCAAAAAGTTTATTTGTCACATGTGCAACAACTCAGATATGTATGTATGTATGTATATTGCTATAAACTAGCAATAAATCAAAATAAAATATAATTGCATACATTAGCAAAAGTAAAAGATTTAAAAACTAAACGTGGTATGTCTATTTGTAATTTAGAAGCATAACTCAGTAATGGACAGCAGTGGAGCTTTAATGACATTCCTCATCCAGACTCTATTAAACTTCAAAGCTGCAGAACTCTTCCCTCTTACTGTATTTCCTCTCCAGATACTATCTTTCTCTAAACACATATGTCTCCACCGGTCTGCGTCTCCTCTCTGTGTTTTCTTAGAGGGGCCCAGAGCTAAGGGTCAGTGTTTGGGCTGTCAGAGGCCTCTCCTTTGGAGGGGTGTCTAGATTTCAGTTCACCACAGATGCATGAATCATTTTCCTTTAGTGGAAGAAACAGTGCAGAGCAGAATGTTTAATTTCCTTTGTTCACAAACTTTTTCACCATCTTGAGACCCACCAAAAGCTTTGTACTGAAATAGAATGTGGAAAATGCATTTATTCTCTTTTAGTTAACTTTTATTTTTTATTTTTAATGCAGTAAAGATTCATTAACATGATGGAACTTGCAGTAAGTGAGTCATATGATGATTCAGTGAGTGCCATTCAGTGAAGTGTTTGTCAGACTGATTCAAACCATTAACTCGGAAAGAGTTCAGTGACAGTAAGTTGAACTGTTTTGACGGATTCTGTCAGTTAATTCGGGCTTTGTCGGAAGGAGTCATCAGACTTATTCAAACCGGTAAGTTTGTGAGGATAATTCGTTAAAAGAACCGGCTCATAAGAGTCATTTGTTTGTGAGTTGGATGGGACCCACTTATTCCCTAAAACCCGCTAAAAAATGGCTGTTCACATTAATACCTTTTTATTCGCCTTGAACTAATGCAATGACATGGAACTAGCAGCCTGAATCACATGCTGATTCATAAACTCTCCCTGCAGATTCGGTAAGTTCGTTCAGTGAAGGATTCATGGAAAGGATTCAACAGGCTGATTCCTGAGTTTGTGAGTCGTTTGTAAGGATTCATTTAAAAACCTGCTAATTTGGGTCGGACTACTTGTTTCCACATGACTCACATCTTAAAAGCCACTGTTCTAAACTGTTAATAACTATGTTAATATATAATTGTGTTGTCTAATAGAAATGTATTAAAGATAAGAATATCAGAAGGCAAAATGAGAATTCTCTTCCTGTGAGGTCTGCACGGCTTCAGGGGCATTCCTTAGATAAAGTCGAAGCGCAATCTCCTCGACAGACAGCTTTTACAGGACACCTCACACTTTCCAGACAGGGAACACCTGTAGTGCTCATCGGGTCATTTGCAGTCTAAACGGTGAAGCGTTCAGGATAGGCTAGCCTACTACAAAAACCAACTGTCCGTTTGTGAACCAGACGGAAATCATGGGACAGGATCTGTGGATATCTCAAGATTCATCAACAACCCGACGGTTAAATCCGGATAATATGTGGCGATAAATATTTTGTTTAAAAAAAAGAGAGAAAAAAACAATATGCCTCAGGGCCAAGGAGATGGAACAGACAAGCTAGTTTCCTTGAAAAGTCTGGAGGACTCCTCACAGGATCGACCCATAAGCCTCCCTTTGCATGAGATCATACTGCTCATAACATCACAAATTACACTGTGTCCATAATTTATGCCCGAGGAATCAGGCATAGCAGCCACACATGCCTCGGTCATGATTTAGGAGAGCAAAGTTTATATTTTGGCAACAATGTCCTTGGAGAATTGCCTTATCTCAGCATTTGACTGCTACATTTTTCACCCATATCAACCTCGGCTGTTCTGTATTTTGAAGATGTTACTGTTTGAAGTGACTTCAGTAGACTATTCATCAGCATATTCAAAACAACTGGGTCAAGCTGATTTGGGATGAATTTGAAATCTTAGTATCATCTTAAAAACAATTGCAACAATGAATGGTGTGTTTCTCAAGACAGCATTGTAGTCTCTGACTAGTCTTTATTCTTTTCCCCTACATTATACTGTGATGA
This sequence comes from Abramis brama, assembly GCF_963993115.1. NCBI lineage: Eukaryota > Metazoa > Chordata > Actinopteri > Cypriniformes > Leuciscidae > Abramis > Abramis brama. The sequence continues at coordinate 18,370,868 of NC_139972.1, forward strand.
AACATTTATTTAGCTTGCACGTGTCCCACAAGAGTTCATAACTTTTTATGTACAAGGTTCCAAAGGTTTTATTTGTCTGCTACCATGGACACTTTAATTGGTGGTTCTTTAAATAAACCAAAAAATAAAGGCTTCAATGGTTATTTTGCACCAGAAAAAACCAACAACCAACCATGTACTTCTGTTGAAATGGACTTTCTTGTTTTTATATGAATCTAAAAATAGTATTTACTTTTAAAATATTTCTCTGACATAATAATCAAAACCCACCCAGTAGAGATGTTATTGAAGGTTTATCCCTGAAAATTGGCTAACTTATTTTGATGAGTTGTGTAAAAGCACAGCCTATGTTGTCGTAAATTATTGATAGTATTTTTTTTTTTTCAACAGTGTACAGTGTACCCTTGTTTGGGTCAGTTTGAACCCAAAAGCACATTGGAAATAAATAAAATAACTAATAGGCCTACTATATATTCTATTAAATTCCTATTCTAGGAAAGCCAATTTGATTTTTAAATCTTAAGTGTGATTTTGCTAATATTTGTGTTTAACATGCCTTGGGACCCCAAACAAAACTTGAGGGTTAAAAAAGTAAAAGAAAACCTCAAGTTGTCTGGGAAAGATTGGGCCAGATGTGTTTACCTCTCCCTATTCTGCATTTATCTCCAGAAGGCATCTTGATTGCAGTTTGGCAGCAGATCAACAGCTGTATGTTGGCTTCGCTTTAAGACGGCACATAGGACTGCGATTATCCACGCCTACTCTGAACATAGTGCTGATTTTTAACCCTAACTCTCTTTACTGATGTGCTAAAGAAGTCCTCCCAAGATCCATTGCATCGGAACACACACAGGTTTTTAATCAGCACATTGTTATCACCTGGGCTTCAGTTTGTTCTTTATTGCTTGGTAATAAAAAATAAGTGTGGAAACAAAGAGGGTTGAGGGTTGCAGAGTATAATCACCCACTGTGAAATAATATAGGTATGGAAAGAATGGGAAAATCTGTGATTTTCCAAAGGAGGATTTGCCAGGATTGTTGCAACCTAACGTGGAAATGCCATACTTTTTCCATCCATTTAATAAAATGCATCTTCTCTTGCCACAAAAAGCCAGGGGTCTTGTGTCTCCAAAGGACTCAACAGCACCTGATCAGGACCCATGATCCTGCAGCACCCAAACCACACCGCTGGAAGAATTTTCCGAGGAATACATGGCAAATTGATGGTTGCAGCAATGACTTCACATGCCGCAGATGACTATTCCTTCAAACTCAGCGGGGAGATCTTATTTATAACCAGAGTGTCAGTAGATATAATCATTTACAGACCAACGTGATAGAGCGCCAGCCAGATGTGTACGCACAGGCCTGCGACATTCAGTTCTGTAATTATGAAAAGACGAAGTCTCACTCATGGTATTGTAAAGACAGGCTTTGAGTGGAGCACCAGCCATTCCATTATGCAGTTTAAATGTGGATATTCTTTCATCTTTCATTTCGATCTGAGCTACTTCTGAGGTTCCTAATGCTTTCCTAGGATGAGTCCAAACATGTTTGTTTGTTTTGTCATCTAAAGACCCTCTTCTTGCTTCCCACACTTTGGGGATTTCCACAAAGAAGACTGTGTGGAAAGACAGTTTCCATTAGGAGAGGAGTTAAATAATCACACTAGCTGCTCAATGCTCTCTCTTCAAACAAGCTTTGGAACGTAACACAGGTTTTGCTGGAACTGTCCCATCTGGAAGCCACTCGTTTGGGTCAAGAGACAAATGAGAGCTGGGGGAGGGGCCTGTCACGTAGGTGAACCTTTGGGGTGTCCAAACAGACTAATAAATTCACCGCTATTTGTTTACCACAAGCGAGTGAATGCATGGTTGTCTTGTATAATGTGTTTAATTAAATTTAATTAAATGTTTAATTTCCAGCTGTTATTGCAAATTGAAAAAATTTAAGTTTTAAAATAAATTATAATAATAATGGTTAATATTTATACTATAAACAAAAATTAATTGATGATTTATATTATATATCAAAAAATATATGCATAACATATAAAGGACATGCTGCTGCAAGAATATATTAAAACTCCTGTATAGCAGGTGGTGCTGGGGAGGAAGAAGGGTAAACAGAAGTGTTTATTATCACGCAGCAGGGCGATCACAGGCTACAGGGTACAAAATATATGGTTACTTGGATTAGGAAGTAGTGTCTGGTTGACTAATGCCACAGACGTTCAAGGGACCAATCAGTTCTCAGAGTTTCATGCCTCAATTACACTGTAAAAAATTTCTAACCCTCCCAAATCAAAAATTTCAAGTGACCAATAACATCTAAATTTTTCAATTGGCCCAAGTGAAATTCTTGTTGCAATAGTCTGTTAACATTGGCTCAATGAGAAATAATACGTCAGACTAATTGAAAAATTTAGATGTTATCGGTCACTTGAAATTTTTGACTTGGGGATGTAATTTTTTTTACAGTGTATATATAAACAAATACTGTTCAAAAGTTTAGGTTCAGTAAGATTGTGTAATGTTTTTGAAAGAAGTATTTACTTTTATTATATATATATATATATATATATATATATATATATATATATATATATATATATATATATATATATATAATAAAAGTAAATACTTCTTTCAAAAACATTACACAATCTTACTGAACCTAAACTTTTGAACAGTATTTGTGAAAAATACTGTATATATATATATATATATATATATATATATATATATATACAGTACAGGTCAAAAGTTTGGAAACATTACGATTTTTTTATATTTTTGAAAGAAGTCTCTAATGCTTATCAAGGCTGCGTTTATTTGATCAAAAATATGATCAAATATCAAAAATATTTCTATTTGAATATACTTTAAAGAATAATTTATTCCTGTGATGCAAAGCTGAATTTTCAGCATCATTACTCCAGTCTTCAGTGTCACATGTGACATCCAGTCTATCACATGATCCTTTAGAAATTATTCAAATATTCTGATTTATTATGAGTGTTGGAAACAGTTCTGCTGCCTAATATATTTGATGAATAAAAGGTTAAAAAGAACTGCATTTATTCAAAATAAAAAAATATTTTCTAATAATATAAATCTTCTTTACTATCACTTTTTATCAATTTAACACATCCTTGCTGAATAAAAGTATTAATTTATTTCAAAAAAAGAAAGAAAAAAAGTTACTGACCCCAAATTACTGACCAGTAGTGTATATTGTTGTTACAAAAGATTTCTATTTTTAAAACATTTGCTTCTTTTTTTTTTTTTTTTTACTTTTTATTCATCAAAGTATCCTAAAAAAAAGTATCACAGGTTATGAAAAAATATTAAGCAGCAGAACTGTTTCCAACTTTGATAATGAATCATCATATTAGAATGATTTCTAAAGGATCATGTGATAGACTGGAGTAATGATCCTGAAAATCACAGAAATAAATGATCATTTAAAGTATAATAAATTGAAAACCAATTATTTTAAATTGTAATAATATATCACAATATTTCATTATTATTATTTTTTTTTTTTCAGTTTAAATATTATAAATGTAAATATAAATATACAGTTATTTAAATCTTTTATGTTGGGGTCCCACTGAAAACTGTGAGATTTAGCTTTAGCTCTTACTTATCCTTAATGCTCCTGAGCTTTGAAACCCAGCAAAAGTCCTTGGGATAGAGTTTCATCTCTGTTTTGAAGGTCTTACACAGTTGTCACGGTTTGCTGAAACAGGGAATGTGACGTGCATGTGCGGTGCAGATGTTGGATTCTTGGTGGAGATGAAAGTGTGGTGGCATTGGATTGGCATTCTGTGCCCACTCAGACCTCCCTGAGCTGTTTACTCACACACCCACACGACGGATCCAATCCTCATTATAGTATCACACAATGAGAGTGGGTCTACAGACATTTCTTATGGATTGAGTCCTGTTCTCCATTTGTGCTTTTACTCCAGGGGGTGAAGTGCTCTCACAGAAGCACACATGTAAGGGGATACCCCCCCCCCCCCCCCCCCCATCCCATCCAGGATCCACAGACCAAAGCTGTGCAGACAGATATTTCCACCATATGCAAGTGACTCAAACCAAGCCAAAATGACTTTTGAATATATAAATCCCTCTTTATGTTGCTCTGAAATAATGATCAAGCTCCAGAATTCAAATCTCATCCATATTGTATGCAGCTTGTGGAATGAGCCGTCATTCAAACATTCTTTTTCCGTTTTTCTGCCAAGTTCTGCAGACGGAGTTCTTGAATCATGTTAATTCGGTGATTTCACACATAATCCACTGAAAAGTTATTCAAAGAACATGATTTATAACCAGGGGACATCTTTTTTATTTATTTTTATTTTTATCTGAAACAGATTTGCTGATGTTTGAAACAGGATGTGTTTTAGAGAGCTGAAGAGCTCAATGTCCTTACTTTCATTATATCTTACCACCATCAGGAAGAGGATTTGAACGCTTAATTATAGAATTAATCAAGTTTAAAACACAATTCAGTGTCACAGTTGTAGTCATTTGCAAACAGGGCTCAACAAGGATGTCCGAAATCTTACTGTTTTAAAGCTTATGGCTCTCAGTATGGCACTTGTTAACCTTAAATCTTCCTGAACCAGTGCAAAATCTCCTTTGTGGTGTAAATCCTCTCTGAGGAATTCTGCATTAGCAATCTTCAGACACATGTTTAATCCAAATACCACAGAAGCATTACATAGGAAAACTTTCTCAGGATATTTTCTTAAGACAAACATTTCTTTGTTGTTGCTTTGAAAGAAGAGGAAATAAGTGGCAGAATGCTTTATTTTTATATTGTTTGCCAAGTTATTGTGTCATTGCAACACCTCATTGTGAATGTTTGGAGGAATTCAGTTTGAATGAATGCACCTGCAGACCTTTCATTCTTCACAGGCTCATTAGACAGAGCACATCCGTTAAGAGGCAATCTGGGGGAAAACATACACGATGTCTTTATGTGAAGGGTTACCTGGTTGTCACCTCATTATGCCTACATGCCTGTATTACATACATGTGTATGTGTGAGCTCTAAATCTTTGAATAGGGATGAATGCACACGGCAGGGGATGATGATTCTAAGATGGCATAGATGACGATTACAATGGAACAAATACAGTGGCTAGACTCGTCGGTGCATGTCCTACTCGTCGTATTTCTGTCATTGCTCTACGTATTGAGACAACAAACCTCACACTCACTCACGATCAAACACACCAAACGCCTGGCACGCAACGGCATTTGATTGGCACAAAATTGGGGAACTATACTTTGAAACTGCAGTTTCTGAAGTTCTACTTCAAGTGAAGCTAACCTTTTGAAAAAGTGAAAAAGTGAGAACTTTATAAACTATAATCACTGGCTTCCGGTACAAACTCAAGCTCCCCTTCTCTTATATTGAAATCCTCTGACATTTCTTTTTTTAAATTCTCATTTTTTTAGACTTCTAATTCGTGACCGGTGTTTTGTTTTGCTCTATCCTCGCGCTTCTGCGTTCATCAATACATCACGTGACTGTTACTGGAAGCCAGTGATTATAGTTCAAAGTTACAAATAAGTATTTTTTCTTACAAAAAAGCATCACTCCGCAGAAGGCCTTTATTAACCCCCTGGAGCCGTATGGATTACTTTTATGATGGATGGATGTGCTTTTTTTGGGCTTCAGTACCATTCACTCCCATTATAAAGCTTGGAAGAGCTAGGATATTTGTTTATATAACTCTGATATGTTTTGCTGAAAGAAGAAAGTCATATATCTAGAATGGCTTGAGGGTGAGTAAATTATGAGATAATTTTCATTATTGGGTGAACTTACTCTTTACTCTAAACATCACAAAAAGATCATAAGTCACGATATTGGAAAAAGAAGCTCTTTACTGAAAAAGCTACATACACAACTGAACTATCACAATGCTAAAAAAAGAGTGAATAAAGGAACAAAAGAAACATCCACCAATTTTAGTGGTATACGACAACAAAAGTTGAACAAGACATATTTTTAATTTTGCTTAGCGGTGCCAATGTACCCAGTGAACAAAGGCCTGTTAGTGAATGTCTTGTTAATGATTTACATATATAAACTGTAACCTTACCACAGGACTCCAAATGACACTTTGTACTACAAAACTTGGAAAGACTGTATAGTAGATGCATGATTTCCTTTCTAAAGAATTTTTTTTTTTTTTTTTTTTACTACGTAAATCAAGATTTTTTTTTTTTTGTCTGGTGGCAGATATAAAGATGTCAGGATAATTCTCATTTAAAATAGCACTATTTTTTTTTTTTTTACAGCCAATGTTGATGCAAACATACAAAACAAAGTGAAGTAACAGCTGGTCAAACGGCAGTGACTAATATCCGTTCTCTCTCTTTTACCTCCTCCAAAGCTGTAAATGCTTTAGTTTAGCCAGTCACAAAAGGACATGTTTACCTGAACTTCACTCCAATACATCACATGTATTGACCAGTGTCCTGACCCAGCTGACAGTGTTTACTCAAGACCACAAGCTGTCTATTTGCTTTCTCCTCCGGTGAAGCTCTCCAGCGCATGTGCCCAGAAGTGATGTGCTCCCTGAGGAGGACACATACTTGGGCCACCCAGCAAGAAACACATCACCTGGAAATAAGAGCTCTGATGAGCCACAGCTGGAGGATCTTCTGATGAAGAGGTAATTCACAGTGTAAAATTGCCACTTCTAGAACCATGAACATTTCCAGGTCTGGTGTATGGAATTCATTACTCTATTAGAGTTCCGCTTCAGATTGTCAGCATCAAATAAAAATTCACCATCTCTCTGGTGACGTATGCAGGAATGCTATATCATCTTGGCCACATAACAACATTTGCACAAAATTGCATATTTTTGTTTAGTGAATAAAAAGTGTTTTTTTCCTCCTCAAGTATATGCTCCATATTCTCACTATATTGTAAATGGGCCATAAAAGCTTGATGTATCAAATATGATACAATATAAACATACAAACTTTTTTGAGATTTTGTATAAAACGTAAACAAACTGTTCTATTTCTGACAATTATTATATATGTAAAGCTTTATAGTAGGCTAGGCTATTAAATACGCTGAAGGTGCTGGAACCCATATTGTGTTTACTTATTTTCTTCTTCTTCTTCCTTATTTTTGTTTGGTGTATGGGCGTAAAAGTGTAGGCCTATGGACGTCAAAGACCGTAAATCACAGAGACCCAAAAATTTAGTGGATGTTCCCAATTGTGCACCCCTAATCAGACTCTAGGTGGTGCTGTAATAAATCCACGAAGTTGAAAATTGGTATGCATCTTATTTGGTGGACGTCCTATATAGACCGATACTTAAAAAAAACAAGGCCACCAGCAGTCAATCAAATTTCAGCAGCTAATAACAGCAAATCTGAATGGCCTACTGTTACAAAAATGTATATTTGTACATTGCGTGAAAATGAATATATGTACCAAATTTAGTTAAAATCGGCCTCAAGGTGGCGCTATAATAAGTTACTTTACATTTGAGCTATTAACTCCGCAATTGTATGACGGAATCAAAATTCTTGTTTCTTCTGAATTTCTTGCTTTAAGCCACAACAATAGCAAATCTAATTTTTATGATTAAACTTTTTTTTTTTTCTTTTTTTTTTTTTTAAACGAACTCGGCCGTTTGTCAGACCTTCACCAAACTTTACACACATCAGCTTTAGACCATGCAGGTAAAAAGCTAACAAAAGAATGTTGACTATAGCAGATTCTATTCTATTTTTTTTTTTTTTTTTTTTTTTTACATGTGTCTGATATGACTCATAGCCTATGACTATTAGTCTATGTCGTGTGTGCACAAAGTCCAAACTTCTCAAAGCTTTGTAAATATAGAAAACAAGTCATTCTGAGCAAACATGCTCTGTTTCATGAATTTCTGATGCTCGGTAGGCTAACAGCTAATTCTAAATAGGTTATCTATTTTTTATTATTAAAAAGTTGCCTTTTTGAAATCCCAAACTTTAAGAACCATATAGTCTAACATTAATATTGGCACATGATAACTCTCTTGTAACTCTATAATTAAACAAATAAAACTGCGTGTGATTAATATTTAATAAGCATAGTTAGGCTAATATTATCACATAGGATAAAATAATATATTGCAAATGTACATGAATATACAAGTATTCTTTGTTAATGAATATGATATGTAAATCACCTACATTACATAAAGAGGTAAGTGCTAGAAAGAAATCTGAGGACGGAGTTGTGTATTAATCAGACGGTTATTTGAGATGGCGCTACGCCTTTAAGAGTTTTCGAGCGCTGCTGTGAAACTTTGGGAGCCCAGTGGACTGCTGCACTTTGGATAATGAAGGAAGTGACGAATCCGCAATGACTAGGAGAGAGAGGAAAAAACTCCAGAGGAGAAAAACAGAAACTAAGATTGAAGTCAGCGTGAAGCGCAGTGAACTGAATGAACGCGAGCGTCAGTGGCACGAGTCGGCAAGAGCTCACGAATCAAAGTTCCCTCAGTGAGAGGCGCGAGACGAGTGCAAACACCAGATGGATCCGTGTGTGACGCGGCTCTCTTAAATGTTTATTTACCAAACGTGAAAAGTCTCTAGACCTGTTTTTAAAAGACTTTATGAATTCATTTGTATATCCAGCTTCCAAAAAATATGGATGAAGTTGTGAAAGTGGAGCGGCTGTGATGTTTTGAGGAGATAGCGGAGTCTATCTGAAGACTTGTGGAATGAGTCGAACCGCATCAGCGACTGTAATTCCTGTGGATTCTCCTTCTGAGCCCGGAGTTTGACTTTTAGGATTATCTGGCATGTTTGCGAGGTGGATTTCACCGGGTTCAGTTCGGTTTACTGTGTTGGTTTTGCTGCTCACTGTGACAGTAACTCTCGGGTCTGCTTCTGAGCTGAAGGTGAAGGTTCGTTTGGCCGATGGACAGATCACAGATGAACTTCTGGAGGCGGACAGTGAAAAAGACTCCATCACTGTGGAGTTTAAACAAGGAGATGGGACTCTTATAACTTTTGTGGCCGATTTCAAACAGGTAAGTTGAAAACTATGGCCAGGATAAATGTATGTTTGTTTAATTGTTAGGCTACATAATGTCACTGAAGTGTGCTGGAATGCATTATATTGCTTGACTTTTTTCATGAAACCGTCCCCTTTCACAGTACGTTAGGTGAATTATTTTAGCATGTCTGAATATCAAGTCATTACATTTGAGGACTTTAACAGGCCTAAGTCTTATTAGTCTTATTTCATATTAAGGAACACTCTGAAGGACAAATGCTCTATCACTTTCAGACAAACTTGCTAAACAAAAAAAATGCTGTGTTCAATATAAAATGCTGTGTTCAATATATAGGCTACATGTTCAATATAAAATACTTTAACTTATTTTAAGAAGCAGAAGTTGTGAATGTGATTTTGGAGTTCCACAAAACTAGTAATATAACATTTACATTTGATTAGCTGATTTGCTAATCCAAAGCAAATTACAGTACATTCAAGGTATCTGCTCAACCTATTAGATTTGAATGATTTTACTTAAATTTCTAGCTTTACTAGAAACATTTTTTAGTAAATGGTTACATTTATTTAGTTACATTTATATTTATTTATTTAGTTAGTTGGCACTTTAATCCAAAGAAAATTACAGTAGCCTACATTCAAAGTGCCTGCTAAAAAAAAAAAAAAAAAAGTTTGGATCATTTTACCTACATTTCTAGCCTCTACTATATTTGTCATTTAGCCTACCAGATCATCTACAGTGATGAAGCCTCAAATATTGGTAATTTGAGAAGTGGTTACTTTTCCTTCCTCGTGCCATTAAAGTCCGTGTCTCTGTGTTAAATCATCCACATTAGTGATGAACTTCTGACCTGAGGTCAGATTCTTTCACTGGTGATCATACCATCAGGATTAGCATTGGCACTGTCACTGGCCTCATCCGCCTCAGTTCAGTCACGTCAGCAGCCCTCTGCCCCTCACGTCCCCTGATCCTCCACAGATGTGGTCAGTGTGGGGGTTTGCATCACATTTGGGAAGGCTTGAACTTTTCCTTTCCTCTTTTTATCAGTTCCACTGGCGGGCCTGTCTCCATTCTTCTCACATGTGGTTCTCATCTGTTTCCCCTGTATCTCAGGGATTTATGGAAATTTGAATGAACGAGGACTTCCTGCTGCCTTACTGGATTTACTGCACTGAAAGGGCTTTAACAGGGATGGAGGAAGACAAATATTCATTTATATTACTAAATGAAGTATGGCTATTCTGGTATCCGCCTAATCAGGTGCTAAGTGAACCCTCTGGATTTGATTTCCAAAACAAAAGCTGTGTAGTGATTTTCTTTTATTATCTTTTCTTTTGTTTTCTTTTACATAGGCATTTGATTGCAGATTTGGCATAGCATAGCTCTAAATATCTTTCATTCATCAGAGTGAATGCTGCTTTGGTTTAGTTTTCTGTTGTTGTGGAATTTACATGGATGAAATGCCAACCATGGCATATTTTAGACCAGATTCAGCAAATGAGAATTGTATTGTTGATTATTTATTTATTTTCTTCTTTCTTTCTTGGTTACACTTATACACAATAATAACAAAAAGGTTCCATTTGTTAACATTAGTTTGCTACATTAGTTAACAATCAAAATACTTCTAAAGCCTTTCATTTTCTTGGTTAATGTTAATTTCAACATTTACTAATACTTTATTAAAATGAAAAGTTGTATCTAATAATATTAGATAAAGGGGCTGTGTGTAGAATTCAGAAACCCTTGATATTAGCGACACCGGTGGCCGTTATGTGAACTGCAGCCAGAAACGCACAAGGTTAACATGGTTAATGCACACAAAACGTACAAGAAACTGAATGTGATTTAATGCCCCGATATATTAACGGCGAAGTTGTTTTTCGTTCTTGGCTTAAAAGTCAAAAGAAGTTTGTGATACCTTTGCAGCGATATATTGTTAATGAACATTCAGACGATATCCGATTCACATAATCTACAATGGAAACACATTTACAGAATACATTTCTCAATGCGCATCAAAAAAGACGTGACTTTGCGATGGGACGGCATATCTGGACCAACCAGTGGACTGATCTTATTGCACAGCATCTAAAATGCTGTTTTGGTCATTCTGAAATGCCTGAGCAAAGTCTGTCGTCAAAGTGGTTCGGTATGATTACCTTTCAGAACACGACTTAAATGACTGCGTTCCCAAACAGCAGCATCTGCCTCCGAAAGCAAAATAACATGACTGTTTATTGCGTTTCGTCATTTATTATATACAAAAAATATTATGGCTTCTACGGCTGCAGCAACTTCCATTTTTCTTTGTGATATTTAATGCCGGTTTATCAGGAAGTCACGATTTTATTCTCTTCGACTCACTGGATGGAAATGGTGCTTTATTTGCAACTTTGCATGGAAACATAGCTAATGTTATGATAGTTTGATTATTTGAGACTAGACTATAAATATGGCTATGTGAGACTATTATCCTAACCTGAACAGTGTAAAAACATCCATTTCATGTGTCATTTAACAGAAGAGAGGCTCTCGGGAGGGTGCGTAACCGCCACATCTTTTTGATTTTCCTGGCAAAAACATTCCCGAGTCCTTCACGTAAAAATCAGTCTAGAGGCTTTCATAGACAACTTAGGAAGCCGGAGGAGGTCTCGTTTTTAAAGTTTCATTACAAGCTGTTCACACATTGGCAAGTGAAAAAGCAATTAATACATGAAAATCCTTACATATAGCCCCTTTAATTAACATGAGCTAACTAACAATAAACAGTTGCATTTTTATTAGAGTCCCCCTGTGATCAATAATTTTATCCCTTAAAATAGCTTGACTGTAATTCTACACCCTTGCCTCATTTAGCAAACATGGTTCTATGAATATGTAAATTAGCCCCGCCTCCACTCACTCATTCCAGCTCAGAGATCCAGTCGTTGACGATCACACGTTGAACTGATTGGTTACAAGGTAGTTTGTGACGTCAGAAACACCAGCGATTTCAAACCGGGTTTTTGAGACTGTCTTCGGTTCACTGCAGTTTTAAGGAGAAAATACCCAGCAATGGTGTTGACTTATGCATTTGCACATGGTTTGTCTTAAAGCATATTAAAAACACCACATAGACATATAAACAACATTAAAAACTTGATTTTCACCACAGGGGGACTTTAACATTAACCAAAATGAATAAATACTACAACAAATGTATTGCTCATTTTTAGTTAATGTTAGTTTCTGCATTAACCATTTACTAAGGTGACCTTAATGTAAAGTGTTACACCTTATATTTGAATTGTTTTAAAATGTTTTATTTTATTTACATGGCACCATTAAAGGGAACTTTTTTCTCACAACTGCAAGTTTGCATCTCACAATTCTGATATAAACTCGCAATTGCGAGTTATAAAGTCCAATTCTGAGGGGAAAAAGACTGACTTTTTTTCCTCAGAATTCCAAGTTTTGCATGTTATAAAGTCAGAATTGTGAGTTTATATCTTGTAATTCTGACTTTTTAATAAGCGATTGTGACTATATCACACAATTCTGAGAAAAAAGGTCAGAATTGCAAGTTTATATCACGCAATTCAGAGAAAAAAAAAATGTCAGAATTGAGAGATAAAAAGTCGCAAAATATCTTTTTTTATTTTTTTTTATTCAGTGGCGGAAACAAGCTTCCATACTCAGATACAGTTTACCCATATATAACAGCGTGATGTTTTGTTACTGTTCAGTTCAAGTTTCGATGGAAATCAGATGAGATAGGAATATCATGCAAATCATGTGGTTGTGGCCCTTTTTAAGCATACATTTTCATAATATAAAGAAACAGATATATCTGAGTAACAGACTGGCCTTTTTTCCAGTTTGTGTGGAAAAAGTGTGGGCTGTACGAGGTTCTTTTACAATGTGGCCTACTTCGACTGTTTCGGCTTGCAGGAATTAGAGTAACACATCACAATCCAGCGGCGACTGTTTGGTGGAAGAGATGCTACGTGTGATCACATTGATCTTTCATCTCTAACTCAAGCTTTTCTCTTAAACTGTTCCGTTGTCTTTCTAGTTGTATTATGTTTCTCAGCGCTCTGTCTCTGCCCATCGGCAGCATATGCAGTGATGGACAATGAATTCATCTCAGCTCGCATCCGCTGCCAACCGAGGAGCCGAGCGGTCTGCTTTTATGCTCATCTCCCTATTGGGATATCTGTGACCTGCTTGGACACAAGCCATCCCTCCTCTTCACTTTGAAATGTTATCGGCTCATAACGTTAGAGCCAGCTGTAAACTTTATTGTATAAGATTCAACTTTGGGGCAATCATTTATTGTTGCTTGTGGCAAGAGCGTGTTGTGTTGGCTCTGATTTTAGGAACTCATCATAAGCTCAGTGGAATTTTGAAGTTGTTTCACTTTTGAATTTGTCGTTTTGTCACTTGTGGGAACTTGTCTGCCTTTTATGTCCTAGCTTTTCAATCAGTGATATATCAGTGAGTGTGTTTGGATGCCATCCAGGTGTGTGAACATGCCCACTTGAACCTAGCCAGTCCAACCTGTTTCAAAATGTCCCACTAATTCTGAGACATGTGACAGGGATGTGACCTTAACTACACACTGCACAGGCTTGAACAACCGCTCTCATGATGACACAATATATGTTTAAAAGATTCATGTCAATATAAATGAAAGACCACACCCGTTGTGTAGACGTTGCTATTTTACTGCTGTCATTACAATAAAGGAACTAATACACTGCATGACTGGTGCAGTATAAATATTGCATTGCAATGTGCTGGATCTAGAGGTGATTTTATCTATTAGAATGTAGAAACAGCACATTTCACCTTTTAAAATCATGTGTAAAATGTTTTTTTCACCACACTTCTTACAATACAGGAAACTGTGTGCTGTCTCTGATAACTAGTTACTGGTCAGTTCACATTTTTATGTTCAAGTGTGTCGGCAACAGGCAGGACATCTCTGGCAGCCCTTTGGCTACAAGCTGATGTCTTTATTCAAGCCAGAATAAGGCAGATGTTGACCCTTTGAGTGCCGCTGAGAAATAAAGAAGAGGCCTCATTTACCCACAGACACTGTTATGTGCTGAACTGTTCAAGTCCAGTTGATCCAGAGCACATTCGAGCAGTGTTAAAATATTTTGAGACTGAAATTTTGAAACTGAAATATGCTCATGTTTGAAGCTAAATTTTCTTGCACTTTCAAGTACAGCTGTCTTCTTTCAGCACAGCAGTCTTTTACTGTTGCAATTTGCTAAAACTCTTGATTGCACAGATTGCATTTTTAAAAATCCCTGTGTGAGCTTAAATGGACTGTCTTCATGTTTCATAAATTGTCATGAGCATATTGCATATCATCATTTTGATTGCTGAAGATTGCTTTCTTTGTACCATAGCAGCATATAGTATGTAATCAAGGTGGCAATTTCTTCCTTAGTCACTGGTTTGAATGATACTCCAATTTACAAGATTTTGCCAGTGGTGGAAGAATTCAAACCATAAATATGTTTAAATTTATAATGTGAATATATATATATATATATATATATATATATATATATATATATATATATATATATATATATATATATATATATATATATATATATATATATATATACTATTTGAATATAATATATTTAAAATTGACAATTAATTCATCTTTCTTTCTTTTTTTTTCCACTAAAACGTGAGGATGTGATTTTATTCCTCATATTTCCATTTTGGTGGCATATTGCAAGCAGTATTTCATATTTTCCATTTGAGGAAAAAGAACGTGAGCATCGCAACATATGTTTTACCATTCATATCACTTTGTTTTGAATCACTACTGAAGCATCAATCATTCTTTAATCATGTAATGTTGTAGTTCCTAATAGTTACTATGCATCTGCCTTATTTACTCACCAAAGCCGTTTTTATTTGCATTAGGCACATTTGGACCCTGAAAGGGAGATGAAGAGCATTTTAATGCTCATCATAATTCATTCACTTCACTACCGGAATTAGTTTAGCATAGTTAATCATGCCTTTTATCATTCAGGATTAGCTGTTTCCTTAAAGCCCCTCCAAAGTGACATGTCTTAACAGCCACAAGAGTTTTATCCTATGATCTGTTTGAGTCATTGCTTTATGAATCAAGCCTTGGGTTACATCAGTTCTTGCTAAGTCCAACTTCCCTGTGAAAGACCCATGTTCATTGTATAACCTAGGGTTGCATTGTTGTTTTCTTGATGAGGCATATCTCAATGGAAATGAGATGTACTTCCCCTTATAGTTTACAGGAACAGCATGAATCCTCCCTGCTGCGTTTGGGTCTTGTCTTTTCTTCTCCCACGCTCTGACGTCTCTCTCTTGGTCTTGTGCAATACCTTTGGATTGGTATGGGGTGTTGAAATATTGGCGTAACTGTTGTAAAGGGGCATCAGCTTTAAGATCTTGATTTATTATTAAAAGCATTGCTTAAGCTTTTGTTCTAAATCCAGATGTTTTGTTAGTTTTAAGATGGTTGTGGAAGAAGTTAACAGCCCATAGGGGGTAACGCCATGATCTTGACTAGAGCAGATGAACATATATCAGTGAGTGTGAAGCACATTAAGACAGCTGAAACAGGGTAAAGACGTCCCTGCTGTCCCACAAGAGCTCAAGTTAGCCACATGCCAAATAGGAGTCAAAGGTCACATGGAGACAACCCAGTGGAAGCAATGGTCTTCCATTACCGTAATAGCCAAGTGCCTCTATTTTTGCCGTGCTGTTTGGTTTTTGGTGTCATATTCAGAGGAAATCTACTTTAAGATGTCACCAAAACAGAATTGCTTGGTTCCTTCTTTGTTGACTTTTATTTACTGCAATGCATGTTGTGTTTTTGTTAAGTGTGTAAGACATCAAATTCCTCGTATTTTAACCACCACAACTCAGGCATTTCTCCCACGCTCTGTCTTTTGTCCGAGGTTGCTGTTCATCAGAGCGAAATGTTAAATGCTGGCATGCACCTGTGCCTTTTCAGCAGCCTTCTTAAAAAAACCAATTAAACATCTCTGCCGTCACATAAGGAGCCGTAATCCAGTTAAACTGAAATTCTAGACAATAGTGTTTCTCCTTGAAGAGGAACCACATTTACCATAAACATTTTGCATATCTGTTTCTTCTGGATCATGTCTGCGTGCCTTGTTGTTTGTCTATTGAATCTTTCCCTTAATTAGCTTTAACTGCTCGGGGTGATATATGTAATACTTCATAACCGTTGAATCTTTGATGTCTTGCCAATCTGGAATTTTGTTTCATAAGGGAAATTTCATACCTGCATTCTGACTCAGCCTTGATTACTTCAGTCTAGTGACTTGGCTTAAGGGAAATGCCACCCAAAAATGAAAATTGTCACCATTTATGTCTCATCCCTCATGTTGTTCCAAACCTGTATGACTGACTTTCTTCTGTGGAACAAAAAAGAAGATATTTTGAAGAATGTTTCTGTTTTTGTTCATACAATGAAAGACAATGGGGTCCAAAACAACTTCTCTTTTGTGTTCTACATAAAAAGTCATACAGGTTTGGAACGACATGAGTAAATGACTACGGCCAGGAAGGCCGGAAACATACTTTACACAGATCAATGCTTGGCGAGCATGCGGTTGTACGTACTTATGTGGTTGTAAAAAGTTATCAAGGGAGCTTTAAAGTTACCTTCAAATGCCTTTGCCATTAATACAGATGTGTTGTGACTCAGGTAGCAGCTATAAACATGTCAACACAAGAATGTGTGCTGTTGTATTTCCTGTTGAAAAGAAGAGCGTTTATCACTCTCTATTATAGCACATTATGAATTGCGTTAAGACAGATTTTCAAATAAATGATGTGTGAAATCTTGCATTCATATGCATATACATTTTATAAAAATCAAATGTCAAGTTATAATATAAATTACATCTGCATTTGAGAGTCAAATTGTATGACTACAGGGACTCATCTCAAGATCACTCATTAAACAGTTCATCTATTGCCGAAATTATGAGGAGAAAAAAAGTCAGAATCAAAATACGTAGTTTGTGCATAAAAAAATTCTTCAAAACCAACACATGTGACATGTGAACGATGTTCACTAACCCGGTGAAGTTTTTCTATTGGATTGGTCTTTATTAGCATGCAGTGTGAAGTATTTCACTCAGGTCCCTGATCATTCCGATTCAATATCAGTGAAGGAAGAACAAATTTATACTCTTGTGCGTTATGTATTATGTATGTTATCGTCTCTGACAGACAGCAAGTTGAAGCTGCTCTCCCTCTTCTCAGAAAGTGATGGCACATTCAAAACATACGGTAGTGTGGGTTTTTCAGGAAATGCGTTTACTCACTGGACCTATGCTTCTCGTAAATACTACCGTATATTGTGCACGTCATTTTCTGACAGACATCAATGTTGTGAGATTCAAATTATGGATTTGAAAACTGATGGAGCGAAAGGTAATACATTTTTCTTTAGCCGACAAGTATTCAGTGATGTGATTGATGCCCACAAGTTCTAATATTCCAACCGACAGCCAGCCCAAGTTTTTGACGGACGTGATAACGTGCATGAGGGGTGAACTATGAAATGCTAGAAACATTCGAAAGTAGCCATATCACCCCGTAGTCCAAGACTGGTTGCTCACTGATGCTAAACGGGGCTGAGCCTGGTCAGTACTTGGATGGGAGACCTCCCCGGAAAACCAGGTTGCTGCTGGAAGAGGTGTTAGTGAGGCCAGCAGGGGGCGCTCACCCTGTGGTTTGTGTGGGTCCTAACGCCCCAGTGTAGTGATGGGGACACTATTCTGTCAAAAAGCACCGTCCTTCGGATGAGACGTTAAAACCGAGGTCTTGACTCTCTGTGGTCATTAAAAATCCCAGGATGTCCTTCGCAACAAAAGAGTAGGGGTGTAAATGAAAAAAATGGCCTCTGTCATTCATCATGGCCTCCTAATCACCTGTCAAAATGTGTTGACTTCGGAAAATCTAATTTTTTACCAGGAAATGAGTGGTTATGCACAAAATTGTTTGTCTTTCATAACAAGATTCTTTTATTTAAACCCATCTTGCAAATCCTGTTGTAAATGATAGTGAAACATCAACTGTTGTTGCATTTTATTACCCTTTTTTGAGTCAGATTTTGACTCATGGTTATGCAGATGTTAATAATTCATGTAATGTGAAACCTTGAAGTAGATACCCACTTGTTTTGCACAACATTTAGTTTTCTCAATTCTCTTGTGTAACTCGTGTTTGTGTTTCGTGCAGTTCAAAGTTTTTAATGGCAATGTGCATTGTATTGCAAACAGGGATCTTAAGCAATTCCACTTAAGGCCTCCTGGGTAGACATTTTTAATGCCAGTTGTTATAATAGAAAGCACTTGCAAACATAAAGCAAACATCTTTATAGTGGCAGGACAAATATAATTTAATTGACATGGTTTTTAAAACCGTTCATCAATGTCACTGCATTGTAGTGTGGCAGAATGAACAAACATGTATTTCATCTCTTCTGTCATAGTTGCTCGTCTCCAGAGAGGAATTTAGAGGGTGTTTTATGTATAAGAGACACAAACAAACAGAGTTGGAAGGATAATGTTATATAAACTACTATAAATTCAGATCCAAGCAGCAATCGCTTAAGTTACAAGTTCCAAAACAAAGCAGAAGTGACGAGTCTTGTAGTGTCCACTTGGCTTTAGTTATGGGATAGTTCACCCAATCACAGAAATTCATTCCAAACTTGTTTGACTTTATTCTGTTAAACACAAAGGAAGTATTTCTGAAAAAATCGTTGGTTTATCCAATCTTTCATCTGTGATTGTTCTTAACGTTGTGTGTCTAACGTGAATTTTATAGCATAAGCAACATTTGGAACTGACTGTGAAAGCCGTGCCAAACTTTGCGATGATGCCGCTGTCAGACGTCAACAGCATATTCCAAACAAACACGCCGTGATCCTGCAGCAGGAAGCAGGACCAGGAGCAGAAGCTAATGTTTGCTTTGACTTCAGAGATGTATTTCTTTAGGACTGTCAAAATAAACTCTTCTGCACCGAGATTTATGTTTAGTCTCTAATCTGGTCATTTGGCGGACATGCGCAAGGTTGGAGGGTGAACGAATGAAAAACTGAGCTGAGGATCTACCTGACTGAAGTATTTACTCACTAACCCGGCTTAGACATGTTCCTGCATGGAGGGGGTCAAACAGAGAATTGCAACAGGACCCTGGAGGAAAGCGAAAGAGATATTCGCCTCAGATAAAAGGAAATTGCCGAGCATTGAAGATAAAGGATAGTTGTAAAGAGAATTTAATGATTGAGCTACTGATATCATGTCAGGTTTACCTGTGCAGTGTCAGCTTGCAGGGTTTCTTCCTGTTGTCATCAAGGTGTTTGCAAAGTAATGACGCCAACACTTCCCTGTAATTAAATTGAGTGGCTAACCCACCCCCCTCACCCCACCAACCCCTCTCTCTGTTCCTTAAAGCAAACTGCCTTTCTGACGGCTGGAAGGTTCTTCTAGTGCCAGAGCTTAAAATAACAACTGCCTGCTCACTCCCCCCCTCTTGCGTTTGCTGATTGTTCTGTCACCCATGCGGTAATTCCACCAAGTCTGCCTCCTCCGTCGGTTTAATTGCATTCCTGCTGATTCGTCCTTTGAAGAACTTCCATGCTGAACAGTTCTTCACAATATAGGTTTGAGTTACATTTTTTGGATGTCTGTCATTGCATGTACTGATTCACAGATTGGGATCTGTGTACTTTTTTAACTTTTTCATTTTGTATAGTGTTCATGTAATGTAATGTCTATTGTCAACATAAATAAGAGATGCTAGTAAGTAGTACTTAATGTTTCTTTTCTCAGAAAAGTCTTAATCCATATTAAAGATTCGATAAAGGGAAAAATAAATGAAAATACACTACTGATTTTTTTTTTTAAATGTTTTTGAAAAATGTTTCATGGTCAAATATTTGCTTTGATAAAAAAAATGCAGTGAAAACAGTAATATTGTGAAATATTTGGCCCCAAATATTCACTTAATATTAAAGGGTTAGTTCACCCAAAAATGAAAATTCTGTCAGTAATTACTCACCCTCATGTTGTTCCAACCCCGTAAGACCTTCGCTCATCTTCGGAACACAAATTAAGATATTTTTGATTAAATCTGAGAGCTTGATCACTCCTCCATCAAGCTCCAGCCCCCTGTCAGTGGAAATTAATAACAGCTGGTTCAGTCCCAAATGATGGCCTACAAAAAGGTCTCATTGCCAAGGTGTCACACAAGACACATCTCATGATGGGTAAAAGCAAAGAGCTGTCTCAAGACCTTCGCAACCTAATTGTTGCAAAACATAATGATGGCATTGGTTATAGGCGCCATTCTAAGCTTCTGAATGGTCCAGTGAGCACTTTGGGGGCCATAATACGGAAGTGGAAAGACAATAATTTCACCATAAATTTGCCTCGACCAGTGCTCCTCGCAAGATTTCTGATAGAGGAGTGAAAAGAATAATCAGAAGAGTTGTCCAAGAGCCATTTTCAAATGATTATTTTTTACAAATATATTAATTAATAAAGGTGTTTTTTTGTTTGTTTTTTTTTACTATTTCGGTAAATATTATATAAAACAAATTTAATATACTACTTTTCAAAAGTTTGGGGTTGGTAAGATTTTTTTTTAAATGTTTATTAAAGAAGTCTCTTATGTTTACCTAGTCCTAGACTGTATTTATTTGATTACAGTAAAAACAGTTATATTTTGAAATATTATTACAATTTGATCAAAGTTGAATTTTCAGGAGTGACTTCAGTCTTTATTATAAAAGATAATGATTCTTCAGAAATAATTCTAATATGATAAATTGGCACTCAAGAAACATTTATTAGTACTATCAATGATGTAAACAGTTGTGCTGCTTAAAGGGTTAACCCAAAAATGAAAATTCTGTCAGTAATTACTCTCCCTCATGTTGTTCCAACCCCGTAAGACCTTCGTTCATCTTCGGAACACAAATTACGATATTTTTTATTAAATCTGAGAGCTGGATCACTGCTTCATAGGCTTCTAAGACATTATAACTTGCTGGCCCAGAAATGTGTGTATGTCTCTGGGCCTCGAGTTATTTCACGTAGTGTTTTAGCGCAGCGCGTCTGTGTTGCACGTCACACGCATCACACACATGACCAGCGTCGGCCAATAGTGAGCCTACGTGTTACTGGCCCCAAATATTGTAGAGGCACTCCTGCGCTCAGGCCGCACTCAATCACCATTATATGTTTAGTCTAAAACGCAACTGCTCTCATGTTTTGCCACAGGACAGCAATAACAAGTACAATTTTCAGCTTTGCAGGACTGTGATATGAAGAGTGTACAAAGTAACATATCTTTAGCAACAGTGTGAAAGTGAATAGCACATAACAGGCACAATAATGGCTATAAACAGATATTTATCGGTACAATATGCATCACACGACTACGTGTCATCGTTTTTGGAAGCTTATGTCTTCACAATCTGCACTACAGCTTCATATTTATCCACTTGGGAGAGATTCTTCAAAAATACGTCTCTGTGCGGACGGAAGGCCAAAACGGAGAGAAAAAGATGGGATTTCAAACGAAAAATTATAAGGGTGGACAAGGCCAAAGTTTGTCTGCGTAACTGAATTTACCTCCTCAGGGAAAACTATACAAATAAAAGAGCATTGTCATTCAAATGGAATATTAGAGGTGAATGATTCTTGGAATGTGAATGGATTTTCCACAGGCTCAGTGAGACTGCAGCTCCATGAGTTTGGTGGTTGACCAACTCTGGAAACCAGATGGAAGGTTCTAGAAAGAGGATGAGATGAGAGCTCCAGAGCAAACAAAGACAGCTTCGGCTTGTTTATTTTGATTGTCTGAGAAAACCTCCTACTTTGCGAATGAAACCCTGAAAGCTTGCTCCCTTCTGTCGGCTTGGTGCTTGAGGCCTTACTGTGAAAAACAAGAGGAGAATGTGTGTGTCTTCTGCTGGCAGAGTCATGAGGATGTCAGAGCAAGGAGAAGCTGATGAATGGGTACACAGGTCTGTGGCCTTGCTCTCTGCTCTGGGGTTTCCCATAATGCCTTTACATGGAAGTCTTTATGGGCATGGGGGTACTGCCAGATATTCGGTCTGGTTGCTAACAGCAACTCAGTGATGTGCTGAAATATACGGTGTCTCTCTGTTGTTCTGGGCTGAATCACTATAAAATGTTGTAATGAAGATCTGACTGTAAGCTTGAAGGTCAACAGCTGACTTTTTAAATGCTAAAAAGCAAGAATTTAGGAGCCAAAATGAATAAAATCGACGGGTATTTGATAGGGATGCACAATAATGGTCACAGTCGGCATGAAGCGGAAGATGCAATTATCTTTTCTTCCCTATTGTTATGTATATCCAAGGGAAACGGCTTCTTGGACAAGAAAAAATGTATGGATGGTTGTTGTTTGCTATTGCTGTGATCTCATATGAGTGACAGGTTGTCCCGCCCTCACGCCAGTAAACGTCATGCTGCAAGAGGGAGGGGAAGTTATTTTGATTAAAGATTACAAGGGCACGTGATTTTAAAAAAATAAATAATTATGTGCATGGACAAATCGTTTATAATAAACAGTGCAGTGTAATTTTGATTTTGTGGTGACTTCAAACTAATAATCCCAATTATTTTGTTTAAAACATTGTAATCGCGATCAATCACAATTCTTTTCAATTGAGAAATGTATTTTTATAATTTCTTTTATAGTTAGTAGAGATAGGCTATACCAAAACTAAATTTTCTCCGCCGATATGATAGCCGATTATACAGAATATCTTGGATAATTTGATTCTCTAAGGACACAAAAAATCTCTGTAAATAATTCTGCAAACTATACAACCATTTAATTTGGTAGATTACTATAATATTAGAGGTTAAAGTTAACAGAGCCCAAACTATTATATTAACTGCTATTTATTTTCAGATGTAATAATTATACTGTTTGAATGCAACTCAGTTGCATATAAGGTAGTTTTCATAAACACTTTATTCAAACATGCATATATAATTAACAGTAAATAAGCTCATCTCTAGTGTTTTTTATAGCTAACTGACAAACTGTGAACATTGGATAACTTTCCTGAGGCAAATGCAACATTAAGTGACCTTGTTCACAAGCTGTTTTATTGATGTCTTTTCACGGTTGAAACACTGATTGAGCGATTACATGCGACATGACTCATTTCAGTAAGTTGTACTTCAACATACCTTTTGATGTTCATGCATGTTCTTTCGTGCTATAACTTGTATTAAAGTGAAGGAAAAGACTCACGCTCCACGCCGCCGCTTGAACTGAGGCGCTACAGTGATCTGTCACGTCACATTTAAGCAGTGGTGGAGGAAGTACTGAATCTCAGTACTTAAGTAAAAGTACAAATAACCAGAGACATATTTACTTTAGTAAAAGTAGAAGTACCACAATGAAAACCCTACTTAAGTAAAAAGTACCTGATTTTAAATGTACTTTAAGTATTAAAAGTAAAAGTAGGCTACTTGCATAACAATTTATTATCTTAATGTCTATATTCTAATAATTAGGGCTGTACCAATATGCAATATGAATCCGAAATCGCTACACTCAGATCTACGAACCTGTGTCGCGGTGTGAGAAGGCAGAATCGCGACACACCCCTTTTTTGAAGTTAACATTATACAATACATAGACCTACACCACAAAACTAGTTGAGGATAAATTATTTAATATTGGGCAATTCCATCGTTATAGATGGGACATTTGCAGTAAAAACTTGAAATATAAATTCGCAGAAAAAGCATTTAATACATATTGAAAAATATCTGTATGCGTTTTATATTTAATATGAGGGAAATAGCCTAGGCTACACATGCGTTACGGGACACAACTTTTAGGTAGCAAAATATTTTTTAGTAATTCTGTGAATTGCACTGCGCAAACCAATACCCACCGGATGAAGAAGGGTTGGCTCTCCACAGAACATAAAATATTCATTTTATTTTATTTTTCGTGTTCCCATTTGAGGAAAAAACAATGTTACAGACGTGACCGCTCTGAAAGCGGCACTAAAAGACTGCTTTAAAACTTTCACAGAGACCTCAAACAGAAAGCACAAAGCCTTTTTTTTAAAGTGAATTTCGTTTTGTATTAATTGTATCTTAATTTTAATCAATGTTTCATCAACCAATTGCCAGGATTTAATAAATAAGAAGTAAATATAGTAGAAAATAGATAATCACGACACATAGGTGCCGGCGTGTAAACTGAAGCGCGTCTCATAAATGAACCGAAACTCAGCGTAGGCTAGGCTATAAGGTAACCTACTTGCCTCACAGACCTGATAAATATATCTTTAGACAGCTTTAAATGTGTACTTTTAAACAGAAAAATTAAAAACGAAAGAAAACAGACTGCTCTCTCTGCTTATGTAGTAATCCGTATGAAATGTGCATTTCTCTCTGGTGCGTTCACTACTGCGAAGATCGCATATCAGTAGCCTATCGCCAACTTCATCTTTGCAGCCGACACAGAAAACACTTGTTTATTAATAATCAATTAAAATGTCTCCTTGTTATATTTGACATATTCATTACTTTTGCCGGTTCTTTGTGACAGCTTTTAGGTGCTTTATTGGCAGCGCCACCAACACCGAAAACACCGAGATTTTTTTCAATCTCTGTTTTGGCAGGGGAAAAACTGATCAGAAAATGTAACGAAACGTCGTAGAAATGTAGTGGAGTAGAAAGTATAATAATTGCTGCAAAAAGTAACGAAGTAAAAGTCAAAAGTATGCACTACTGATTCTACTTAAGTAAAGTACAGATACGTGAAAAATGTACTTAAGTAAAGTAACAAAGTATTTGTACTTCGTTACATTCCACCACTGCATTTAAGAGTGTCAAAACACTAGGCCTATTTTTATTGTTTGAATTTCGTGATAAAATGGACAGAATTTATCGGCTGATGCCAATTAGTGGCAGATACATCGGTGCATCTCTAATAATTAGAATAGTTGCACTTTCCTGTAAGCACAAATTAATAAAATAATTAAGAGAGAAGCAGAAATCCTGATCACAGTGTATATGATTAATTGTGCAGCCCTTGTATTTGATGCCATACAAGTCTCCAACTCAAAGACTTCAGTATTTGTAGTTATTATATAACACATTTCTTAAGGAGTTGCACAATTTAATGATGACTGCATATGTTTCTTCTCAGGATGTGAAGATCTTCCGGGCGCTGATCCTGGGGGAACTGGAGAGAGGGCAGAGCCAATACCAGGCGCTTTGCTTCATCACACGGCTCAGCCACAATGAGATCATCCCCAGCGAGTCCATGGCCAGACTGCGACAGGTCAGGCTCCCTCTGTGGCTGATGGCGGGGCAGGGGGGAAGTCATTGGGAGTGAGGGAGCAGATCCAGGGTGTTAGAGTTGAGCTTATTGGTTAACTGTTGCATAGGAGTGTGATGTTTTAAAGGGGTGGTTGATTATGATTTCACTTTTCTAACTTTAGTTAGTGTGTAATGTTGCTGTTTGAGTATAAACAACATCTGCAAACTTACAACGCTCAAAGTTCAAAGCAAAGGAAGATATTTGCTTTTAAAGAAATCGTTTTTTTAAGGACTACAACAAACGGCTGGTAGGGACTACACGACATTCCTCCAGGGTTAGTGACATCACCAACCCTAAAATTGACATAAACCCCACCCCCTGAACACGATTTATAGATTATCAAGACAGAATATGCTAATCAATGACTAGAAGATAACTACACATAAGCTACATAAATTCATCAACTAACCATTCAGAAACGTCCTGTTGCTTTCTACATGTTGTCACTTCTTCTTGAGTCTCTCCATCATCGTCTGACTCCAGTTTGAACAGAAAAGGCTAGAAAAGTTTCTTAAATTTTCAGTGCATGTCTGTGTGAATGCAAGCTGTTGAAGCTCCGCCCTCTGTGCTGGTAGCAGCAGCTCATTTGCATTTAAAGGGACAGACATAAAAACTGTGTGTTTTTGCTCACCCTCAAAAATTTACAATTTTAACATTCTATATAAAATATCTGTGGGGTATTTTGAGCTAAAACTTCACATACACACTCTGGGGACATCAAAGACTTATTTTACATCTTGTGAAAAGGGAATTATACCACCCCTTTAAATGTGAGATCTCAGAGGAAAAAGGCTGTAAAAGGCCTTTGATGAGTTGCTCCTGGGAAGGTGTCCAAGGTCCTAAATGTGTAAAAATGAATGAAAGGTGTGATAAAAGACTGGAAACATCTAGCTTTAAAGAATGACAGTAGTAATACTAAAAGTGTTTTTTATATTTTGCAGAAAAATCCCCAGGCCATCCGCACAGCGGAAGAGAAGAGAAGCACGGAGATGCTGAGCATGAACGTAGCGGTCAATTTGACACGGACGTGGCAACTGAGTGCCCACATCCACAACATGTGCAGCGTGGCCCGGGAGGCCGTGTACACGCGCGAGGCTGATGTCAGACACTGGCTGGACAGAGGCAAGCATGTTTACTGCGTCCCTTAATTACACCCTACCAAACCCAGCACGATTAAATATAACGCTGGCATTGTGTTCTTCATATATTAACCCTCTAAAGCCTAATCTAATGTATTAAATAAGTCATATGCATGTAATGTGTGCATATAAAAAAACACATACACACATATACACAAATATATATATATATATATATATATATATATATATATAATATACACAGTGAGGAAAATAAGTATTTGAACACCCTGCTATTTTGCAAGTTCTCCCGATTGGAAATCATGGAGGGGTCTGAAATTGTCATCGTAGGTGCATGTCCACTGTGAGAGACATAATCTAAAAAAAAAGAAGAAATCGCAATATATGATTTTTTAACTTTATTTGTATGATACAGCTGCAAATAAGTATTTGAACACCTGTCTATCAGCTAGAATTCTGACCCTCAAACACCTGTTAGTCTGGCTTTAAAATGTCCACCTCCACTCCATTTATTATCCTAAATTAGATGCACCTGTTTGAGGTCGTTAGCTGCATAAAGACACCTGTCCACCCCATACAATCAGTAAGAATCCAACTACTAACATGGCCAAGACCAAAGAGCTGTCCAAAGACACTAGAGACAAAATTGTACACCTCCACAAGGCTGGAAAGGGCTACGGGGAAATTGCCAAGCAGCTTGGTGAAAAAAGGTCCACTGTTGGAGCAATCATTAGAAAATGGAAGAAGCTAAACATGACTGTCAATCTCCCTCGGACTGGGGCTCCATGCAAGATCTCACCTCGTGGGGTCTCAATGATCCTAAGAAAGGTGAGAAATCAGCCCAGAACTACACGGGAGGAGCTGGTCAATGACCTGAAAAGAGCTGGGACCACCGTTTCCAAGGTTACTGTTGGTAATACACTAAGACTTTAACGAGCCGAAAAGGGCACACGTCACTCCTCTCCTCACAAAATTGCACTGGTTGCCAGTTGCCGCTCGCATCAAATTCAAGTCACTGACGTTTGCCTACAGAACAACCACTGGTTCTGCTCCCTTTTACTTTAACTCTTTACTTCAGACTTATGTGCCTTCCAGGAACTTGCGCTCTGCAAGTGAACGGCGTCTTGTGGTGCCATCTCAAAGAGGCACAAAATCTCTTTCTCGGACCTTTACCATGACTGTTCCCTGCTGGTGGAATGATCTGCCGAACTCAACCAGAGCAGCTGAGTCCATAGCCACTTTTAAGAAACGGCTGAAGACAATTCTTTTTCGACAGCACTTGATCCAGTAATACTAACACTTTCTCTCTACTACTCTATTCTGTTCTATAACATAAAAAAAAAAAAAAAAAATTGCGTTGAATTAAACTGAGAAGGGTCATAGCACTTGCATTTTGTTGTCCTACTGCTAGTTTAACTGCTTCTATTGTTCTCATTTGTAAGTCGCTTTGGATAAAAGCGTCTGCTAAATGAATAAATGTAAATGTAAATGTAAGACGTCATGGTTTGAAATCATGCATGGCACGGAAGGTTCCCCTGCTTAAACCAGCACATGTCAAGGCCTGTCTTAAGTTTGCCAGTGACCATTTGGATGATCCAGAGGAGTCATGGGAGAAAGTCATGTGGTCAGATGAGACCAAAATAGAACTTTTTGGTCATAATTCCACTAAACTGTTTGGAGGAAGAAGAATGATGAGTACCATCCCAAGAACACCATCCCTACTGTGAAGCATGGGGGTGGTAGCATCAGAAAATCATCAGCATGTAGCATCAGCTTTGGGGGTGTTTTTCTGCACATGGGACAGGGCGACTGCACTGTATTAAGGAGAGGATGACCGGGGCCATGTATTGCGAGATTTGGGGGAACAACCTCCTTCCCTCAGTTAGAGCATTGAAGATGGGTCGAGGCCGGGTCTTCCAACATGACAATGACCCGAAGCACACAGCCAGGATAACCAAGGAGTGGCTCTGTAAGAAGCATATCAAGGTTCTGGCGTGGCCTAGCCAGTCTCCAGACCTAAACCCAATAGAGAATCTTTGGAGGGAGCTCAAACTCCCTGTTTCTCAGCGACAGCCCAGAAACCTGACTGATCTAGAGAAGATCTGTGTGGAGGAGTGGGCCAAAATCCCTCCTGCAGTGTGTGCAAACCTGGTGAAAAACTACAGGAAACGTTTGACCTCTGTAATTGCAAACAAAGGCTACTGTACCAAATATTAACATTGATTTTCTCAGGTGTTCAAATACTTATTTGCAGCTGTATCATACAAATAAATAGTTAAAAAATCATATATTGTGATTTCTGGATTATTATATTTTTTTTTGATTATGTCTCTCACAGTGGACATGCACCTACGATGACAATTTCAGACCCCTCCATGATTTCTAAGTGGGAGAACTTGCAAAATAGCAGGGTGTTCAAATACTTATTTTCCTCACTGTGTGTATATATATATATATATATATATATATATATATATATGCCTATAACTATAATTTCATTGTCTACATATGTTTTAGTAAAATATTTATTTATTAATTCATTGTTTAATTATTTGATTGGGTTAAGTATAGACTCTTAACCTGAATTATAATGTTTAATCATCAGAGATATGCCATATATAAACATATAAAGGGTTTTAGTATCAAACCCTTTTACACATCAAATGTGAACATTTTGGGGAGAAGGATCTGTAGTAAATCTAATTGAATGTATCTAGACCTAGTACAGATGCATTACTGTTTGAACTGGAACACATCACTGGAGCACCTCACTGACCTACATAGCTTGATCATTAACTATAATAAATGTTTTTTTTTTTCCCGATTCTTCAGGCGCCGAGGGTTCCATGTTCGAGCCTCAAGCAGTGGAGGTGCCAGGTCTGCAGAGCTGCGGGACAGTGAAGGACCTGTGGCAGCCTTGCTCCTGTAGCTACAACCTCAGACTGGAATGGTACCCCTGCCTGCTGAAGTACTGTCGCAACAGGGACGTCTCCGGCAGGGGCAGCCCGTATAAATGTGGCATCAAAAGCTGCAGCAAAGGCTACCAATTTACTTACTACGTACCGCACAAACAGCTGTGCTTGTGGGAGGAAGAGACCTAGAAACACATGCTTCTACAAAAACATATTTAATGTGACCTTCACCACAGGTTTTGTTCACCTCCAAGCCTTCAGACTCGTGCCTACTGCACAGAGCAGTTTGACAAAGAAGTTATGCTGGATGGGTGTGGATGGAGTGATTTGAGCAGCCCAAGTGCTCTAATTTTGTTTTTCCAGTGCAGTTGGCCAAATCTTTGAGCTGTCGACTGTGCATTTAAGCTGGTCAGTAGTTTTAAAGCTCTTCCTGCTCTTAACAGCACTGTGGAATGAGTATTTTTTTGAGTCCTGACATGCAGGCCCAAGTGAGCAACCTGTGAATTAGTCAGTGTATAACAAGATGTAATCTTAAAATTAGCTGGATCTCGTCAGGTTGCCAATTTAATTTTTTTTTCTTTCCTGAAGCTGGTATTATTTATTTTGCAGTGGGAAATGACTGAAGACACTTAAGCACAGCGCACATGTTCAGAGAAATTTTCTCTTTTTAAAGTTTTTTTTTTTTTTTTTTTTTTTTAAAGTTCTGTATTTTGACTGTTAGATTTAAAGCACTGTATTAAGTTAATGGTGGACGCATACATGCTTTGGTTCATTTTTGGTACAGACAAAAAACGTTATTGATTCAAACAGATTCAATCATGTGAATTTTCTCACCTCAAGTCTTAATGCTGGCAACCATTTGGGAGTGTGTGTTTTCATCTTCATAAGGATGGACTTCTAAGCATTGCACAACAGTATCATTTAAGGTCCAGTTGGATCAATATTAACTTATAGTTTGAAGTATGGATGTAAGTTGGGAGCAGTCAACACTGCAAAAGTAACATGGAAAACCAAAGTAAGTCTATATTCTGATAAAACAGAGGGAGAGAAAAACTGATGAAAATCCTGCTTAGATCGTTGCTACTGTGCATCAACACTGCCATCTTCTGGTTATCCAACATTACTGTCACTCAGGCGCCTCCTATCAGTATGACCTCAGTACATCAGCAGAGCTGTGAAACCATCACAAATATGGGTTCACATCCTTTTGTGTGGTATCAAATGTCCTAGAAGATTCCTCCGGTTCAGAAGTGACTTCAACTTTCAATAGGACCAAATCCACTGACTAAGCTCTAATCATGAAGAAGAGAAACTGTTATTGTTTCACATTTCACTACATTCACCTCCAACTCGCGACTCGCCTCTCTTACTATGCGAATGTTCACCTTTAACATACACATTTGACTCGGTTGTAGTTCATGGTACTAAAATGTTTATACTGATTTATTTAATTTTTTTGTTTTGTTTTTTTCAAAGAGTTAGTGTTATGTTAAAAGTGTTGTTTGAGATTACACCTACCCAACTGACAGCTATTGTCTGGGATACAAGTGCCTTGTTGATTCAGTGTTTACTGATTCTTTTTGATGATAAAGCTGTTATGAATAAAGTATCAAAAATTATTTTCCTATGAAAATGAATATGGACATAATATGAAGTAATTTTAAATAAAAGCTCCTTCAGCTGTCACCTTCTTACTGTTGTTTTTAAACGCATTCAGAGTTCACTGCAACATGCTTTGATTTCTGAAGGATCATGTGACGCCGAAGTATTATTTAATGAGATGGTGTTAATGAATAAAGTGCTAATTATTCACTGACACAATGAAAGCAGACACCATATAGATTAAAACAATTGTTTTCAACCTTTTTTAAGGACAGAATTTTTTTTAATTTGAAACAGCTGTTTTTACCATTCCACAGACTCAGTCTTTATAACTTGCTACTCCCTCTGGTCAACTAGCCTACAGCTTTTAAAAGGAAAAAAGTAAATAGGCTATCACTGATATATTTTCTAAAGATAATTTGTTAGTTTTGTTTGGTTTTACTTAGAGCTCAGCATATTTCCTGATTTAGAGTTAGAATTATGCACTTGTTACGAGTTGCACTCACTGATCTGTGTAATGATAATCTGTATGTCAAGTGGTTGCATATATTAGCTCTACAATTATAATTGCAGATTTAGCATTTTAGTTGTTAAATTACGAAAAACTGAGGGCCTCTAATATGTTAAAGGAATAGTGAAATTCTGTCATCATTACTCATGTACAGGTGAACCTCGAAAAAAATATATGGCTTACAGTTTAAGAAAAACACAAATTCAAAATCTCATAATAATCATAAAAATTATAACAAATAAAGGCTTGAAATATCTCACTTTGCATGTAATGAGTCTATATAATATATTAGTTTCACCTTTTAAGTTGAATTACTGAAATAAATGAACTTTTGCACAATATTCTAATTTTTCGAGTTTCACCTTTAGGTTGTTCTAAACCTGTATGAAGTTCTTTCTTCTGCTGAACACAAATGTGTTTTTTTTCTCTGTAACGTTACTATGGAAGTCAATGGGGTCCAGCAACTGTTTGGTTAACAACATTTTTAAAAATATTTTCCTTTATGTTCAACACAAGAAAGAACCTTAATGCAGGTTTAGAAAAGCTTAAGGGTGAGTAAATAATGACAGAGATTTATTTTTGGGTGAACTATCCCTTTAAGCTCAAAGTAACCATATAGTTACCACCAAAATACTTCTGCTACAGACATTGTTATTACTTATAATCGTCAAACTGTGAAAATTTGCTATCAGCAGCAGGCACTTCATAAAAATTAAAATCGCAGAAACACTGTTTGAATCAAATCCAATTCTGTTTTTCAACGGCTCTGTGGTACACGACGGCGTTTTGCTTCGGGTTACTGGGCAAACTTTCAGTTTTTCCCCCCTCCGTTTGGCACAAAACACTATTAGGCTAATTCGTAGTCATCCAGTGTGAAATGTTGACTACAAACAACGAGGTTTCCGTCGTCAACGGCTGTGGTTGTGAGGGACGCTTCTCTCTCTTTCGCGTTCCATACCAACAGAGGTCGCCCTGCTGTAGGGATGTGCCTTACTCTTTGTTGTCATCCTCGCTGTTGTCCAGTCGCTGAGTGACTGGGTGGCTGAAATGTGCCTTTTGTTTGTGTGGTGATCTGCGTACCATCTCCAAGAAGACGATGCCGGAGCTGGACACTGAGATCCCTCAATGCCTCGTGTCGGGTCCGCTGCTGCTCCTCTGTACGTGATGCTGAAGCGGGAGGCACGGAGGAAGACAGCATCCATGCTGAGCACTCAATAACTGTCCGGCCTGTCAATGAACATGCTACTGAGGTGACTATTTTAAGAGGTATATACATTTTTCCTGTTTTAAAAACAGATTTAATTTCATGGCTACACGTTTAACCTGCTTTTAATTTAATTAACCTCATCCAACCCACAGCTCAGAAGATTAGCTTAAGACTGGGTCCATCAGTAATCTACTGCGAGCAAATAATCTTAAAGGGATAGTTCACTCAAAAATGAAAATTCTGTCATCATTTACTCACCCTCAGGTTGTTACAAACCTGTATGAGTTTCTTTCTTATGCTGAACACAAAAGAAGATATTTTGAAAAATATGGGCAACTAACCAACAGTTGTGGGGAACCATTGACTTCCATAGTATGGAAAAAAAAAAAATACTATGGAAGTCAATAGGGCCCAACAACTCTTTGGTTACAAACGTTCTTCAAAATATCTTAATTTGTGTTCAGAACAAAGACATTCATACAGGTTTGGAACATCTTGAGGGTGAGTAAATTATAGAATTTTCATTTTTGGGTGAACTGTCCCTTTAAGATCTCTCTGAGATGATTATTCCAATTTACTCTTATATTTATGAACTTTATTTATTAATTTATTTATTTTACATTTGAAAAATGCAATTACATTGGACATTTCTATTTATTGAACTGACTTTTTGGTACCATAACTATGGGAATAGTAAGGAATTTAACTATTCTGTTAACGATTCTTCTAATACGTTTGAGGAAAACATTTGGAAATAAGAAAAGTTTGTTGCTAAATGGTCAGATAATTGTATATTTCAACACACACCTTTTCGAGCTCACAGGAGAAGTGGCATGTGACTGTGAGCAACACTGTAGATTTTATTACCAAAAAACCCCCAGATTTTCAGGAAGGAAAGTAAAAACAAATTTAGCCTTAGCCTAGCCTAGCAACCATTGCATTATCGATACAATTATTTAACTTACATAACCTAAATTATAGCCATTTCTCTTGTTTAATTTGATGTTTTGCATTCATGCTAAATCTAAGTTATGGTTGTCTGGGGTGGTGATAGTTGTAAGAGTTCATTTAATATGTTACAACCCCTTATGATGATTCCAAGTATCCATCAGGAGTCCAGGTATCAAACACATCCTCTGTTTTTTTGTTGCGCATCAAAGAGATTTATGTGGTTAATATGTTTTCATTGTAACACATGCGCATGTCTTCTTATCAGATTATCAGATTAAACATTATCCGCCTCAATTGAGCGCATGTTTTTTATGCACATTTTCAGAATTTATGCTCATCTTGGCATTTTAATCCAGCAGTTTTTATGTGATATCGCAAAAGTGGATGGCAACATAGCCAGCGACTGACTGTGACAGGAATACAGTACAGACACAAACACACACAGCAGTTGTTTTTGTGCTAAATTTAAAGACCAAAAGAAATACAATATGTTTTTTGTATTCCAACTTTTTTCAAAAGTGATTATTCTTTGTTCTTCAATAACATTCTTGCATTAATTTAGATTATGTGCATACTGTTTCAGCAAATCATCTCTCATTGTTACATCTATTCCCAGCCTGTGTTACAAATCACCCCAGTACGGGGGAAGGTTGTAACAAAGGAACTCTTTGTGTTTGACATTAACTCACACAATCTGTGATTGTGTAGTACACGTCCAAGTGAGTTTTATTTGTTCTAGACAAATATGGCTACCATGTGTCAAATTTTGAGAGATCTAGCACAAACAACAACCACAACCTGTTACTGATGCTCAAACAAAATCTGTTACTACCATCCCTGGTCTCCCCCTACAAGAAATCAGAAATACATCTTATTTTACTTTTTAATTTATAAGCGGTATCAATGCAATGTAATAATTATTCCTAATATCATATAAAAAATAATAAACACAAAATTGGTAACACTTTATTTTAATGTGTCCCCGTTACAGTGTAATAATTATACATTTAAGTACTGACTAATAATAACAATTAACTACATGTACTTACTATAGGTTTAGGGTAGGTTGCATGTAATTATGCCAAATAGTTATTACTATAGTAAAATACATGTAACGTGTAACAAGGACACAATAAAATAAAGTGTTAACCACATATTTTATTAATTCTTTTATTTAGATTTATCTATTTTTATGTTTTTGATTCACTAAAAGCAACCAGTTAATATGATTTAATGAAAAGGAGCAATTTATACATTTATTTTTAATAAAAAAAAGTATAATTTTATTGTATTTTTTATTGAACCTGTTATGAATAAGAATAACGGCCCGTTCACATCAATGATGATAACTATAATGATAAAGATATAGTAAAATTGTTCTAAATATATAAAGAATCCACACAACAACTAACGATTACAGCATAGAGAAACAATATCATTGAAAACACTTTCAGAATGTTTTTTTTTTCCAGCTGATGAACGATAAAACATTGACTGCCAATCAGAATCTATCCTGCTTTAAAGAGCTTGAGACTTTAAAGAGGCAGACGACAAAACTGCAGTTCACTTATATGACATGGAACGTTATCGTGCATTGGTGTGAATGCTAACATAGTTATTGTCTTTATAGTTACCATTCTTGGTGCGAACGGGGCTTAAGAACCCTTTCTCATTTCTCAAACCTATACATACATATCAATATCCTGATAAAGTAACTTAATATTGACATAGTTCAACTGCTTCACATCTGAGGTTTGGACAACATTTGGATAAAGAGCTGTGAATAAGGTTGCCACAGTTACTTTTGGTCTAGTTTTGACACACCCAGATACAAGCCAGACTCTAGTATTTCTCAACTGTGAAATCCACTGTCCCTTCAGACATACTCAAGTGGTTTTAGCGCTTATTCCACATCAGAATCAAAGGGAAAGTGGCATTTTTATACAGTCACTTAAGTATCGTGGTGCTTCAAGTAAGTACTTTCATGAATGCATGCATGATAAAGTGTTTTCTGAATCTGTGACAGCTCACTGTATTTGATTAGGTTCACAGAATAAAGATGTCGCCGTTGATGCTGGCAGTCGGAGTGTGCTTAGCTGGGTGGATTGCTCTTTATGCTTTGCTGTGCTATGCAAATGGCACTTGTGGCTATGAATGGAACTGTCGGCTAGTTACACTATTCCATGGCATCCTTGCAGTCTGTATAACTGCTTACATTGGATACATAGATGGACCGTGGCCTTTCACCAACCCAGGCAAGATGTACCAAATGTTAATCTATTTAATAGGGGTGTGCGGCTGTTTAATGCAGCTCAGAGGTGGCATAAATGCATTTATACTGCAATTACAATTGTATAAATAATTTTGAATATTAAAATATATGGTTAAAAAACTAATTATACTTTAAGTATGACACTAAAACCATCAATAGGTGCTGCAAGTCATCCGCTGCGTCTGAAATCACATACTAAATAGATACAGAATTGGATGAAGAACTTACTTTTCGACCGTTAAAGTCGGCATGAAACGGAAGTAGCGAAGATCTTTTCTTCTTCCCTATTGTGATGTATATCTGAGTGAAATGGCTTATCAAACAAGAAAAAATTTAGGGCGGGACTTAACTTGTCCATTGGGAATTGATTGGATGGTTGTGGTTTGCTATTGGTTGATCTCATGTGAGTGACAGGTTGTCTCGCCCTCACTCCAGTAACACATCATCAGAGAAGAGGAGAGATGTCACTGCAAGAGGGAGGGGAAGTTATTTTGATTAAAGATTCATTTATTTAAAAAAAATAATAATAATGTCAGTCATCCAGTTACTTTGCACCTACTGTTGAATTTGGACATGCTACTCTTTTCACATACTGTTTTTCGACTAGGGAAGTAGGTACTTTATATTCGTTCTTAATGAGTGAGCCATTGAATCATTCAGTCAACCGATTTGTTCATATGGCTGATTCATTACAAAACAAAGCAAGTAACTGTTAAAGGGATACTCCACTTTTTTTGGAAATAGGCTCATTTTACAACTCCCCCAGAGTTAAACAGTTGAGATTTACCGTTTTCGAATCCATTCAGCCGATCTCCGGGTCTGGCGGTACCACTTTTAGCATAGCTTAGCATAGATCATTGAATCGGATTATTACGCAGGAATGAGAGTATAGTTCCTAGCCATATCAGCCTAGAAAATCGCAACTTTATTTTTTCTGTCGGTCTTAGTACACGATGTAACTACAGAAAGTTTTAAATAGGAAAAATATCGAAACTCTTTGGTAATTTTTTTGAGAGAGATGCTAATGGTCCTGTCCGATTCAATGATCTATGCTAAGCTATGCTAAAAATGGTACCGCCAGAACCGGAGTTCGGCTGATTGGATTCGAAAACGGTAAGACTCAACTGTTTAACTCTGGGGGAGTTGTAAAATGAGCCTATTTCCAAAAAAAGTGGAGTATCCCTTTAATGAATGGGTCATTGAATCATTTACTCAACCGATTTGTTCAAAAACACAGATTCAGTAACAAAATAGCTCGCAGTTCTGCTGGGGCTTGTTTGAAACTATTTTCATTGGTGAATTTGAACAAAAACAGACAATATTGTGTATAAAATGTGACCCACTTAATATTAGCATTTTGTTTACTGAATTATTAAATAAATCCAATATCACATTTGCAGTTGAGCTGATATTTGGCTTGTTTTTGTTTGATTGAAGTGAAATGCTCGATAATGTTAGCTCGCTCATTGTTAAAACAACAATTACGATATTAGTATAGAAAAAACATATCGCACACCCCTAATATATTATGTTTATATTAGCATTGCCGTATTGTCTTTTTTTTCATGGCAAATTCTCATATTTTCCTGTATATCATCTGCAGGTACAAAGAACACCGCTCTGCAGATCACCGCTATGGTGATCAGTCTGGGCTACTTTATCTTTGACATGGCCTGGTGTGTGTACTTCCGCACAGAGGGCCTGGTGATGCTCGCTCACCACACCATGAGCATCCTGGGTATTATGCTCACTCTCTGGCTGGGGGAGTCGGGCATCGAGTCTTGTGCCGTGCTGTTTGGCAGCGAGATCACGAACCCCCTCCTCCAGACGCGTTGGTTCTTGAAACACTCTGGCCGCTACAACAGCTTACTGGGAGACGTGGTGGACGTTCTGTTCGTTCTGCTGTTTGTATTCATGCGCATTTTCGTCGGCGGCAAAATGCTGTACTGTGAGCTGATCTCTCCGAAACCCAAGTTCATCATTAAGATTGGCGGCGTGGCCATGTACGCGCTGTCCTGGGTTTTCATGGCTGACATCGGGCCTTTCGCATACCGCAAATCCCTGGTCAAATACCAGCACTGGATGAATCGTCACAGGATGGCAGAGGTCAACGGGCAGGACGTGAAGAGAGACTGAAAGATCTCTTAGATGCAGCCTGCAGATTGGACCTCTCGTTTCTAACACTGGAGAGAAGAATGAGAATCAGCGTTACAGCTAATAAATCTCTGCCGCTAATAGATGTTTACATATTTTTTAAAAAGGATATCAGCCATTAAAGTTCACTTCTGGCTGGTAATATACACATGGGAAAACCCATGCTGTTTCAAAGTTTTTTATTTGCCATTATGATTAACACAAAATTCTTACAATCAAATCTAATGTGATATATTTGTACTCATAAGTGTTTAAACTGTTAAGTACTGGAAATATTTGATATTTTTGTAATTAGGAACTACTTGTGATACATTTTAATTAGTTATGCACATTCTTTCCCATTAAACTTTTAGTATGTGCAACGTTCAGAAATGATCATGAAACTCTACTAAATGTTTCTGGAAGATTACTGAATGCTTTGTGTGTGATTAATGACTCGAATGTAAAAGTAAATCCAAAAAGTCTTGTTATTGAAATGTAACCATTTTCAAATTGTGAAGTTGAGTGATGAGGTACAGTGAATTGATTACACCAGTTGATAAAATCAATAAAAATCATCATCCATCTTTGCAAATCAGTATTTTGGGTGTTGTCTCATTCCACATGTCAGATTGAACATCATAGCTAAAGCTACGCTCACACTGCAAGCCTTAAATTATGTTGAAATCGAGTGTAATTGTTTCATAGATAAAGTGGCAAGAATCGTAATTCTGACTGACAAGACATTTCTTTATGTACAGATCTACTAGCCTAACTTGAAAAATACATTAAGAGGCCATACAGAAATTCATTCATTCTGAATCAAAAATCATTAAGATATTTATGGGGTTTAATAACAAAAATGCCTAGGTGGTGTCATTGTAAAATGAAAAAAGTCTAATTAAAAAACTTAGATTTTTGGAAAATAAATAATTGTGGCCTAAGTGATTTGGCATGATGTTTTATAGTTGTTTTAAAGCAGTTTAGTTTTATAACATTAATATTAATGTTTTAACCTTTTTTATTAAAGTGTTTTTTGTTTTGTTTAGGTAGAAATCTTAGTAACTCTAAGAAATCATCTTGAGATTCATTTCACTTAATTCACTTAATTTTTGGGGGGAAATAAGTAGCCTACATTTACGTGTATTTTAAACAGTGTCTTCATTTTATTATTATATCTTACGTAGATTAATTACAAAACAAAATCCATAATGCATGTAAAAGGTCCAACTCAAGTAAGACTAAAAAAGCGTCCATAACGCGTTGCAATTTTGCGAACGTCCACCAAGTGGCAAAGTAACATAATAGTTGAAGAATTTCGCACTCTTGGGCTTGAAGTTAATTTAATTTAACCAGTGACTGGCTCACATTTTCCAACGGAATAATAAACTCATTTAGCCAGCGGTAAATATGAAAATTCAAGACCTTTCCTAAAAACCCGTAATATCACGGAAAATGGACGAAAAGTGAACGCCTTGTCCGAGTCTCACACAAATGTTCCATTCAAATTATGTACGTTTGAGCGTCTTTATGAACAAAATACAAAAACGTCTACACTCAAAGCAATCCAAAACTACATTAAGTCATTTATCTGTCACAGACTCTTATTTTTTAACCATTTAATTAGAGTTTGAATCTCCGCGAAGAAGCAACTTTGAATCACCATCATCACTTTCATAACACTGACTGTTTCTCAAATTCTAGTGAGCCTGACTACTTGTACAACATTTGTGTGTACGTTCCGACTCAGCTCAGCAGAGCGAGCGCGCGTGAGCTCGGTTGAATCGGAAATGCTGTCCATGCAGGCTCACTCTCTCACTAGGGTTTGAGACACAGCCCCGCGGGAGACACGGCAGCAGCAGCACATCTCAACTTTCCCCAGTTTGATGGATCGGAACCTACAACCTCTAACTGGTTTTTAACGTGGACCATTGCTTTCATACGAGCTCGGTATCATTTCTAAAAGCATGCGGGGATACCCATGCGAACTTTATCGAGTGGTTTTGTTTATTTTGATGCTGAAGTGATTTCGTCGCCGCTCCATAGAAACTCTCCGAGAGTGACACGTGTATGAGCCCGTGCATTTTTTCCCTGTCTGGGTGACTGTGGGATCGGTGTGGATGCCGCCGGCTGTTTGTTATTGTTGTCGGGGAAATAGCGCGTCTCAGTTTTGGAGTGGACGTTATTAGGCTGCTGTTAGCTTTAGCATAGCAAAGGCCTTGTCTCGTTTTGCAGTACGAGTATCAAACTGCTGTTGTGTTGGCTGTGGACAGCATTAGGAAACTCCAAAGTGAATTAATTTCCAAAGCAGTGCAACTTCGAGCAGTAGGAAGTGTTTCGACTTCACCTGGGAGCTGCTGCTGAAATACGAAGGTAAATTTACAGCTGCACAATAACGAAAAAACACCAATTCTGAGAGTTATATTTTGGTTAAATTATTAAGCTGAACTGTACAAGCCTCCTGACTGACTTGCTATAGCCTACTGTTAAACCTAACAAGATAATACGTTTTGTATTTATAGAACATTTTATATGTTTTATTTATATTAATTTCAAGTATATTAGATGTAACGTTAGAGTTAATGTTGTTTTTATGAACCGTTTTTTGTTTATTTGTAAACAGCACCACCTCTGGATGAACCAAATGTTATTTGA
Organism: Abramis brama; assembly: GCF_963993115.1. Classification (NCBI taxonomy): domain Eukaryota; kingdom Metazoa; phylum Chordata; class Actinopteri; order Cypriniformes; family Leuciscidae; genus Abramis; species Abramis brama. The sequence continues at coordinate 18,411,707 of NC_139972.1, forward strand.
GTTACTGAGTTACCAAATAATTTGAGTTATTTGGTGTTGGAAAATATCATGCATATTGTTTATGTGCTATTTTTTTTTTACTTTTAAAGTTTTTAAAACGTATTACATAGGCTACTTTTATGTTGTCTATCATATAATGGCATAAGTGTATGGACTTTTGGGTGTGTTTTGAATATGATTGTCTGGAATCATTTGGATTGAATTGCTGTTTTGGTGAACTGCATGGAATCTTTTATAATACATTTTCTGTTTTTTCTAATTAGAGAACCTCCTGGTCAACACAACAGAATACGGATGCAACAGCCTCATGCGACATCAGAAACCGATGCTTCTCCTGATGCATCTGAAAATGACTATAGGATATAGGACGAATAACAGCTAAAAACAAAAGCCCAATGAGTGACACACGGTCCACAGTCACTGACAGGTATGTATGAGTTATGTGGACAAACTTGCTTCTGGTCTGATCCTACCATATACTTAAAGGTACAATATGTAAGAATTTTGTATCAAAATACCCAAAAACCACTTGCACAGTGTTGTATATTTCTTTCAGTTGTGTACTTCCATTATCCTAAATGTTTCCAAGAATTTGTAAATTCAGAGAAATTCACAATTTTAAAAAGTGCCTGTCCCTGTTCACTTGTCACCTGTTAATGACGTAATATCCGCGTTATCCCTGGTTTCCGCTTGTACTGCCATAGTAACCATGGCGACAGACGTGGACAACTGCGTAGTGCGTAATGTCTAGCGGCACTCTGTTGTTGTTTCGTTCAAACATTATGGACCATGGCAAGCATACTTTGGGACAAAAGGAGAAATAAAACGAGGATCAATATCAGCATGGCGTTTTCGAGATGTCGAGAGCTCCACGTCTGCAACTAACTTGGACTTGACAGAGCTTCACAAGTAATGACTTGACAGGGACGCCGCTCTTGCATGTATTTTATTAGACAGGTGAGCAAATGTACATAAAACAATGTTATAAAGCTCAACATGATGAAATGTTAGAATATGTTCAGTATGATATTCTAATGTTGATCTAGCTTCTTGCTAGTCTCATATAGCAAACAAACTAACACATAGAATAACATAACTTTCAACACACTCAAATGCTGTTTAATATGATAGTGTAACGTTAGACCAAATGAAACAGCGCTGCGTTACCTCACAAGTTTCATTCGTCTAATAAACTGACCTGTGTGAGTAGTAATTCAGCACTTGCGGGTAGTTCGGTTGAATGAAATGTCCTTATTCCTTTATATCCGCGGGACTCGCGTGTGTCGCTGATATCCGTCTCTCATTAGCAATCGCGACCTGCTTCATACCACAGTCATGTTAAAAAACATGAATGTTTTCACTCATCCAAAAACATTATTAGATCCATCAGCATGACAGCAAGTCCCATCATTCCGCTTATCACTGCGTCATCAACCTACGCCTTTGTTATTGTAAGAGGTTAGCGACCCCTAGTGGCAATTTTTTTTTACATATTGTAGCTTTAAGTGGACACCTTTATGTTTTTATGAAATCTCTGAATAATGAACTGTGTTGGTCAGCATTGAGCTTTTATTGGGTTAGTCTTGTATTTATGTGTGTGATGTTGGTCATCAAGCCTGTTTCTTGACCAGGTTTGTGCTTTACTTCCAATTTTGAGAAGCCAGTTTCCATTGGCAAGTCAATGAATATATGAGAATTTGGATGCACTTAAACATGTTATTAGGTTTGCTGGTGTGTAGTATAAATACATTCACGGACATGTTGCATCTGCCATGTTGACATTGTTTTTTGACCCGTTTGTCTTTTGACCTGTTTGTCTTTTGACCTATCAGCAGTGAATATTCAAGTTAACAAATGCAATTTCACCATGATGTGCAGCTTTCTTGGTACCTATAGCACTTGGAAAGAGCCATTTACTGTAGCTTACAGTTCTCTGAGTGTCAACTTTTTTTTGACTTTGACAGCTCCTGTGGCATTATGGGAAAGTTTCCACTGGTTGAAGACTTTTGAATTTCAGCAGATACAATAGTTCTGTGTTTTTCCACCTACTGTTTTGTGAATTGTAATACCTCATATTCGGACATATTATTCAGTTGAGGTACTGCTGTTTGCATACTAGTAGGAAACTACACATAACATGACCTGTGTTATTTTAGTATTATTTATATACTTTTATAGGTATTTCTTAATATTTGTAATTGCCTTTTTTTAAATATATTTTCAGTTTTCATTTTAATTTTAGTTTAAGTTATAGTCATTTTGTTATGTGCTTTTGTCATTTTTATTAATTTGTAAATAATATTTGTTTTGCTTCCCCTCCCCCCAATTTTAGTACTTCAACTTATTTTATTTCAGTTTTAAATTTTTATCTAATATTCATATTCTATTTTATTTCTGTCTTATTTAAAAAAAAAAAATGTTTTAATGCTTTTAGTTTAACAACTTATTTAACAATAATGACAGACCTGAACTGCTTTTTTTGTGCATGTTATTTTTCTCTACAAGTACTTTTTAGTACTACCTTTTATTGTTGATTGTTCTGTCATTGTTGGCTTCGAAGTTCGTATGCTTGTGTGAGCTATGCTGCCATCTTAAATTGTCCATCAACCAATAACATGGTTTTGTTTGGTTTAATCCTGTCATGTTGTTGCTTACAGCTTATAACTTCATATCTCAAATGTGATCCAAACTGTCTCTGATCTCATTTTAGAGGCCAAATGGCCATTCAACAATAAGTCTAAAACATTTTCAGTTAGTGGCAGGGTTGATCATTTCATATAGACAAGAAGTGCAAGAGAAAACCATTGTAACATTGAATTATATTTCCTTCGATCATTTCATTACTGCAAACCTCACAACAGTTTCAAAGTGTTATGCGCTACTTGATTATTGCTTTTTTATACCATTACACAAATCAAGGGAGAAGTCTTGTCTAACTTCATCATACTGTTATTTGCTATTGATTAGATTCAGCCTTTTTTTTTATAAGTGTTTAGTGGAAACCAAGCCATGGGAAAGTTCAATAAATGTATCAATAACCTCTATTTGTCCAGTACTCGCATACTATTCACTCACGATGGCTGAAAAAAGTCAGTCAGAGAGTGTTTTCTAATGGTAAACTTGGCCATTCGAGCAGCTCTCACAGGTCTTTGCCACTGACGTCACTGTGGAACAGCAGACTGGTTGTCTGTCTGGGCATCTCCATGATGACAGATGTGCTTTCAGTGTTGCAGGGATTGAAACATGAGTGATAGAAGTTAACTCTGAGGGAGAGGCTCGCTTGTAAGGTTTTGTTGATATACCTTTTCATCTAGTAGAGTACCAATATCAGGATGGAAGATGATTGGTTTTCCTCTCATCTGTTATCACTGAGAGGAATAACTTTTTCTCTCTCTCGCAATTCTCACTATAACTCGCAGTTACAAGTTTATATCACAATTCTGAGAACAAAAGTCAGAATATCAAGTTTATATCTTGCGATTCTGATTTCTCTTATACTGATTTCTTCTATAGAACTGTCACTTTCTGCCACCAGGTTGTCTCCGCCCACAAAACATGTCATAGCTGTTTGCATACACCCAAGTGGTCTATGCATCTTTTGTTACCGCCAGCCTTGTGCTGTTGTGTTTTAATCCTGAGGTTATGCCAGTTCAAAGTCATTTGTTGTTTCTTTGTGTCTTGACATCATTCGCTTTCACCCACACACTGCAGAATGACATGTAACCCATAACAGGATATCCTGCAAGCAGATTGGTTAACAGCTTTTCAAGTGTGTGAACCGATTGTTTTAACTAGACATCATCTCATATAACATTTAGAATTGAAGCAGCAGTTTATTGTAAATCAGCTTGTCATAGTAAAGCTTTACAGCACATTGAATGTACGTGCCCTCAAGTTTTTGTTTAATGTAAAAAAATGTATAAACCAATTGAGATAATTAGCATTCATTCATTTGGAATGGCAATCTTGACAACATTTTATAATAGGTAAAAATATGATATTTCATATATAATATAGATGGCATGCAATGATAATGTATATTATTAAAGGGTTAGTTCACCCAAAAATGAAAATTCTGTCAGTAATTACTCTCCCTCATGTTGTTCCAACCCTGTAAGACCTTCGTTCCTCTTCGGAACACAAATTAAGATATTTTTGATTAAATCTGAGAGCTGGATCACTCCTCCATAGGCTTCTAAGACACTATAACTTGCTGGCCCAGAAAATGCATTAAAGACATCGTTAATATAGTCCAAGTGACTACAGTGGCTCAATCTTAAGTTTATAAAGCGACGAGAATACTTTTTGTGCGCAAAAACCCCCAAAAATAACGACTTTATTCCACTTTTCATTTCCTTCTCTCTGGGCCTCGAGTTTTTTCACGTAGTATAACTGTGCAGCGCATCTGTGTTGTACGTCACACGTAGGCTCACTATTGGCCGACGCTGGTCATGTGTGTGATGCGTGTGACGTGCCTAAAACACTACGTGAAATAACTCAAGGCCCAAAGAGAAGGAAATGAAAAGTGGAATAAAGTCGTTATTTTGGGGTTTTTTTGCACACAAAAAGTATTCTCGTCGCTTTATAAACTTAAGATTGAGCCACTGTAGTCACTTGGACTATATTAACGATGTCTTTAATGCATTTTCTGGGCCAGCAAGTTATAATGTCTTATAATGTCTTCTAATGTCTTAGAAGCCTATGGCAGTGATGCAGCTCTCAGATTTAATCAAAAATATCTTAATTTGTGTTCCGAAGATGAACGAAGGTCTTACGGGGTTGGAACAACATGAGTAATTACTGACAGAATTTTCATTTTTGGGTGAACTAACCCTTTAAATGAGGTTGATTACATTTTTGGAGGAAAGACAAAAAAAAAAGTAAATCAAAAATATTTATATATATATAATATTTTTTGTAAGTTTTACAGTCCCCAGCCACTAAAGTCATTACAAATGATTATATTGAATTAAACACTGCTGAAATTGTGTGACAAAATAAGTTTTGTTCCTCTTTTTCACACTCAGGGGGATTAACGTTGAAACGTGTTTCCTGTTCATCAATGATAAGCAGAGAGCAGCTTAATATCCAAGTTGCTTCAAATAGCCGTGCTGCTGAGCTGTGAGGCATTGCTTCACTAATGATATTTCAACACTCTAATATTTGAAACCGTACCATCATTAATACATTCTGAAATTAAATGCGTATAATGTTCGTTATGACTGTAGCTGTAGAGCTGTGAATTTGTGATTTTTGCATGGAGAGAAAGAAAGACTTGGGCATTGCAAAATTATCTTTGGACAATAAACAGTCAGCCCAGTTTTCAGTTGTATTGTGCTCGCTGGCTGCATGCAACAATGATCATACAACAGAACATTCTGTTCAAACCTCTCGATTGGGGTGGTTCTTTTTAATGAACAAGAGGAACCAATCAGACTAATTGAGCACAGACCGCTTCAGTCTGAATAATTAACTAAATTGGACAAAAACACATACCTGTACACATTAGAACAAGTGGTAGGTCTATTAGTTTGCATTTACACTATAAGACTTAATGCACATCTATTTTGACATACAGTATCAGATTGTTTTGTCTCGTCTGTTGCTATGTTTATATCACTGCCAGTCATGGCAGTTTTGGATTCAACCATGCATTTAAATACAGTTGTAAATCCAGAAACTTTGCAGTGTACTGAACAGCACGAAAAACAAGCGCTGTTTAGCGGATTCTGATTAACTTGATCACTTCTGTTCGCACGCGCAACAGATATGTCAGTGATTGGCTAATGATCAACGCTTCAAAAACAAGTTGTAAATAGAAATCTTTGAAAGAGCGCTTACACAGATATACACAGGAGTGTTTGAAAGCAACTTTTGACTCTAAATAAATATTTATATATTTATATTTTATTGTGCTTTCGCCCCTCCTTAAAAGCCTAAACTTTACGTCCAAATCAGTCAAATCATGTAACGTGATTGTCGAAAAATGCAGTCTACTGCGGGACATGCTTTATTTTAAAAAGAGTTATTAAAAGCACATTTAACTGCGAAAGAGACTGATCCTCACACGCTTTCTGTGTGCGCGCTGCGAGACGAAGCTGAACAAGGACGACCAAAGTATACATGGGCTTTCAGGCAGTCAAATATAAACAAAAATATGTAAATATGTCCATCTTGGCGAGTATTTACATAAAGATTTTTTTAAATAAGAATCAATGTATATTTAATTCATACAGACTATGCAGTATTTTAAAGTTTAACTCAGGGTTTAATGACTATTTTACAACTGATTATTTAATGCAATATTGTGTTGCAAATTATGCAGATAAGTCCGTAAGCTTGTTCCAGTCTGGATATTCTCGATAGTACATCTAAAAATTGGGAAGATCACGATTCAGATCGTGATTGTTTGTTATAAGATCGTGTGTGTGTGTATATATATATATACATTACAGGGCTCCCTTAAATCTCAGATTTTCAGTCCATTATTTGTAAGCACAGAACCGGTTGGCCCACTCTAGGTTTAGATCATAGTGTCAACACAAGCGTTGTGTTCTCCTGACACACGCCCAGTTCTTTCTGCTTTCTGCAATACATTGATTCACGGTCAGGTTTCATGAAGCAGTTTGCTGATGTTTTGAGCACAATATTGTTGTGTGCTCATTCTTGTGGCCTGAGTGGCTGACAGACGCTCTCACTGGAGTGTAAATGAAGAGTGGAGTGGGCCGGCCTCACACCCTGCTGCCACTTTGGCATGCACACAACACCAACTCCTCCTCCTCTCCGGTGCTCTTTCTGCACCAGATCTGTCTCAGTAAAGATCACCAGCCCCTGCTGAGTCACAACAATGTCTGACACCCCCGTTCTTCCCCCTTCCCCTCTGTTCTCCCCTGCCCCCTCCAGCTCCAGACAAATGGGCCTTTCACTACAACACGGGGCCACACCTATACTCACCTTTACCTTGGGTGAAGCAGCTGAAAGTCTCAGAAACACACCTAGTTACTCCGTTGTCAGACGTAAATACGAGCACGTAAGCTTAGCTGCAGGTGAGTCATCTGTCTTGTCAAAGTGCTCATTGTGATTTTGGCTGTGCTGCCTTGTCTTGCACCCTTCTGAGCTGAAATGAGGGAAGTGGTTTCTTTTAGTCTTGATGGATTGCATGGAAATCCTGCAGTTTGCAGATTGACAAAGACGTTTGAGTTCTTGAAGTTGGATTTGGACAAGTATACCAGTTTTGCCCAATGGAAACTCATAAAAAAATGCAGAAAATCATAGTTGGGAGGAAGGCTAGTCTCTGCGGGGTAGATATTCTGGTTTCGCTGGCAGAGGAAAAAGTATCTCAGTTGACAGTCGTGAAGCCCAGACCGCACTGTGAAATCAACTGAAAGTCTATGAATAGAAGTAACTCAGAAATCATGGCATGAAGATAGCCATGAATGCACATTTTGTGTTACAAAATGAGTCCCTTTGAGAGTAACATATATTGCGTCAACTGGCAAGAAATGTTTCATATGGCCATTAAAGTAATTATTAATAAGTATGGGCAAGTTATCCCTAAGGATCAGGTATGGTGTTTTTTATTTGTTTTCAACACCCAATTACAGTCAACACCCTTGAAATTTAAGTCAGGTGTTTTTCTTTTTAGGCTAAAACCACGTTTGGTTGTTGTGGTCTTCAGTTAAAGATCATATCCCAGCTGAATGATGACAGGAATGGCCTGATGATGGGTCTTGTTTCGAATGAGCTGTTAGCGAACAAATTAGCATAACTGCTTTGATAGTGATATCATGTGCTATAAATACTTTGCAACCCACAAGGTTCAAATGTCATAAAAGAAAGCAAATATTTTGTCACTTTAAGCAGATAGAGTGTTTGCACATAATTATTGAGTGGACACATAAAAAAAAAACAAACAAAAGATGAGTGGTGCTATTGTGGCAGCTTTTGCTAACTTTTTGTAGTAGATACAGTAATTTGACCAGTCGGCATAAAGTCAGGGGCACATTGCAACTTATTCTGACCAAGAACTGCCCATTTAAACCAAGGGTTTTGAATTTGGGGTCTGGAGAATAGAGGATCTGCAAAAAACTATAGATTTTTTTTTTTTTTTAGGACTGTCAGTTTACATGGTAACTTGACATTGGTTAAATATGGTTAGATTAATCATGGAATTAAAACAGGGCTCAGTAGTTTCGGGATTTCTTCGCTGTATTCTCGCTTTCTTCGGAATAGATATTTGACAACACTGTTGTAAAAACTCGTTGGCGATTCTCAGACACCAGAGGCTAGTAGATCAACGACATCAAAGCAGATGGGACATTCTTTAAAACGTCTTCTTCATTCGGGTTCGAACAGCGTGAGGGAGCGCAATAATGACAGCATTTTAGCAGATTTCTTTTGGCCGTAAAGCAATTGTTTACATCGCGAGACCTGATATCACGCGATACTTCCTGACGCGGCGGCCGGCCGGCTCAAAGTTGCAAGTGCGGATTTTCCGCTCACGGGCACCAGGGGGGTGCGAAACAACGACCACCATTCAACCCGAAATAAGTAATATAACCATTCCAATGACTCCGAAGCTGTTCAGTTAAGGTAAAAAAGTTACTTAGATCACCTTTAATTGTGATTAGTTTAACAGTAAAAACAAATGTGCAAACATCTATTTTAATTCCTCATAATGACTTTTCTTCTTCATTTGTTTATATTTTATATAGCTATATAGGTTATAGTTAAATATATATTGTTTATATACATTTTGTGTGTATGTTTCTACAGCGCTACTCCTTGCCATCACCACCTTGTCTTGCATTCTTTGGGTTTATAAGCAAAATTGCCTGTAACAAATGTTTCTCTTGTCTTGAGATTTAACAGTGTTCTAATAGGATGTAGTAATGCTTTGAATGTTAAATAAAGTACATATTTCTTACATTTTTTATGTCTTTACTATAATGATATAAAAACCTCTTTTTTTTTTTTTTTGGAAACATGTTGTCTAATAATATGCTTCTTTTTTTACACAGTTTACATTATATAGTATATAGTTGCCATTGCCACAGTATTTTAAGAAGGGCTAATATAGACAGCACGTGGCTGTCTGACTGACATCAAACCACCAAAGATTTGTTTTCTTTGTAATGTTTCTTAATGTGCCACTGACATGAATGCTACCACAATAATAGTCCAATGTGCAAAAATAGTCTTCACATGGTCTTCCGTTGTTGGCATACAGATACTTGAAACAGTCCTTATTTCACAAGGTTATGGCTTCAAAATATTGAATATCTTTTAAAGATTCAATGATATTAACTGTGTAAACTTTGCCAAATCAATTCTGATTACTGGTAAACAATCTTTGTTTCCTGACAGATTGATATAAACTTGTAATTAAACTATATACCCTAACTCCTGAATGATGTGAAATGGCCAGCCAATCAGATGGATGCATTATACAGTACAACATGCTTTAGATGTTCCAGGAAAGGGAGACTGACCCTATTAGTGTTTTTGTTACCTTAACAGATGTCAATACAGAGTTAGTAAAATAGTTTTTCCGAGCAGTACAGCAAATGGCAGCCGAGTTTGGAGAGCTCTTTCACAGGGTTTGTTTGAACATAGATTCCCCTATACGACAGTGAATGGGAAATGTGGAGCTGCAGCCAAAAGCCCTCTGGCTGCAGAGAAGGGGAGGGACATTGACCAGGGGTTTGCAGTGTTGTGATGTTCATGTTAATGCTTATGAACGCTTGCCGATACCAAAACATAGTAAAAGTGCAAGTCTATATACAATGGTGTGATGCAAGAAGAGATTTGTGGCTGCTCAGCATGACATTAAAGCAACCTGCTAGTGTTATTTTCAACATAACCATTTTCAAAATGACCATCTAATAATCTCTATTCCCTATGCCATATTGTGTTATATATGTCTGATATATTCCTTTTCCCTTTGTAGTCTTGGCTTATGCAATCCCTGGCCTTCTGTGCCAAGTGGAGACCAGACTGCTGTGCTGTATTTTCTCCGGTGCATTAAGCTGTGACTGAAAAGTGTGGGGAGAGAGAGACGACTGCCTCTCTGCAGAAAGCGATTGGATATGATTTATTCGCCTGTCCTTTTCTCCCTCACGCTGTGTGGACGCTTAAATCTTATGTATTTTCTGGGGCAGCGTGGATTCGTGGAAAGGCGGGCACACTGGGCCGAGATTAATCCTGTGTGCTGCGTGATTCACTGCTGTGAGATGGCATGACAGTTGGCTGCAGGATTAACACGGCTCTGATGCACTAAAATATTCATTTTCTTTTCAGACGTTCATGAGTATTAAAGGAAAATACAGGCTAAATACAAATTAAAGGGATTGTCCAGCCAAAAATAAAAATTCTGCCATTTCTTCTGTGGAATACGAAAGATGATATTTTGAAAAATGTAGCTCACTGGAAAATCATTTTATCTTACTTATTTATTTTTATTTGATCTTATTTTATAAGCGATACATGTTGCCTGTAGCAAGGACCGTTCTAAACTATTTTTATTAATTTATTTATTTAGTGGTACAGTTTTCATAACCCTGCCTGGAGCAAAGACCATTTTCAAAATGAATTAATTAAAAAATATATTTATTTTATTTACTTTAGTTATTATTTATTTAATTCAGTACTGCTTCTTCATGAGCATAACACATTAAATCACTGTTGCCAACACAAGGTTTGCTGCTAGAATTAAGAATTTCTAATATATAATAAATCTGAATGGATATGTAGTCAGAGGCTTAGGCTAATTAATAATTAATGGTGTCTGCAGTGTTTTGTTTGGGGTGCTTGGCATAAACGCTGGCCGAAACTCTCTAAGTTGCAGAGCATGAAGCCTCTTTAGCAGCTTTTTCTAATTAGCAGGCTGTCAATCTTTAGTTTTTGACAGAGTAGGACCTGTGTCGATAGTTATCTTTTGTTTTGGGAGGTATGGATCGTTATGAGTTCTGACTGGCTTTCGGCGTCAGCTTGTCCTCTTGACCTTGGTGGCAACTGAGTGTGTTGTGAACTTGGCTTACTCTCTGCTTTCCCACCTCCTCCTGCAATATCAAAGAATTTAAACGGACAATCTAGCGTGAAGAAATGCACATCCTCCAGCCCTGTCAGGACGGGTGATTGAGTTTATTGGAGCAGAAAAGGAAAATCTCCCCAGGCCGCTGCCGCTCAGCTCCCCCGTTCCTCATTGTGATGTCACCTGGGGGAGGGGCCGGTCATTTCAGAGACCCAACTCGACCCATGTCATCTGACATTACCCCAAATGACACTTCCACATTCACTTACCTATTCAGTTATTTTCTTTTCACTTTTGCTCTCACTTCCCATTATTACCCTGACTGTATCTGTGTGTGTGCATGCTCACAAGCACACACATACTCTGCTCTTGTTTGATCATGTCATTACTCAGTCATCACTGTTTAATGGGTTTTAACAGCTGATGTTTGGAGCAAATGCGGGCTCCTGTTAGAGCCAGTTGGTGCGCTTTTAGGGCCATAAAGACTCTTCTATCCATCCACAAAGCATTTGTCCTCTTCTTATTTGCTTAGATGCTTCCTGGATTTGGTTGTTGATTTTGGTTCATTATGGCCATAGATATAGCCTTTATTTGTTAAATGACTTAATTGTTATTCTGTGAAAAGACATCTGCAATGTTAATGTTTCTGTTTGCTTCCGCTTCACTTATTCCCACTGACTCCAGCAGCCAAAATTTGATAGATCTGCAAAAGAGACCTCATCGCCTTGGAGTGGGTGGTTTTGTCTCTCATAGTTTTGTGCCTTATAGTTAAGGCAAGTTCCCCATTTGGCATTTTTAGGAGAAGTGAAAGGCTATAGTGTACATTTACTATGTGTATCTATGTGATTTTATGTCTTGCATAGACTTTGTTAAACAAGTATTTGTGTGTGTGTGTGTGTGTGTGTGTGTGTGTGTGTATATATATATATATATAATGTATATGTATATGTGTGTGTGTGTATATCATACATTTTTGATATATTTAATAATGTAATAATTTCAAAGTTAATCTCCAAATGAATGTAGAAACAACATAAAGACAGTATATTTTAAATACTTGTTTAATGGTATCTTTTTATGAATGAAGGTCAGTATCACTGATTCTAGATACTGATGTCTCAATGAAATTGATTTTTTTTTAAAACATTAATTATAGCCATTCAATACTAAAGTGTAATTGAAAGCTATCAATTAAAACAAAACAAAACAAATAAAAATATAACAACTTTTAATTTAAGTGAACTTAATACAATCCTCACATAAACCCGTAATAAATGTCATATTTAACATGTGCCTTTCCTACCTACCTAACAGGTAGGAAATATACAGAAATTTAATAAAGTTTCTAAATTAAATATAGATTAATCCTTATTAAAGCTACAAAAGTTTTTTAATCAAGAGCAGTGAGTAATTTTCTCTGTTACCTTTGTTCTTTTATTAACATTAATAACAGACAGCATTAGTGGCTTCTGTCACTTTAAGATCTGCCACTGCTGCACATGATGCGAATCTTACACGTGTCTCATTTTCTCACAACTCTTTACGTTTACGACTTTATTTAACTTATTTAAGACTTCTATTATGAGGATACTCGACAAAACTGACATGATGTTACAATTTACTTGTCGTAATTGATATTGATTTACACTGGGTAATGGTTGTGTTATGGTATGTTTCATTTAATGTTTGACCGTTTTGTTATAAACCTTTACAATATATTCAAACAAACTACATTACCCATGAGCAGTGGCGAGGAAGTGGAGCTGGGAGGGGAGCGTCAGTCCACTAAACGCGCTGCGCTCTATGCTTTTTTATGCTTTGTAACGTTTGTTTATCATCTAATCTTGTTCAGTAAAGTTTCCCGTAAAGCTGAGATGACGTCAGTCTCATTATTTTGCTCCAAACTATTTAACATTTTGGCATAATTCTGTGTGTTCATGTTCGTTCAAGCGTGAAAGAGAACTCGATTCTGGCACGCTGTCTGTGCGCATGATACTGGCGCGCATCTTTCTGTGCCGTGTGTGTGTGATGTCAGTTACCGCATTAAATAGTTTCAGTAATTTAGAATCCGCTTTTTTTTTTAATTTTCTTTTATGGTTCAAAATTAAAATAAAAAAAGAGAGAAATCTGCTGGCTCGGTCAGCCCAGTGTTTAACAGAAAATATTTAGGTTTTAGCAACATATTTTTAGTCTTTTTTTTAATTACATTTAAATTATTAGAAATATTCAAATATGTTTAGAATTTTTTATGTTATCATTAAAATTTATTTTTTTATTTGAAAAACAAGTTATAACTATTCATTTGTTGGGTTGTTAGCTATGATCAAATTGAACTGCTATACTAACTTCATGACCGATATGAATTCTAAAACATTGCTGGAACGTCATGATATAAAATGACATCCTATCATTTGTGTATATATTTTTGTGACCCAGATGACTTACTTTTGTGACAAATTTAATTATAGTTAAAAAGTATAAATGATAAGATTAAAATTGTGTAAATTAGCAATTCAACCGCACTACAATGTTAAAATGTGTATTTAAGTTGCAAATCAAGAAGATCTTCTGTGATAAATGAAATCATGTATTTCAATCTATGTATTATATTTCATATCTAACCATCATAAAACATTACTTTATTACAAGACTATATTGTGAGTCCTAGTCCTGTGGTGTGTCTTGACTTGAGATTGCCTCTGACTGTCCCTTGTGTCAAGTCACTGGTCTGACGCACACAGACATTTGCTGAAAAACGTACATGGCCATTTGGAGGAGTGCAGCCGTATTCATGGGGGTGATGTCATGAGTTGGAGCACAGAGGTCCTCTAGACCGCACTGGATAAAGACAGCATGTGCTTTTTCTTCTGCACAGTCACTGTTCCTTCTCTCTCTCTTCTCTCTGCCAGCCCAGCACTCACTTGTCTTTTCCTCCAGCGCTCTATCCAGCAATAATATCATCCTCCAGCTCTCTGCACCCCCTATCTTCCTGCCAGCCTGCCCACCACGACCTGAACATTACACCACCACATGCACACACATAATGCATGCACTCAAGAAATCTGTGAGCTAAAAAGTGTGGAAAAGATGGGACGACTTAGCCCATTATTCCTTTAAGTGGTTTCTGACAAACACGCCTTTCAGAGTTGAGTAATTGGGGTGTCCCTCATCCAGGCCTTTCTGGCTTCATGTGGATCGTTTTTCCATTATTACACAAAACCTCATTTGAGCAGAGAACCCACCCCTCTTCCCCTGTCATTCTTGCACTTGCTTTACCCTTCCAACTCGGCTCCATTGCCACCACCTCCTTCTCCAGGAGTGAAGATGGCCTCCCTTGCATCACTGCTGTGACTCCTACATTACAACTTCGCCTGACTCTACAGAGGCTAGACCAGTTGGAGACGAACTGAAAAATAATTATTAAAACTTTTATGAATAAGCATTACAGTAACAGATGTGGACGTAAGCACAAATACACAAATGGCAGTATTCTTATGTGAACCATCAGCATGCATGATACATCATGGAGAGAATAACATGTAAAAGGTACGATTATTGGCTGCTTTGGTTGTTTGGATATACTTTTCCATTCCTCCTCTTTGGCGGGAGGTTTTTAGCTGAGCAGACCATGGAACGTTTCACAAGCATTTTCATAAATGGCCCATTCAGTTCCCTCAAACTGCTCTCAAAAGGATCCTGTGTTGCTACAGAAAGCTCTGATACAAGCAAGAACAGTGTGCTATACCACTGCCCCTGCTCGAAGACTTAAGATCTATACAATTGTTTTGACCGTTTTCATAGGGATAATTCACCTGGAAATGAAAATTTTCACTTACTCACATTCATGTTGTTCTAAAGGTCCTGTATCAGGGTATTTCCAGTTTTTTTTTTGGATGTGACGGATGAACACGGTCACACACACACACACACACACACACACACACACACACACACAGGAAAGTACCCTACCCATGTGAACTGTAAGCCAGTACTGACAATAAATCCAAAATAAATGCAAAGAAACAGTTTGTAGTATTATCTTATTCTATTTATCCATGAAATGAAAAAATAATCACTACACAGGACAGATCATAAAACAAAGTGCTTAGAACTATTTTATATTTAAAATCTGTAAATTTTTGTGAAAAGTTAGTAAAGAAAAGAACAAATGAACAACACATTGCATAGAAAAAGTGGCGGCTTAATACACAGATCCTGGAAGAAGGTAATGGAGGTTTGGAACAACATGAGAGTGAGAGTTTTCAGTTTTTAGAAAGAACTGTCCTTTTAAGTGTGTCAGTCTTTCTGATTTGGGTCTCAGTCATTCTAATGTTGACTGGTAATTTAAACTTGTAATATTAGTGGTTATTAGCTCTCATGTTTAGATTAAACATCTAAAACTAGATTCTCAACTAGATTAAAGACGCATCTTTTCGGCCAGGCATTCATATAATATTGTTAATCTTACAGTTCAAACTACAATCCGGCCTCTAGTTCATAAATGCCAGAGGAGAACTGGCCCCCGACTGAGCCTGGGTTCTCCCAAGGTTTTTTTTCTCTCCATTAGGTCACCTGATGGAGTTTTAGGACACCATTAGGTCACTTGGAGTTTTTTCGGTTCCTTGCCACTGTTGCCTTTGGCTTGCTCAGTTGGGGATATTTTTGGGATATTTAATTTTATTATATCAATCAATAAATTCCACTAGAAACAAACCTTGTTGTATTATTTTATTTTAATTTAATACTGTGAAGCTGCTTTGATACAATCTGTATTGTGAAAAGCGCTATACAAATATACTTGATTTGATTTGATTTGATTTGATTTGATGTTAAATCTAAGATGGGTTGTGCTTTGTGAAACAGTGGATATTTTTATTTTACATTTTATTTTTTATTTTACACGTGACAGTTGGAGTAAATGTGGAAATTGTGGCCCCTATGGGGAGTGGGAACAGGATTGCTTATGTTATCCTGTGCCGGCATTCAATGTTAATTTTATTAATTGACTTTAAATTGAAAAGTCAGTGATTGACGGCTGTTCTCTCATTAGACTTATCTAGTTTACCAGCGGTGACAAATTGCCCTGTGCAATCTACGGTCCTCATAAAGGGTGGGCTAATCTCAGCGAGTCCTTTCCATTACTTCGCTGCAGTGTTAATTTCACAGTTAGCTGACCTCTGAAGCAATCTTAGAAAAGTTGGTTAAGCCTTCATGCTATTATTCCCAGTGTTCAGACTCAGAGCAACATTGCAAATGTCTTACGCTTCACGTTAAGGGTTAAGATTCAACTCTCTCTGATACCGTCCTGTAATTAACCGGCCGTTTGGCTGACCCGTAGAATGAGTTCAAAATCGATGAGCTGTCAGGCTGACAGACAAATGTGATGTTTAGCTGCCCCTCCATCGTTTAAAATGCTGAAGTGATAGTTTTGTGTGGATGTTTCTCATTGAGCACATTATTTTCAGTCAGTTTGGTGGTCTGCAGGGTCCACAGGTCAAGCACGCGAGCCCAGGTGAAGGAAATGGCAGCGGGCTGTTAGTACAGTGGCTCTCAGTAAGACAGGCCTACAAAGGGCTTCTTCAGCACTGTGTCCCATCACTGGCTGGCCTACAGAACAAAGGTTTCTCACACAGCCTGTGAGCGGGAAGCAGAGCACTGTTAAACACACTCGCCCCGCCTCACCTCACCTTACTGCCGAGGCTACTTTTAGACCTGGATTCATACTGCTGTACGCAGGCTTTTCCACTTGCTCTTCTGATAAAGAACCAGCAGGACTCACGCGGAGCCTCTTAATTTATGCGTTTAATGAATAGGGCTACATAAGCTCGGTGGGACACATCTGTTGTCCTAGCAGGAAGTTAACAAAAGCAAAAAGCACACAGCAAGATGAAACTACTCAACACTACGCAATACACAGTGTCATCAGTCAATGCACTTAAAGCTGGTCTGAATTAATGGCTGACGATATGAGTTCTTTCATGTCATTGTTGATATCTAGAGAGCATGTGGCCGATATAATGCTGATAAATACATAGTACGATTTTATGCTGGCATGTGAGACATTTTACAAATGGTGTATTGTTATATTTTAGTTGCAGGGTTGTTAGTGTGTTTCATTGACCTTGCCCATTGATTTCTCCTGTTTGTGTTTGCAGAACCAGTAGCATTCTCAACAGAGACCACCCTCCCGACAAAAGGCCCAAAAGTGATAAGCTGCCCGGTACCCCTACACACGAGTTTGACCCTACAGGTAAGTGACGACGGGCACTTTCATTCTTACTTGTCTTTCACACTCACACAGAATAGTAGTGTTTAGCTGTACTAAAGAGTGTCCTGACTGCTCGTGTGCATGTGGTGTGGACCGAAGCACACTGCTCCTCTCACACGGTCTCTCTTTAGACTCTAAAATGGAAACAGTTTCCTCCACACAGCACAGATGGAAGGCTGTGCCTGTCCACTAACTGCAGTGGAACGGCTTTAAACAGCGGCATGATTCATACTTGCTGACCATAAACGATGCACATGTTCCTGGCCCCAGTTTTGGCAGTTGAAAGATATTGTCAGTGTGTTTTTCTTTCAAGTTTTGCCTCTGTTTTTCCTCTCAGCTGCTGGGGAGAGTAGAGAAGGAAAATGTGCATGGCCGTTAATGTGATGTTTATGGTGAAGAACACTGTAATAATCGTATCGATTAAAATACGTGCATGGCCGTTAATGTGATGTTTATGGTGAAGAACACTGTAATAATCGTATCGATTAAAATACGATTCACATTGTTTGGAATGAGAGATGTTTTCCTGTTCGATTGAAAGTCGCTTGTGTGTCTGAATGAGATAATGGCAGAATTTCCTCAGGGCTCTTTTCATAGATTTCCGAGCTATTCTGAAGCAGTTTTCACGTGTGTAGTTTTATTGATTACTTTTTGTTCTTGCATAAATGTCTCACTTTCACATATGAGTTGGAGGGAATAGTGGTGAATGCAGGAAGTGATGCATGTTTATTTTGGTGTTGGACTCGCCTCATCTGAAGCATGACTAAACCACCTTAACCACGGTGTCCTCTAGGGCTGGGCGATATAGCTAAAAATATGAAATATTTTTTCATTCTTTTGACAATATCTGATATTGTCTGTTTGTTCTGAATCATTTTTTTCCAGTCAGGAGCCATAATTTCAACCAAACGGCCATAGTTGTCAAGGACGATCAAAGTGTTTAATGCAAAAACGTAATATATAACATTTAATAACATAAAATAATAATAAATGGTAATATTTACATACATATATTTTTATTAAAACATTTTATTGCCTACTTAAATTCAAATTAGAGATGCTGTTTAAATATCCCTGCCCTAACGTTCTTATGCTCACTAATGTCAAATTTAGAGGCCAAACAAAAATATTTATTTAGTAAATAAAAATTGCATTCAAATCATTGTATTATTCGCATGTTGCTTAATTTTAAATTTCCAGCAAAATAATTTGAGATCATATTGGCCCGGTTTCACAGACGGGGCTTAAATTAAGCCAGGATTAGGCCTTAGTTCAATTAGGGTGTTTAAGTAGCTTTTATTAACACACCTTAGAAAAAAACATGTACTGGTGTGCATCTTGAGACAAAACAATGGCAGTGACTTATTTTAATATATGTCATTGCAAGTTGCTTTGTTAAGACAGCTCAAACATGCATTTTAGTCTGGAACTATAAGCCTTGTCTGTGAAACTGGGGGATTATGATATATCGCCCAACCCTAATATCTTTCCAACATTCCTTTAGGAATGTCTGAGAAGTGTGGCTCTTTTGTGTGATACATTTCAGCCCAAAGTTGTAAAGCCTTACTTAAAGAGGTCAACCATTGTTATAAATCTTGTATATCCTGTGTCAAAGAATATCACTGATTACATTTTTGTGAGAAATTTAAGTAGGGATTAAAATAAAAAAATTGTATCCACAATTTGCTCTCTTGTGTTATGAGTAACAATGATGTATATATTTTAATATATGCATCATTGCGTAACCACTTTTGAGAATGTTATCTCTCATTAAAGCGTTTTTCACCCCAAACCCTGTTGGTTATATTTGCATTTGTGCCGATCATTGATTTCTGGGTTAACACCCGGGGACCTTAATACCTGAACACCTTATTAATCATTTCAGGGGGAGACACTTTGTTAATATGTAAGACCTTGGGGAATTAACTGTTTATCAATAGACAATGACCCACTCCAAAACAGCCACACTTTGTGTATTTGTGCCATTGCTCTTTTTTTTCATTTAAGTCCTCTCTCTGTGTCCTCTGTGATGTGTGTGTGCGTGTGTGTCCCTTGTTGTATCATGCTGTTGTGTTGCTCAGACGTGCTGGTGCAGAAGAGTGGATTTGTAGTGGCTGACAGGAGACCTGAGTCTTGTGGTAAGATGATCACACTGTTGCTGTGTTTCTAGCTCTCTTTCCTCCTGATAGGGGGATTCTCCTCTCCCGCACTGTGAAGTCCAAGTGTTAGCAGCATTTATTCAAGTCGATTTTGGGCTGTGTGTGTATTATTGGACAATATCAGAAAGATAGCATTATTCTTAAAGGCTTAGAGAGAGTCTGAATGCTCAGTTTAAAGACCTGATCACTGTTTATACTTAATTTAATTCCATTTCAAGGTTATTTGTATAGCACTTTTCAGAATACATATAGTTTCAAAGCAGCTTCACAGAAAATGCTTGTTTCAATGATACAAGTAGGAAGTATTCTTTCTGTTATTGGTTACTTCCTGATTGACTTTTACTTCAATTACATTGCACCATTTCATATTTATAAATGTCATTTTTTATCGGTGAACAAAGGGAAAAATGGTGCTCTTCTTTGCAATACTGTTTGAATGATCAAAAATTATTCATAAGTTAAAAAGTTATTTGGTCAAATATGCAGTAAATCTATAATATTGTGAATATAACCTTTTTTATTTTAATATTTTAAAATGTAATTTATTCCTATGGTGGCAAAGCTGAATTTTCAGCATCATTACTCCAGTCTTCAGTGTCTCATGATCCTTAAGAAATCATTCTAATATGCTGATTTGCTGCTCAAGAAATACATTTCCTTTTCATTATCAATGTTGAAAAAGGTTATGTTGCTTAATCTTTTTAATCCACAATGGGTTTTTTTTATGATAGAAAGTTCAGAACAGCATTCATTTGAAATAGAATGTTTTGTAACATTATAAATGTGACTTTTGATCAATTAAATGCATCCTTGCTGAATAAAAGTATTAATTTATTTAACGAAAATTGTACTGACACCAAACTTTTGAATGGTAGTTATTATAACAATATATAATTGTGTAAATTAAGTGAACAGTTGAAGCCATTATTTAAATCTTTTGGGCAGATTGTAGTTTTGTTTCATTTAATTCTCATAAAAGAGAAACTATATATGTTATGTTATAACGGAATCAGAAAAAAGCTGTATTTAGAGGACAATTCAGCACATTTTTTCAATATATTTAATTAATTTATTTGATATATCATTAATTTATTTTATTTATTGACATCTCCAATGAATTTTGGGGGTTAAATCTGACAGATGTGTCCCAAAAGTTAAACTTACCAATCCAAAATAACTTTGACTTGTAGAAAACATGTTTACAGTAATGCACTTGCAACATTACATTGGTTAGCATGTAAAAGGTTCACTTATCACTCTTTTGAAAGTTAAATTAGGTATTTCAAGTCATGATCATGTAAATCCGGCAACTTTCACATGACACATGCAAGGATACCAGGAAGATATGGAAACTCGGCCAACATTGGAAGTTCATCTAGAAAAACATTTTTTACTGAATAATTTGTGAAATGCTTCATATTTCTGCTTTAAACCCTTCAGTCGTCCCATAGACATCAAGTGCATTACTGAACTGTATTTACAAATGTATTTTACTGTATTTTACTAAATTTTTTCCTGTAGTATTCGACAGCCTACTGCAGACACAGATAGTAGAGCTCAAGTCATATTTATCCTTAATTTTTTTCACAGAAGGCAACTTGAAGACATAGATGTAGTTTTTTCTCTGTGACTATTTGATCAGTTTACATTGGAGTTCATACTCATTTCTGTGATAGTACTGCGGTTTTTGTATTCAAATCTGATTGGATGAGCTATCCATTTTGAAAGCAGGCCCATCTCTCATGCTAGCAGCATTAGAAGACCGTGATAACCCACACTTCCACACCACTATCATTTCCTGTATCTTTCCATTATCCCAGGAAGCTGGCTAGATTTTAATTCAGGCTGTGAAATTGATGCATCCAACTCTGCTCTCTCTGATTTTTTTTTAATGATACTCTCTAGTCTGCACTTTCTTGCACTGTCATTTCGATCAGGTATTTGAGTCATTGTTGCTGTAATCTGCTTTGATAGGCCTCTCCTGGTGAATACTTAAAAAAGGCATTGACAATCCAGTAAAATCAATTTCGTAGCTCCCTTCTTATAAAACTTTCTCTCTTGTTCTCTCTCTCCCTCCCTCCCAGGGCTGGTTCAGAGATGTGTGATCATTCAGAAAGATGAGAACGGCTTTGGGCTGACCGTCAGTGGGGACAACCCTGTTTTCGTACAACTCGTCAAACAGGGTAAGACGCCTGTCTAAGACGCCTATCTTTCTTTCTCTGCCCCCATCAGCTCCTGTGGGCATCTGTCACAGAGACTCTCCCCTCCCCGGGCTGATATGACTTGGCTGTAGGTCAGAAATGGAGCTGATGTGCTCTGACCAGGGCCAATTAGAGGACACACAAAGCATCTTAAAGGAGGTTGCATACACATTGAATAAAGTAGAAGGAACTATAAACAATCCCATAGTAGACCTTAGTCAGGGTCTATGGGATTTTTAAAAGGCTGTGAGGGACTGTAGTACAGTCCTTAACTGTACAGACTGTAGTGTTGTTGAACAACATGTACATTTTTCAGCTGAATAAACATTTTTCCAACAAAAATGACAGAATCCATGCCATTATAAAGATTTTAAGTCTATCCCTCACAGCATTGTTTTTATCCACGTGCATTTAAATATGCCGCCTACACTGAATATAAGCTTTGCCTGTTTTGTTTTTTTGGTGGCAAAAAAAAATAATAATAATTGTGCTTGTTATTTGTTGGTGTTTTTAAAAGTTTGAACAGAATTTTTTTTATTTTACTGTGTCCTAATGCACTCATAATTGCTCAGTTTTCTAAAATTCACTACAATTTAGTTCACACTGTAGTGAACGAGTCTGTAAGAGACAGTAAATGCATGAATGCACAAAATGGAGGTTTCACCATTTGCAAAATGACACTAAAAACCAATTTGTGTGCATTGTAAATGGAGCACATAAACCACACAGCAACCCCTTTAGCACTCTGCTAGAAGTACTGTCAACCACCCACCACACTAGATTATACTTTCAATTCATAAATCTTCACAATCATCTTCTGTCATTTGGTAGATGGCGCTGCCATGCGTGCAGGTGTTCAGACGGGGGACAGGATCATTAAGGTGAGACACTTACAGAGACAAGGTTACTATATGGAGCTGCCCACCCCTTCTCTCTCTTCACCACTGCATTTCTGCATGTGGAAGTCTGTTCTGCCACCTGCTGGTCACAAAGTTACCTCATGTTTGTGTCGGTGTAGGAGGAGAACTCGCATGTATATGTTTTTATAGTTAGTTTAATGCATTTTGTATGTTTTTCTCCTCTGCTTTAGGTGAACGGGACCTTGGTGACACAATCAAACCATGTGGAAGTGGTGAATTTAATCAAATGTGAGGACAAACCATGTGCTTAGTTAAAGATGGACACTTCATATTTCCACCGCTCACCCAAATTCATTTGTTCTTCACAGCCGGTTCTTATGTGGCCCTCACATTATTAGGCCGACCTCCCGGGTCGCCCCAGATCCCCCTCTCTGAGGTGGACGTGGGTCTTGGGTCACCGGGGTGTTTCGGGGACCCTTTTGTTATATCTCCCAACTCTTACAATGCAGCGGAACGCACCTCCTCTCCCCTTGTACCATGGGTAAGCACCCCATACATTCTTGTGGTCCAATATTGAAATGTTTTTATATCTGGTATTTATTTGTTTATCAGTTTACTTCCTCATATCTCTCCTCCAATTAAATGACGTCATCTATATTTTTCATTTGCTCCTCCTTAACGTTTCTCAACCCAACCCTACATAGGAAGAGAACAGTGCTTCACACAACCAAAGAATGGACAACAAGAGGGTGGTGTCCAAGGAGCAACAGGACATGCAGGTCAGAATATAAATATCAGACTCAAAATTACTTAGTAGACTACTATAAGTAGACACATAGGCTACTTTAAACTTCACAAATATTCTGTAAAGTGTTGAGTGACAGAGTTGTATTGTTGCAGTATGACTTAAGTTGATAAGAATGAGGCCTTTCCTGTTGGGAGGTAATTTAGGCTCCAGTATAGCTGATAAGTGAGAGGGCAGACCTAAGTCCCTCCCACTATGTTTCGACAGTGCAGTTTTACCACCTTCGTAGTGCTTGTAAACAAAGATCTGTCATTTTGATTTTCTTGGAGAGCGACATAGAAGTAGACTTTTATAATACACTAAATAAAAGCATTGAGTGCCGAGCAGAGCAACATGTCAGAGCGGTTGTTAGATTGTACTTGACTGGGGTGTAAGAGGTCTGATTATATAGTATATGAAAATGTCTCATTCTTTAGGGACTAATGGAGGACTACAGTAGAACTCCTACGGCCAAACCACTACGGGACATCCAGGAAGCCAAGAAGCACATTCCACATCAGCAGGGCCAGCTCAACAGGGCTACACATGTATGACATTTCTGAACGGTTTCAATGATTTTCACATTTAAAGCATCATATTTATGTGAAATTTTATTTTGAACTTACTAAAAAAGTATTTGTAAAAAAAATCTTTAATGGGATCCTATTATGCTTTTTTCCATTTTCAAGTTTCTTTAATGTGTAAAATTTCTGTTTGAGTGTGAAAAAGGTCTGCAAAGTTACAAAGCACAAAGTCCACTCCAAAGGGAGTTACAGTGTTTTCCATATCAGTAAGCACTCTATCTGAACTCCCTGAAACACCTCAATTGTAGTCTTGAGTTTTCGTTCTGGAACATACACGTCACAATATCCTTCATTTTAATAATTCCTGACCAAGACATGCGCAAAAAAGGGGTGAGACCTGGTTGAGTTGTGTTAGTAATGAGTTGAAATTAGCAGTTATGGTTAGGGGTGTGACATTTCCAAAACACACTTGAAGTGGTTGACCAATCAGAACACACTTGTCCAGCCAACCAATCAGAGAACGTTTCACTTTTTGGAAGGAGGGACTTCATATAGATCGGAACAGAGCGTTACTGACAGACTGGGAAGAGAGTTGCTGTAGTAATATAAAATATTTGAGAGTTGCTGTAATATTTTTTTACATTCTTGCATTAAAGCCTATTTTAGTAGACCCCAAAAACATAATATGCACTAGAATATAGATTTTCAAAAGGCTGGATGGGGATAGTAATTGGCCGAATGGGAAAAGTTATTAGCCAATGTTAATTTGTCGGTATGAACAATATATTGCTTGACCACTTTTTCGAAGACTATGATAGTTTATAAAAATATCATGAATATCATTGAATTATGCCACATGAATTAACTATAAATCTGTGCTTTAGGAGGGTATGTGTCTCAGGAACAGTGAAGATGGCTGTTGGGTGGATGAGGATCAATTTAAGGGAGATTTCAGCCCGGAGGGTTTCTGGAGTGGAAGTTCAATATCATCTGTAAGTGTACTCTGCATTCTCTTTTTATGAGATATTTTCACTGATCTCAGCTGAACAGTGGCACTTATCATGAGTGTTCTCCGTGGCCCTTGTTCCTTCCGTCCCTGTGGTGTAATTAATTGTGTATATGGTGTGATGTGCAGGTCCAGCAACGGTTCTATCTGGCCTCTCCAGAGAGCCGAAGGGCCTCCAACTGTTCCAGTCCGAAGAGCACCCCCAGAGACAGCCTCAACTCCTGCTCGTCCCCTCAGGACGAGGACAGTTCTGACCTAGTGAGAACCATTCCTTTTGACAGACCTTACCGTCTAATTTCAGATCAACACGATTGTCACACCTCTCTGCTTCCTTTTGTAGGATTTTCGTTTCCAATCCTCCATAGGGAGCCCTCCCTCCCGCCTGGCTTCGGAGATCATTGCTGCTGAAGATGATGACTTTGACACCGAGCAGGAGCAGGTATTCTCAGTTCTTTTCCCTCAGTGTAGAAACCCTGATCTTGGTCACCTCACTCTCTAAACTGATCTGATGTGTTCCAGGTGAACGGCCAGTGCAGCTGCTTCCAGAGTATCGAGCTGCTCAAGACTCGCCCCGCTCATCTTGCCGCCTTCCTGCACCATGTGATCTCCCAGTTTGACCCTGCGCCACTGGTGAGTTCCAGCACTAATTAGAAGTGCTTGCTTAGGCAGGCAAGACAGAGACAAGGTTAAGCAAACAGATTTATGGGATTGCCTGACGGCCAATAAAACGGACGAAATATCCCATAGAGTTGGTTTGAGGAAGTGATTCAACCCAGATTTTTTTTTTACCAACTTTTCAAGCTACAAGTTTGTTTTACTAGCACATTCGCATCGATGAGGTTCGCCACACGTGAGAATTAATGTTTTGCCATGGATTATGCTTTTCATGAATGGAGGATCCAAAGCGTCTCATTCATCACAGAAAAAAGTGTATAAAACAGGGAAGCATGGCATATGCAATGTTCTATTGAAGTCTTCATATCACAACCTCTGATTTAACAAGATACACAATGAATGACAAAAAAAACACTCACAAATCTAAAAAATGCACTTACAAAAATCTGAATTTAATCTGATTTCAAACCACCTATGAAGGATTTAATGTGTTTTTTCTAGTGCTGTCAAAATTAGCGTGTTAGACAGGTAGAAAAGTCACAGGTAGGCTAAATATGACATTTATTACAATGGGTTTATGTGAAGAAGTTGAAAGTTTTTTTAAAGCCTAATAAATGCTGAAATTTATAGCTTTCAATTATACTGTAATGTTGAATGTCTATTATTTAATGTTTAAAAAACAAAACAAAACAAAAAATCATAGAGACATCAGTACCAGTATTAGTATCAGTGAAACTGGCCTTCATTCATTAGAAGATGCCATCATTTAAATCATTTAGATGCCAAGTATTTAAAATATACTGTCTTCAAGTTTTTTCTACATTAATTTGGAGAGTAACTGTGAAACTGTTACAATATAAAAATAGTAAATATTAATATTGCGATTAATCGCAATTGATGACAGATCAAATGTGCGATTAATTAGTTCGAATTAATTAATTAATCGATTGACAGCACTAGTTTTTCCTATTCAGACTACAAAAAAAATGGATTATCAGTTATTATAATTATCAATGTTGAAACGGTGATGGTTTTATTTTCAGGATTCTTTGTTGAATGAAGTTCAAAAGAACCACATTTATTTGAAATAGAAATTGTGACATTTTAAATGTCTTTACTGTCACTTTTGAGCAATTCAGTGCATTCTTGTTAAATAAAAGTAGAAATCTTACAACCTCAAAATTTTGAAACGTAGTGTATATTGGTGGTGACCATATCGGTATCAGCTATCAGTAATGTTTTCAATTTGAATCTGTCACAAATTAATTCACAAATCTGTCTCGCTAGTTCTCGCTCACTGAATCCCGCTTCCCTCCACAGCTCTGCTACCTGTACGCTGACCTCTACAAACAGACCAACTCCAAAGAAATGCGGCGCATCTTCATGGACTTCTTGACGTTCTTCATAGACCGGGGGGCAGTAAGTGGAGCTTTTCACACCTCATCCCTTCTCGCTCTAACCCGTCGTTGTCTGCGCTGTCTTGGTGTCATTTGGTCTGCGGGCATGTTGAGGCAACAGCCTGGATCCGCCCAGATCAACCGTGCCTTTTGTCCCGAGAGGTGTGTGGAAGGTTACTCCTTTCCCAGCACCCTCGGGGTCAGAAAGCAAACGCTCTCTCAGACAACCTTTTACCTTTCTCCGCGGTCATCGCATGTTGTTGTTCTCAAACTCAGTCTGAGTTTGTGAGTGGGTGCGAGTCTTCCCTGCAGCAAACTTTGTTCTCTTTCTGCCAGATGGACGGGTAGTTCATTTGGAAAATTGTTCATTTTTTTTCCCAGAGCTCAGCTGTTTTGTTACCTTGTTATTTTAGTGTTTGTAGTTATTTTGCAGGCAAAAAAAAAAAAAAACTTCTTTTGTAAGAAACCCCTTTTTAATTTATTATTTTCGTTCAACAGAATTTGAAGGTCGCTGTGCCTGAATCCATCTCCACTGAGCTCGGTAAGCACAGTTAATTTTAGAACCGTCTCAATGAAAGCACAAAACTTATTCACACCCTTGCAGTGTTGTTTCAACAGTCGTGTTTCTGTGTTCATTCAACATCCAACCACATAATCATTTCTCAGCCCTCTGTGGGAAACCTGCAATTGTTTAGAAGGCACAAATCCTGTTGAACATTCATGTTGACTCTCCATGTAATTATGGATTTAGCATCTGAAGCACTTGGTCACTCTGACCATGTGTCATGTTGACATTGCTTGAAGAGACAACATGTTTAGTGACTTCTACCCTCTGAATGGCTCAAATGAGCCGTTTCCTGTTGTTTACTGATCATAAATGGGTGTGTTTGAATGTGTATTTGTGAGAAAAGTATTTATGTATGTACCTACAGTAGCTGTAGGTTGGGGACAAAATTGTTCTTGATGGGGACATTCGAGGATGTCCTCAATAGGAAAATCGATTCATAAATAATGCAAATACAGGTTTTTTTTTTTACATTCTAAAAATGTGATGAGTTCTCTTTTAGGGTTAGTCTAAAGCAATTATAATTAAGTTTTATATTTAAACAAAGGAATTGAAGTCTATAATTTGTCCCCATTTAGATAGCTTAGTAATCTTAGTATCTTAGGTCTGATTTGTCCATAAAAGACCGCAACACCTGACATTGCCTAGATTATTTGACAAGCTAAGGGTCTTCATGAGAACTATGACTCAATTAACTTGATAGATAATGCTTTGATTAAAATTGAAAAATGTAATAAGAATTCAGTGATGGTTAGGGTCTAGAAATCTTAAATCAACTTTAAAACTATTGTGATATACTGGCATAATTTGTTACATCTCAATAAACAAAGAAAATCAACTTAAAAACAGTGAACGTGTATGATTGCTCTTTATTTTTCTGTATATGTTGTCAGAGCGGCGGAGACCAGAGCTGATTCCTGAGGAATTACACAGGCAGTACATACAGACAATGCAGGAAACGCTCCTTCCTTATGTTAACAGAAACTTGGAGGACTTCAGGTCAGGAATGTAGACATTCACCATCATAGCTAACCTGCGATGCCACATTGTTCTCATTCAGATTGACAGTAACACATTGACAGTAGCACCTACAAACCAACTGCCTTAACTCTTACAGGCAGAAGCGCAGTATGGGTTTGACCCTGGCTGATGTAGAGCTGTCTCGTCTGGACTCTGAACAGCTGGCTCTAGAGAGAGAGCGATCATGTGCTGAAAACATCCTCTCCAAGATAGATGACATTATGTGAGAATCTCACACATTCTGTTAATCACTCCACATTAGGGCTGGGTGATGTATAGTAATTATATATTTCCAGTAATTTTTCTGACGATATTTAACAAGTATACTTTTTATTTGGACATTAGACTATTTTCGTGATCTTTCATAGTATTGATAGGACAGCTATTAATAATGTGTTCGATTTAATCTTCAGTCGCAAAACGTTAAAATATGAATCAGCAATAACGTTTATTCAAAATCATATGTTGAAATAGCAAATATTATACTTATGTCAAATTAATATTTTGTGTTCAATTATTTACTTATGTGACAAGTAGCCACATAATAAGTGGGATAATTTCGCAGTGGGGTCTTGTATCAACCCAAAGAGGTTTCTTTTGCTTAACAGTCCGCTGACTGTACATTTTCCTATAGCCTTGCCAGGCCCCCAAATTTGGGAACCACTGCTTAAGCCATTTTATTTATATATTTCAGAGCAAATACATAAATGTCAAAATATATGTAGAATATTATCCATCCCTACTCCACATACTCAAGATTGCTTCCTCAAAGGCTGTCCTCCATCTTACACGCGTGTCTCTTTCAGGTTGACTTCACAACCCACAGAAGAGGAGAAATGGTGAGATTTTTTCACGCTTTCCTCCGGCAAACCTCATCCATAATGATAATAAAGACTTTAAGGATGAGGGTTATTTGATCGTGCGTAAAGACGTTGCGTTGGATTTGTTTGTAAATTGTCAGCCTGGGGTGCCAGCGCATTGACACAATGCAAGATGCTGTAGAACAGAGCGACTTAATGAGATTTCTGATTTTCATGCATTTCCTAGTCCTCATTTAACATAATGTAGGCAAACATATTTGAGATGCCATATGGAAACACCACAAGCCTGTATGATTTATGAATGTACAGGACATATGTGAGAAGATAGATGGGGAACTCGTGTGCGTGTGCATGTGAGTTTTGTGACATATGGCAGAAGGCACAATAAGATAGAAGTCATGTGGAACAGAAGGAGTTGGCCACATGGAGCCAACAGCACTCAACAGGCACGACACAACCCTCAGAGACTCAAATCTAAATTAGGAATCGAAAGACTTCGATGCTCAACGCCGTGCTCTAGTTACTAAGCTTGGACAGGGAGTGAGAAAAGAGTTAAATTCAACCTTAAAACTGAGTTGTGTCTCTTCCAGCACCGCCATACAGTATGTGATCTTCATGTACATGAAGCATCTGGGAGTTCGGATGAAAGAGCAACGAAACCTGGAGTCCAAACGAGTTCGAATTAATTTTCTTCCTTCCAAACTGAGGGTATCAGCTCATTCCGTTTCCATCTGCCTCATTTTTTTTTTTCACATTTCAACCACATTAACTTTGTTCCAGAACCTAGTCAGCTGCCTTGCTATCTACATATGCAATTAACTTCTAAGGGAACATCCTGGCAGAAACTCATTTGACTGATTCGGAATGCTCTACGTACAATAGTTTGACATTAGTATAGTTTTGAGTTGGCATGTTGATCAAATAAACAGAAATAGATGGCACACACACATATTAAGTCTAAAAAATAATTGTATAATAAAATTATATTTTACTATTGTACTGTAAAATAAAATAAAAAATGTAAATAAAAAGTAGATTGTATTTGAAGCCAGTGAAATCACATTTTACTTTTATGCATGAAAACGATCCACACAATCCATCTATGATTAAAAAAAAAAAAATGTCCATCTTAGATGTATTGTTTAAATTAGCTTGTTCTGTAAATGATGTATGCAATGCTGCCTTAAAAATTGACTAAAAGATGATGTCTTAAGTGCAATTAAGTTTCCTTTGTGTCCGGAGCATGCATATAGTGCCTTGAAATGCTGTCCCTCTAGGCAGTTTACTAGGTTTTGGAACAGAACAATTATCTTCTCAGTCTTTCCATGGCAAAGCCGTTACCCTGGGGTTTGTTGTTTTATCCTTCCTGAACAGAAAAGCAAAACCGAAAAGGAAGGGGAGGAGAAACTGAAAAAGCCTCGCTTCCCCATCCGGGTTCCCCCGCGGTGGCCCACTCGTGTCGATTCATTACCGTGTAAGTCTAGTGAAAATTTCTACAACCCACAGCAATTTAAGACACTTTTTTTTTTTTCTTAAGGCTTTGAACTTTTTTTGTCCATTTACTAATGGCTGGTTTGAGAAAAATACACAGATAAATTGAATTAAACTAAAATGAGAACAGAAATGTTAGGATCATATTTGTTGTGACTCTTTGTGGATATCCTTATTTCACCTTCTACATTATAATGTCATAATGCTTACATTTACTTACTGCGTTTAATGCAAATTATTTAAAGTTTTTAGTGTTTTATTTTTAATGTACTTACACAAAAAAGTTGAAAAACTTAAATTTTAATATCTGCCTTTTCATATTTAATAGACAGTTCTTATATCTACATCTATACTACAGAACTGTTTTTAACTGATAATAATAAAAAAAATAATTTCTTGAGCATCATATCAGCATATTAGAATGATTTGCTGAAGGATCATGTGACACTGAAGACTAGAGTAATGGCTGATGAAAATTCAGCTTTGCTATCACAGGACTAAATTACACATATATATATATATATATATATTTATATTTATATTTATTATTATTATTATTTATTTATTTTTTATTTTTTTATTTATCAAATTAGTGCAGCCTTGGTGAGCATAAGTGATTTCAAAAACAAAATAATCTAACCGACTACAAGCTTTTGAACAGTGGTGTAGTTAATATTAGGCTCGAAAGCTTGCGATTCCTGGCCATTTCTAAACGCTGAAGACTTGTCCTCATTTTGCTTTCCATCCTCTGGGTGGTGAAAGATTCATATTGACACTGAATCTGGTTTGGTGTGTGTTTGAGCAGCGGGGAGGGTCGGGGATAACATCAAGCAAAGGCCTCAGAAGCAGATGTCTCAGCCAGCGATGGGCGGCTTAGACCTAATAGAGGGTGGACGTCTGCGGGGAAGTCAGTCGAGTGAGGGCTCGGACCTCCTACCGAGCCCGGGGTTGATCACCTCTCCTCCCTTCAGCGCCCCATACGGCTCACCGACAGATCCCTCTGGCAGGGACCCAGAGTTTAGTGAGTACAGCATTTCCATCTCATTCATTAGAGCGATCGTTCCTTTCATATTCTGGACATGCTGTCTGAGACTGCCTCTTCTGTGTCCTCAGATAGCCCGTCTGCGGTGGTTCCCCGGCTCAGTGATGGGGTGCAGTCTGGAGATGTGCTGGACAGCATCTACCCACCCTGTGACTACATGCCATACAGCATGGACCAGCTAAATGAAGACAGAGATGGAGACAGGTGCATACTTAAAAGCTATGCAGCAAACAATATTTGTTTCTTCTTCATTTGAAATTTATTTCTAACATAATCTCTAACATAGTCTCTCTACATGCAGTCATATTTACCATTTCTCAGCAAAATTTCATGGGCGAAGTCCAGTAATTTTAGTAGATATCGGCCCAATTGGGAGTTTTGTGTAAGGGCGATAAAGTTCCTTAGATTTTGCTCGTTGACCAAAAGAAAGCTGCTTGGTTTAAAAGTGAACAATAAGTAAGCAGTGCATCTTTTTTTGTCAGAAAAATGTATGATTTTTATTAAATTTTTTATTGGTATCTGCTGATATTGGATATTTAATTGTGCATGCTCTTTTCCGCTATTTTAAAATTGACCAAAAATGTAACAATTACAACACACTTGTACAGCCGTCCAATCTGAGCACATTGCGCTTTTCGAAAGGAGGGGCTTCATAGAGACCCGAACTAAACAGAGCGTTACTGACAGACTGGGAAGAGAGGTGCTGTAATAATATAAAATATGTGAAAAATCTTTTTTTTCTTCTTCTCGAAAACCTACTCTAGTAGATCCCAAAAAACTAAATCAAAACTTTGAAAAAGGGTATCATAAGACCCTTTTTAATACTAATATTTAAACTAATACAACTGTTAATGATAATATTTTTCAAATCTTCGAATGTATATCCATTTTTCATAATGTGCTGTCCATTATAATGTTGTGATGCTTAAATTCACTTGTAGCATTTAAAAATGATTGATTTTAATGTTCAGTGTTTTATTTTTTATTTGACTCAATAATATAGATTTTAATGTCAGACATGTATTGGTTATTAGCCATAACAAGCTGTATATCATAAAATTTCACTTTGTGTCATTGAAGTGGATATGTGTGTGTACTGTTTTCCAGACTCCATGATGTGGGCACACCTAAACTGAGTAGAAGGTACTAGTCACTGTCTGCTGTCACCCACTTCACTCTGTACACTGTATCCTAACCAGAAGCAACCTTTGTTCCTAACTAGTCATGATGGGAACATTTTCTCTACTGACTGGATCCTATTTTGTGCTAGGTTGTGAAATCGTATTTGTCCAAAGTACTGACATAAATGTGTTTTAAACATCAAATATCTATTGATTGGCTGAGGTTATACCACATTGCACAGTATTTTCAGTTCTCAGTCTGAACAAAATTTTTCCCATAACACCTGGTTAGAATACAGTTATCCCTCTATTTGATGGGCTTCCTGTGTGTTTGCCCTCTTATTGTGCACCAACTTCACATTAGATAGGGAAACACACTGAGTAAATCTGTGTACCATCTCCTCCCTCCCAGGTTTGAGGAGCTGCAGAGTGAGGATGATCAGGGGAGTGATGTTTACTCTGATGTAGATCCTCCAAACTGGCAGCAGCTGGTTGGGCGTGATGTTTTAGCTGGCCTGACACCACACGAGATCAAGAGACAAGAAGTCATTAATGGTACGATCTTGTTCTTGTTTCACTACGTGAATCAGGCAGGTGCACTTTAGATCTGTAGGTGTAATATGCACAAAGTATTCTGTTAGAGTGATGTTTTGGTACAGTAGTCATTGTGCTGTTTAAGCATTTTGAAGTAACCCTCTGATGCTCTCAGAACTCTTCTACACGGAGCGAGCCCATGTACGCATGCTGAAGGTCCTAGACAGTGTTTTCTACCAGAAGCTCACCCGAGAAAACATACTTCCCTTTGCTGACATCAAAAACATATTCACCAACCTGGAGGAAATCATCCAATTGCACAGTACGTCTTCTTCCGATACATTTTCTCCAGATAAATCACCACATGTGTCTCATCATGGCATCTGCTCTTTTAAATTTCAGTGAGGATAGCGGATCAAATGACAGCGATACGCAAGAAGAACGAGTCGTCGGTCATCGACCACATAGGAGATGAGTTGCTGTCTTGGGTAAGGCCTCGTGTTTTGCTTGTATCCTGTGGCCGTCGTAGTTGGTCTTCTCTGTGTGATAAGACTCCCACCCACAAATCCTCCTGCTTGCTGTTTTCTAGTTCAGTGGTGGAGAGGAGGAGAAGATCAAGCAAGCAGTGGGCACTTTCTGCAGTAACCAGCCCTTCGCCCTAGAGCTCATCAAATCCCGGCAGAAGAAGGACCAGCGTTTCACCTCCTTCATGCAGGTGGGTTGAGACTCCTTGCGGGCCGCAGGGCCACAAGAGCTGCGAATTATGCAAATGTTTGGAGCATTCCAGGCATACATCAGTGTTGTTTTATAATATTCTAATATGTGTTATAATTATTAGATTTTTTTTATTATAATTATTCATTATAATATTTCTTAACTAAATAATGTTAATATCAATTATATAATGTATTATAACATTAATTAAAGAAAATCTTTTAGGAGGAACAAAATGTATGTAAGTATTACTTAATTATTTAACTAAATTAAACAATTAATTCATTTTTAAAATGTTAATAGATTGTCAGCTATATGAATTTTACAACAAATAGCAAATATTATTATATAATATGAATGAATTAATGTGAATTTTAATTATATAATATTATAATGTAATTTTTTTCTTTTGAGAATGCATTAATGGATTAACTGAATTGACAGCCCTACTAATTGTAAACAAATAGCAGGTTCACTCGTTTGATGCAGCGTTACAGCAGAAGAGATGCTTTATCTATATATCTAATCTCTGAATTGTTAATAGTATCAGCTTTGTCTGACAGCCTAA
This sequence comes from Abramis brama, assembly GCF_963993115.1. NCBI lineage: Eukaryota > Metazoa > Chordata > Actinopteri > Cypriniformes > Leuciscidae > Abramis > Abramis brama. Next base: position 18,446,429 of record NC_139972.1, read on the forward strand.
CATCAGTGATAACGGAAGACAAAAGACATTTTGATTAATTGGAGCTACATTTGTAAGGATATACTGTAGGATTTGCCTATCTTGAAGATAAGAGGCCGTAGGCCAATGTAGTTGTTCAGAGTCTCTCTCGAGTGTTGAAAGCTTGTGATTTTCTCTGCACTGTTTTCATCATGTGGCAGAAGTGGATGCAGGGAACACAAAGAGTAACACTTGAAATTTAACAAGCTTTCCACATATACTGCGTTTCATGAAATCAAGGGCACTAATCTCTCCATTGAGAAAACTAGAGTGTAAGCATTAAAACAAAGGTGTAATAAAAATGTCATATCTGTTGTTATGCCTTTTGTGCTTTGGAGGTGTATATTCGAGAAAATACAGCTTTTTCACGTTTTAAAGAACCAAAATTGTCATTGTGTACTCAACATGTTTTTTCAAGTCCATTTGACTGATTTTCTTCTGTGGAACAGAAAAGGAGATAGTTTAGAGAATGTTCATGCTGCTTTTTTTCATGCAATGAAAATGAATGGTGACCAATGAGAGCAACGGTGTGGGGGAATATTTTCAGGGAATATATACAATTAGTTTATATACTATTATTGTATTTATTAATATTTGGAATTTGCTCATTTTTATATTTCCAGTTTTTTTTATTTAGTTTCAGTAATTTTGTGATGTGCTTTTGTCATTTGTATTAGTTTATTTGTATGTTTCTATTTAGCTTTCATTTATTTTTATTGCTGTTCTCTATTAATAATTTTAGTATTTAAAATGGTCACACTTTAGATTAAGGTCCAATTCTCACTGCTAACTAACTATTAACTACAACTTTTGCCTCAAACTCAATTAATTCCCTTATCAATAGTTAGTAAGGTGGTTGTTAAGTTTAGCTATTAGGTAGGCCTAGTATTAAGGGATGTAGAAAATGGTCATGAAGAATAAGGCATTAATATGTGTTTTATAAGTACTAACATGCATATCCTAGTAGTATGCATTCTAATAAGCAACAAGTTAATAGTGACAATTGAACCCTAGACTAAAGTGTACTAAAGTTAGTTACCAATGCAACATTTCCAAAGCCCCCGATATACTCACGACAAAGTTCTTTTTCGTTCTTCGTTTAGGGGTAAAACGAAGTTCAAAATACATACCAGCGATACTGTCACTGTACATCTGACGCCGCCCACACTGCTGAGAACAGCGTTTAGATGAATATGGAAATATGTGCTGCGTGCTTTCTTCTCAGTAACAAAATAAACATACAACAAAATTGAGAAAACAGCAAGCATTTTTTTTATAAAGCATAAGAAAAACGTCTGATCATAGCAACGTGGATATGTTTGCACATGCTCTGCAATTCAGCAGTCCAGTGAAGTCGTCACTTCATATACATACATAAACAGCACTTTATACAATAGAATGATTAAAATCAAGCAGCTTTACCGTATTAAACATGAAAAACAGTGTCAGTGTCTCGTTTCATCAGAAGTACAACTTTATTTTCTACTATAAAGCAGCTCTCCAGTGTGTTCTGCGGACTCCTACTTATAACGTGGTCGCCACAGATCAATGGTTGTACAAAGGTTGTACGATCAAAGCAAACTTTTCCGGAAAGCTGTTTCGAGCTCCCAAAGCGAACTCCAAACGAATTTCGTTTTGACTTGATTTTGTTTGAAATTACACCACATCAATTTCGCTTCAAGTATATCAGGGCCTTAAGTTTTGTTTAAATTTTAATTTTTCATCTAATATTTATATTTTGTTCTACTTCAGCTTTATTTTAATTAAAACTATTTTAATAGCCTTAGTGGAAACTATGTTTTATAGCCTTGGTTAACTATAACAACACTGGTACAGAAAACAGCATCATGAATATTTTGCCTCTTGTCATCTACGGAAGAAAGTAAGTTAATACAGGTTTGAACAACATCAGATTGAATAAATGATGACAGTACATTCATTTTTGATTAAACTATGCCTCTGATGGACGACATGAAGATGTTTGTGAGTGAGGAGACGGTATATTTACACATTTCCGAGATGTTTTTGTGCTCAACATAAAAATCAGTGATTCAAGTTATATACCTTGCTGACAGATCACTGGTATTGTGACTTGCAGAGGATTACTTGGGTAAAATCCACACTGAAGTGTATTATTCATGATGTTGGAGACTCTTGGTAACAAGGAGATATGCAAAAGATTAGGGAGGATTTTGTTGTGGATTTGCATGTACTGTTGTCCTCAATTTCTTGTTTGATTGTCTCTGCACCATTTGCAGGAGGCTGAAAGCAATCGCCTGTGTCGACGACTACAGCTAAAGGACATCATTCCTGCAGAGATGCAGAGGTTCACCAAGTACCCCTTACTGATGGACAACATTGCCAAGTACACAGGTATCCTCTTCCTTCATTAACCACTGTCTCCAGTAGTCTATTTGATATAAATTAAAGTAAAATTAACACTTATTTTACACAATACTTAATCGAAAAAAAATATTTTAAAACAAAATTAACAAAGCTGTTTGATTGATCAGCCTGGATAGTATATCACTCATCTCAATGGCTATGTTTGAAATTGACATTCATGTTTACTAACATGAATGCCTCCTGTGCACTTAACAGGCGTTTTCTCTCGTTCTCAAACTCTTGTTTTCTTCATTTTCCATAACCCGTGAGCGGTTGTCAGTCCTAACAGCAGTTATTCACAGAAATAAATTATTCTTGATGCTTTCACCTCAGTGATGTGACAGGATCAACCAAACCCACTCAAAATTCAGTTGTGAGTCCTTAAAATTTTAAGGAAGTCGCTTCAGTCATTAAATGCAGTTGACCATCTCAAGACAACCATTATCAACATCGATGATTATAAGAAATGCAGAAATCAGCATATTAGAATGATTTCTGAAGGATCATGTGACACTGAAGACTGGAGTGATGCCTGCTGAAAATGCAGCATTGAAGTGTGCTCTATTTTTTTAATTAAAAATATATGAATTATGAAACATTATGAACATATATTTGCTGTAAGGAAGCATATACATTTTATTTTTGTTAAAACTATATACAGATTAGAGCTGCACAATTATGGATAAATTGAGAATCACAATTTTTATTTTTAATAGAGATCATGATTCTGAATAGACAACAGAACAAAATAAGGTTTGAATGAATGCTTCATAAATACAGTACTTCACTTGTTTCATTACTGAGTGAATCGTTTTTGAACGAATCTCTTGAATGAATGATTCAATGACACATACATTTTTTAAGAAACTTGTCGCCACCTAGTGGTGTAACAATGTTATCGATACAGTCGTAAGTTACTTTCAATAGGTGATTTGCTCTATTCGGATCACTAACATAGACGTACAGTACTATCAGTGTTTATATCCGAACTATAAACTTTTATCTCTTTTGTAATCATTTGAATACTTGTAACAGAAATAATGATACTGTGTGTCGTTGAAAAGACAGTTTGTGAAGCTGTTTCATACCTAAACATGACAACTGCTCTCTCTGGGTCAGCGGCAGCACAAACACAGGTCTGAATGTTCCGGTATGATTTTGTCAAAGGATAAAAGTCACAGGCGAATCGTTGTCCTATAGGAATAAGATTGCGTGGGTGTTTGAATGGAGATTGTGATCTTTTAATGATTAATCGTGCAGCTCTAATGCAGATTTTTTTTCCCTTACGGTACAGTGTCATTTTTCTACGGTCTTTTTTATTTTCCATAAAATTTTCCGCAAGTCAAGTCACCTTCATTTATATAGCGCTTTTAACAATATGGACTGTTTCAAAGCAGCTTTACAGTGATAATAGGAAATTAAAGTAACAGAGATTGTTTTGGCTTTACAGCAGCTCTAGAATAAAGTTATTGTCCAACTAAAGTTAGTTTTGATCGATTCACTTTTGTGCAAAGATCATTAGTTATTAACTTAACACGACACCGTTCTTACAGAAAACCTTGAAATAGGTTCCAAGGTGCAAGCCTTGAAGGAAATATATACAGTCGAGCCCAGAATGAATCATACCCCTGGTAAATATGATCAAAAATGGCTGTAAAAAATAAATCTGCATCGTTTATCCTTTTGATCTTTCATTCAAGTAAAATAATTGAAAGTGGGGGGGAAATCACATTATAAAATAAATGTTTTTCTCCAAAACACGTTGGCCACAATTATTCATACCCTTTTATTAAATACCTTTTTGCAATCTCCTTTTGCCAAGATAACTGCTCTGAGTTTTCTTCTATAATGCCTGATGAGTTTGGAGAACACCTGACCAGAGATCAGAGACCATTCCTCCATACAGAATCTCTCCAGATCCTTCAGATTCCCAGCTCCATGTTGGTGCTGCTTCTCTTTAGTTCAGCCCACTCATTTTCTATAGGGTTCAGGTCAGGGAACTTATGATGAGTACCATCCCAAGAACACCATCCCTACTGTGAAGCATGGGGGTGGTAGCATCATGCTTCGGGGGTGTTTTTCTGCACATGGGACAGGGCGACTGCACTGTATTAAGGAGAGGATGACCGGGGCCATGTATTGCGAGATTTTGGGGAACAACCTCCTTCCCTCAGTTAGAGCATTGAAGATGGGTCGAGGCTGGGTCTTCCAGCATGACAATGACCCGAAGCACACAGCCAGGATAACCAAGGAGTGGCTCTGTAAGAAGCATATCAAGGTTCTGGCGTGGCCTAGCCAGTCTCCAGACCTAAACCCAATAGAGAATCTTTGGAGGGAGCTCAAACTCCGTGTTTCTCAGCGACGGCCCAGAAACCTGACTGATCTAGAGAAGATCTGTGTGGAGGAGTGGGCCAAAATCCCTCCTGCAGTGTGTGCAAACCTGGTGAAAAACTACAGGAAACGTTTGACCTCTGTAATTGCAAACAAAGGCTACTGTACCAAATATTTACATTGATTTTCTCAGGTGTTCAAATACTTATTTGCAGCTGTATCATACAAATAAATAGTTAAAAAATCATACATTGTGATTTCTGGATTTTTTTTTTTAGATTATGTCTCTCACAGTGGACATGCACCTACGATGACAATTTCAGACCCCTCCATGATTTCTAAGAGGGAGAACTTGCAAAATAGCAGGGTGTTCAAATACTTATTTTCCTCATTGTGTGTGTGTGTATATATATATATATATATATATATATATATATATATATATATATATATATATATATATATATATATATATATATATATATATATATATATATATATACATACACATATATATATTTCCCATCACCCCACAGACCCCATCACCACCTTGTGGTCCCTACACAACTGCGTTTTGGACGCAAAACATTAGTAAATTTGAGCTATGCCAGCTCTTAAATCCCTATTATTATTATTCCAGGAGGAAATACACTTTCAAATTGTCTCTCACATTATTTGGCAGACGCGTTAAATTGTGGCTCTTGGCATTGTCAGAGGCAGGCAATACATGTAAAGTATAACTAGCGATTAAGGAGGGGATGATTCTCCTTATATTCATCTGAGCTTGGCAATAGTCTCAGTGGTGGGTACTAGAGGAAATAGAGGGCACTTGGCTGGCCAGAATGTTCTTAAAGAATTGATTAGTCTCTTCTTGAAATGTGTGTGCAAGTACGTTATGTATCTTTCTTACCGACAGATGAGTCAGAGGAGAAAGTCAAAGTGAGACGAGCAGCCGAATGCTGTCGACAGATTCTCAACCACGTCAACCAGTCTGTGAAGGAGTCTGAGAATAAACAGGTAAGCAGTTCGATCGAGCTACCTCTCTCTCAGCAGACAGCCCAAGGAAGGCAGATTTTATAGCCTGAGGTCCGCTCAGAGGAAGGACTGGAAAACCAAAACTTGGTTGTATGAATGTCAATACTCATCTATAGGTTGAACGCATCGGAGTCCTCTTACATCAGCCCCGAAACTTAGAGTAGAAACGGGGATCTAACTTTCTGTATACTGTTGGAGATTATTAATAAGGAAATGCATTAAAAAGAATCCCAGCTTGGAAAATCTAATCTTTTCCAACGTCTACAGTGTATTTCTAAAAGATTGCAATTCTCAAGGTTTTTTTTTTTTTGGTCTAAAATCAGCATCATAAAAGGTCAGCCAATGTTAATTGATTCTGCAGCATAAATAAATATATATTGTTATGTCCCACAGAGACTGGAAGACTACCAGAGACGGCTGGACCTCTCTTCCCTCAAGCAGAGCGAGAACCCCATGATCTCTGAGTTTAAGGTAAGTACTAATCATATAAATTATTCTAGGATCATTCCTGGAGAACTGTATTTGAGGAAGAGAGAATAGTAGGTTATTCCACCTGTTTTAGTTGTCATGCAACTTGAGGAGCTGAAATCAAGTTGTGTTAAAGCATTTATTCAGACAGAAAAAATATATATGTTTCTTGGCATGTCTGATCCATTTAGTATTAAAAAAAAAAATCTTGAAACTGAGATTTTTACTAATTCAATCCAAACCTCATTCATATATAGTTTGAAATCATCACTGTAACAACTTCATTTACTACTACTATTATAGCGTTTAATGATACTTTGAATTAGCATTTATTTTTGTATTTTCAGTTTTCATTCTAATTTTCATTCCAGTTCACTATGTAGTAACTATTCTAGGTACAGGGGACATTTACTATCCTGTCTGAAAATATGAATCCAGTTTTAAAATGTCAATGTAATGAATCAATCAGTCAGTCCACATAAGGATCAGATTTTTAAAGCAAATCTAAATGGGGTGTTCAAACCCTAAATGGGTGTGAACAAAACTAGTAAGTCCTTTCTAGTAACAACTGGGATTTTAAGGATGCAAGGTCATTTATTGTCACACAGAACCTGGATCTCACTAAACGAAAGATGGTCCATGAGGGTCCTCTGTCCTGGAAGATTAACAAAGACAAAACTATTGGTAAGCCACTGCTCTTAAACGTCCCAAGAGCTGGTTTCTGATGATTGTATAATAACACTGGTGTCTGTTTTTGTGTCAGAGCTATATACTTTACTCCTGGAAGACATCCTGGTGCTGCTGCAGAAGCAGGACGAGCGTCTTATTCTCAGGTGTCACAGTAAGAACCTCGCAGGAACGGCTGACACGAAACATATATTCAGTCCCATCATCAAGCTCAGCACTGTGCTGGTGCGCTCGGTGGCGACAGGTGAGCGTCTGCATTCTCATTTGTCAAACATGTATTATTTGAAGAATTAATCCTTATACAGTAGGTTTCCTTTATTTCCCCAAACAGATAACAGATCATTTTTTGTGATCTCCATGTCCAAAAACGGAGCTCAGATCTATGAGCTGATGGCCCAAACAGTGTCCGAGCAGAGAATGTAAGTTGTGGCCACTTCTTTCCTTCTGATGTTTCTGAAAGCCATGACTTTCTCGTTTATAGAGATGAGTTTATTCTCTGTCTTTTATATCAGGTGGCAAGGGCAGATCGCTCAGAGGGCAGAAGTTATGAACGCCAAACCCCACAGCGTCATTCCTTTGCCTCAGCACGAGTGAGTCCCTCACTACTTTCTACTGATCCCTGCTTAGTTAACATTACTAAAGTGTTTGTACTTACTGGCCTGTGACCTACGGCATGAGTTGCGTCGCTTTACTGCCATTCCCTTGTAAAGTGTCCATTGGACTAGTGCTGATAGGCGATGATATCGTGAATCAACGATAGCAAGAGATACCGTCAAAAGCATCAGCTATCTGCGATATCAAGAGGATTTGGCATTTCTGATTATTGTATCAAATATTTAAATTATTTTGCCCCTGCATAATTTCAAAGCACATCACCGCATGACCGACGCACTGAGGATAATAAAAGATTAGATAGATTAGCTTGCTCCTCATTGAAAATGTTTGAAAAACATTTAGGTCTATTATACAATGAATTATGTAATAAAAACTGTATAGTATCAGTCTATAATAGGTCCAAACACGGCAATAATCAGTCATCAATGAAAATTAAGAGCAACTTTATTTTTGGTTGCTAATACAATGCTAAATCAGAAATATGTACAATATATGTGTACAATAACATTACGATGTCCAGCAATTGATTTAAATAGTACATTAAATAGATTTAATTTGTCGTTTAATGAGATCTAATATATGTTTTTAGTGGCGAGAATTTTTACGTGAATAAATACATAGATCCGACTAATTTACATGCGTCAAGTGGTAGAACTTTTGCCAAGCGTGTCGGTGGTTCGGGGTTCTAATCCGCACTCGTATAGTTTTTTTTTTTCTCATCAAAACCGAATATGTTCATCAGTGGTTGTATATCAAGCAGGGACACGTTTGTGTGCATTTTGCTTTGTGATTTCACCAGAACGAATAGAGAGTCTCCGCAACGGATTGAAGCGCGCGTCCGAGTGAAGACTGTGCGCTAGCCACAAGAGAACACTGTATCCGCACCACTGATTGCAGCAGCAATGAGCACTTTGATCACTTGATTTAAAAAACAACGCAATTTCAGCACTAGATCGCCTCTTATTTAACAAACGAACGAAATGAATGCTCTGCTAGTTAACTGGAGACGGTACATCTGTGCCGTGAGATGTTTTAAAAAGTGGTGGGGACAATATCGACCCTGGCAAAAAGTGGTGGGGACATGTCCCACCCGCAAATTACGCCTTTGGGTTTGAGACTTCTTCACCAGCATAACTCTCGTGCAAAGTTTGCACATTGCTCGTGTGGTATCCACTGGCTCGCCTTAAAAAGGAAATATTTCCAATCGCGACGTGATTGACAAGTCCATCTTTGCTTGCAAAATGATGGACAATAATTAACATTTTGTGCCCATCATTTTCTGTGATAATAATTAAATAATTAAATAAATGCTTAAATAAAGAAGTAAAATAATGATGAGTAAATATGCCCAAGTAAAAAAATAAATAAAAAAAAACTGACAATATTGTGTATCAGCGATTCCACACGCTGACGAGTATCACCCAACACTACATTGGATGTGCACTTTAGAAGAATTATGTGATCCGGATATTTTTTGCCTACTGTTTAATGAATACTATGAATTGGAGCATACTGTTTTAGCACTCCTAGTATATAGCAAACTTTCTTGGGTTCAAGTTTGTTATAGTGGAAATTACATTACAACGTGACGTCGTAATTTTTGAAACATTGATACATTTGCACCTAAATATTTAAATGGTAATTCTTGATAATTCTTTGTTTAGATTATCATAGTTATAGATATACATGGTTATATATAATGGAATTTTGTACAACAGTTTTATGTTGGATTTTCATAGCTGTAAGATTTAAAGTCTGGGACTAGGACAAGAGTAACAATAAAATCTATACACACAAGGCATATAAAAAAAGTAGTAACTATAAATGATGAAGGCATGTAGCTTACGTAACCGTTCAACTGTGTTCTAGTGGCGACAGAGACGGTGTTGAGTTAAGCAAGTTCAGCAAAGGCTCTGAACGAATCTCCACAGGAAGCATCCAGTCCGCAGGTAGCTGTGCATGTACAAACGCTTCTCTGATTGTAAAAGTGTTGATTGCCACCATACTCAACTCGAGCCTTCATCATCTGTCCTCAGAGAAAGACAGTGAATTTTCGCCCTCGGCAGCCCTGCGGGACTGTGTCCCGGACGCCAACCCTGGGGAAGAGGACCAGGTCCCGAGAGCTGGCAGGGATGGCTCGTATCTGGACTCCGTACTCTTGAACGGCAGGGATGCAGACTCTCTATCCTGTTCATCTAAAGCAGACGAGGCACTTAAAACCTGTAAGACTCCGTTTGAACTGCATTAGCTTACGTACATATCACTTTCTTATCATGTTTTATCTTTGGTAACTTGAAATTATAAACATGGAATAATTGACATAATAGTGAATTGTGCTTGCCAAACATCTTACCAATGCCAGATACCATGAGTTAAGGCTACTGTGACCATTTGTTTTGGCTTCTTCTCAGCATTGAGAGGCTGTTGTCTGTGTGCCTGCCAACTCAAGAAAATGACAATTCAGCCTCTATTGATTAAAACAACTCCAGAAAAGGCTTATTTATTTTCCAAGTGTCTTTTAATTAGTTTAGTATCTAACAATAAAATATCTTCCGTACTTGTGCTTCCTAATGGGAATCACTTCTGCTGAAAACAACAAATATGTGAACTTAGAAAAGTTTTTCAACAATGAGCAATAAATTCTCACAGCATATATTAACTTTTGTTAATGTTAGTTAATAAAAATGTCAGTGTTGTTCACAGTGCATTAACTAATGTTTACAGATATAACTTTTGATCTTAAAAATGTAATAGTAAATGTTGAGATTATCTAAGATTAATAAATGCTTTTAAAGTATTGTTCATTGTTGTTTCATGTTAACTAATATAGTTAACTAATGTTAACAAATGAAACCTTATTGTAAAGTGTTACCAAAAAACACACTGAATTCTTTTATGTCATCACATAGTCCCTGATAGCCCGGTGTGGCATATTACATGCTCTAATATTTTCCAATAAAGCCATAGGTGCATATTGCTGTTTATTCCTTTTTTTCTTTCTTTCCTTTTTTGTTAAAGGGGTAGTCCATTCCAAAATGTTGATAACCAAACAGTTTTGGTTTCTATTGACTTAAATAGGACATGAAGTATGGACAAAAATACAATGAAAGTGAATGGAAACCAAAATTCTAATCTTTGTGTTCTGCAGAAGAAAGTCAGTCATACAGGTTTGAAATGACATGAGGTAAATTATGAATTTGGGTAAACTATCCCTTTAATAAGTGTGTTTATTGTAATTCCTATTTTCACAGTTTGTTGCAACACAGATTCAACAAAAAACTTTTTTTTCCTTTTTTTTCCATTTCTTGTTAACATCAGTTATAAATGGGCTCTCAATATCACACTTGTCTTGTATGTTGTGTTGGCGTCTTCATTTCAGGTTGTTTTGTAGTAGTGTATTATTTATTAAGGTGATCGTGTTTTTCAGTGGCGGCTCTGAAGCAGGTGCTGGTGACTCAGCTGATGGCTCAGGATGAGGGTGAGCGATTGGGCCGATCGGCTGGCAGTCGTCTCCTCAGGACCACCTCTCTACGCACGCCGGTGGAGCACAGCTCTGCTCGCTCCCCTAGTCGAGCTCAGGACTACACTTCTGGAGACACGGGCTTCTACGAGTGCCCAGAAGACTACGGTGAGTGTTCGACCAAAGAACTTTGCTGTCTTCAGGAAATTCTGGCTTGTACGGAGGGTTCGACTTAAAGTGTAAAATAAAATGGTGTAGTAGTGCACCTGCTCCGACATCCAGGTGACCCGGCTAATTGCAGTTGTGCTTTTTAGCAGCCTACCTGGTTCTGGAGGGGTACGGCGGCTCAGGCGAGAGCAGCACAGATGATGATATTCAGGTCGGGAGAAAGGAGCCGAGTTTAGCCCACAGCTGTGCTGCTGACTCGGGCATCAGTCTCAAGTTCTCCTCGCCCTCCTCAGGCAGCACGTCTCGCCTCAGCAGACAGGTCCTCTCACATCTTCGCTGCCTGCAGGCCAACCTCAACCACCTCAAGGTCTGTCTGCTCTCAATCGTCTCTGAATTTTATCCTTCATGATACATCAAATATTCACAATATACTCATTATTGTTTTGCGATATAAAACATTGTGATCTTGATGATTTTAATACACTTTTCAAGGCCATTAAGTTTCTTATAATCAGACTAGTTTTGTGATCCATGTCTTGCGACTTGCTAGTTTCTGGAATCTATTTTTTTTTTGTCTAATAACTTAAATTATTGTTTTATTCTGTTATAGATAAACAAAGTATAATATATAATGTGTAATATTAATAACAACAATACATATTAAATGGTTAAACGATAATTATTAATAGATATAAATGATAATCAATTTATTGTTGTTATTGATTTATTAAAAGTAATTAACAGTAATTACATTAACAGTCGTGTTTCCTTGTTTGTGAAGGGAGGTGAAATCTTCTCTCAACTTTTTGGACCATTCTTTTGACTTATTATTTGGCATATTTCTAACACGCATTCAAATGTGACACTCAACAAACCTAGCCAGTTCAGATAGTTCATGTGTTCTAGCTCAAGCACACCTGGTGCAACTAATGAAGCCCTTGATTAATTGCATCAGGTGTGCTTGAGACAGATGTTTTTGCAGATTTGTGCTGTTGTGTGGGATTCTATTCAGGGGGTTGAATAATTTTGAGACTGCAGAAGTCATAAACATTGCATTTTCATTTTGAGTAAACCAATTTAAACATTTGTGTTGAGCTATTTTAATTTCTTTTGTTTGATTTGGTCATTGCAAACAGCTGAAAGTCTGTACATTTTGCCAATAAACCTGATTTGCAATGGGGTTTGAATCATTTTAATTGCAACTGTATAAATATACACACACACAACAAATGCTACAAATAAGTTACAAAATATTTTTCTAAAGGCTGAGCTTTATTACCCAGCCCAGAGAGGACTGAAGTGTGGTTGAGTTAGTAACAATTTGACTAATATCTTTGTAATGTTTTTCAGGAGATGGAAACAAAGTATTATAATCTACTTCGTCAAAGGCCTGTGGGGTCAGCCGCAGATGCCGATGAAAGCAGAGGTACTGTCAACACATTGACCGCTAAACTTTTTTTTTTTTTTTTAAATCAAACGTTCATTGGCATTGCGTTCTGTTTCAGGATTATTCCATCATTCCTCTCTGACTTCTTCCTCCCACAGATAAGAAATAGAGTGGCAGAAGTTCCCGGCTCCTGTGATGATGGAGGCATCGTTTCTATCTGTAACATGCTCCGCACAAGCCTGTCTTCCTCACTGCTGAACACCTCCAACCAAAAATGAGGGGAATATTCTAACAAGGCCTCTTGCTTTTGTCAGCACTCGTCAATTAGGGAAGACGGACTGTCTCCTCTCAACCTTACCTGTCCCGAGTACATGTCCTCATTCCAGCAAACGTGGGCAGCCCAGTCCTCTCCTTGCCCTGCAGACCTAGCTAGAGAACGGAGAACTTTACCAAATTGTACAAAGCTGTGTGTTTAAAATATATATGTAAGAAACACAAGTTGAGAGAGGATTTTTTTTTAAACTAATGTATTAAGTTTTTTTCTTCCTTTTTTAAATCCCAAGATGTATTTATTTTTCTTTTTAGTGTTTTACATGTTTCTCGCATGCTTTTGGCTGTTGACTCTTTTCTCCCCCCACAATTTTTTTTGCGTGGAAGCCCAAGTCTGTGCAGTACATGAAGAGAAGTTTTTGCTCAAGGCCTCTCTCAGTTCTTCCAGCCAGCTGACACTCCTCCCAGAGCCCTGGACTCATTCATTTGCCCCAGAGACCCTCCTGCTGAGATGAAGAGTGGATGGAGCTCAGGCTAAATTTTGATGACTGCAAAAAGAGAAGGATTACCATCAAAATAGAAAGTGATGCAAAACCTGGAAATAAAGATGCAATGACAAAACCTCTGTACTGATCAATTTTGCTTAATTTTTGGCATTTTTTTTAAATACAGGCACTGGATGAGCATAATGAGAACAGGTGCTGGAATTCTCATGAACCAGAATGGTCATTCTAGTAGCTTGTCAATCAAAACTACATAAGCTTATTGTTTGAAACCAAAAGCCCTGCACTCTTAAAAATAATAGTTCCAAAATGGAGTTTTTGAAGTGATGCCATAGAGAAACCAATTTTGGTTCCCCAAATAACCTTTCATTGAACAGATCTTAAAAGAACCATTTTTCTTTTTAAGCACAGTAACATTAGCGAAAGCAGGCACAAAAAAGCATCCTTTGTTCCAGTAGTGTATATTTTATATTAAATTTTTCCCTTATTCTTGTCAATACTGTATAGATCCTGATGACTTTTGGACATGCCTATCATGTGTCATGAGACACAAGAGAGCCAATGCCATTTTACAAAGCTGATGTATGCCTTAGCTGGTGGAGACCTGGTCAAGCTGGTCATTATCTGGTCCAAGCTGGTGCTTCTGGTGGACCAACTTGGCATTAGCTGGTGGAGATCTGGTCAAGCTGGTCCACCAGATCAGCCAAGTTGGCCATTATCTGGTCCAAGCTGGTCATTAGCTGGTTCAAACTGGTTGTGCTGGTGGACCAGCAAAAAACGAGTTTGGACGAGCTACCAGCTTGAGTTGTTTTTTCCAGTGGGTAGCGATGCATACAACGCAAATTACTCTGGTTTACAAACTAAGCTGCTTTCTGTTGCTCAACATGACAATGGATCCCAATAAACACTGGAAATCATTCAGTTTCGTTTAAAATGAATGATGTCCAGTCGTGTTGTCCAAATCTCTGTTGTGATTGTCCTTTAACATGGGCAAGTGCATCTGGAAACAATTATCTTATGTAATTTCAGTCCGGAAAACAGACAATTTTGTAGTTTTTTCTCAAGACAGGGAGCTTTTTAGAATTTTTAAATGGATGGCAAAGAAGGTGAACATAATTAATTATCTAATTATGTGTTGCCACAGATAATGATTGTAATTATTATTATTATTTATTTTATTTTTTGCTTTTGAAGTCGTGCAAGCCTGTCTCGTAAACCAGCTAAATGAGTTGTGTTTCCTGACAAGCGTTATCGTTATTCCTCACCAAGAGTACATAAAATGGATACAAATTAAATTGTACAGTCATCATTCACACTTACAAGTTAAGTTTTATGATCAATACCAATTTGCTTCCGCCGTGATTCTTTACTTGTCACGCCCAGTGTGTAAATTATACACCGCCTTTAAGTGCGATAAAACTTAAAAGCACTTTCTATGAGTGATTTTGGAATAAGTGTGTATCGGTTTGTCTTGTACAGCACAAGTTGTCTTTTGTCACCGCTAGAACGCTTGTATTTCGTACAAATATTATTTGTGTTGGCTAAGTAAATCTGTAATAATGTGATATGAGAGAACATAACTTTCGGTATTTAATGTAGGCTAGGCTGCTGATCTAAACAGTAAACTAAGAAATGGGCTGCTTACTGTTACTATGGTTACATCTTCAGGTGATTGCCTATGTAGGAATATAGGAATAATAGGAATGTATTGCACATAGGAAAATACTCAGGGAGTAAATCAGATGTTTCATCACGATACGATTTGGCTTCGCCAGCGATAAGATATTTGAAATGATGGCGCGATACAATTACGATTTGTTTAGATTCAGGGTCCTGCGATATCGATATTATAATATTATTTCCGTTTTACACAACCATTGTATAAATGCAACCAAAAGATAACACGGACATATAATTGAACTCTCTGAAAACAGCAAAAACTGTATTCCAGCTGAGTCATCCACAGCTGACCATAATATACACTTCAGTTAAGTTAGGCTAATAGAAAAAATAACGGTCAAGAAAGTCTTTCAGTATTATATTGTCTCTAAAATGTGCAAATCTAGTATCCCCATTGGGACGTTGGCTACACAACAAAATCAGCTGTATTAAGAAACAGCAGCGTTAACTTTTTTTTTTGTAATTTGCAAAGGTAATACAATAGTGTTATGAATGTAGGCTACATGCCTTCTTTTTTTTTCTTTTTTTTTTTTTTACTTGTGAAAAAGGTCCATTGACAAGTTTTCTAGTAGGCCTAGGTTATATCTTATAATTAAAGTAGCCTGATAGTTTTTTTTTGTTGTTGTTTTTTTTTTTTTTTTTTTACTCGTTGCATCGATACACAAAGCTACCAGTCATTTTATCGATACATAGATCATATTAATCTGATCTGTATAAATCATACATAATATTTATACAGATCAGATTGATATCATACATAGCTTTATTATGAATTAAGATTAATTATAGGCTAGCCTACTATGTTTGTTTAACTTGTTTCGGGTAATTTCGAGTCACCCCAGCTCATCCGTTCTCAATGAAAACTGCGAGTTCTCCTCTAGTAGGCCTAAAAACGACAATGGGCTGGTGTTCATGCGTTATTATTTCATAAATACGACCATTCCGACACAGTTTGCGTTCAACTGTGTCGACAATGAACAACAGTGAAATAGTTGTATGCTGTAAACATCCAGATTAACAGCAGAACCCACATAATTAATTTATTCTGCTCTTTAATTGCTTAAGAAACATTCAGCATGATACTATAAATAAACAAGTACGCACCAAATCTGTTGTTGATTATACAGTGACAGGCCAGTAGAGGGCAGATGGTGCTTGTTGTCTGTCTGGAGACTCTGTGAATACCCATAGGTCCTCCAGTGACATCAATGCTCTGGGTTTAACTGGCCTCATCAGGTTAGCCATGCAGATACAGAGCAGAGCAAGTGATTAAAACTAAAACTCCTGTTAAGCTCAGTCAGTCCTCATCCTCAGGCATTGCTCATTATCACGACACTTGTTGAAAATCGTTAAAAAATAACAAGAAAAAGCTGTTCCTTTAACCATGCTCTTGCATACATCAGTAGTACTCATTCAAATGAATCACAGAGCTCACTTGTAGACCAAGTCAAGTTTCCCCTAAGCAATTTTAGTGAGAAAGCAGTTGCCTTTATGTACTGAATGTGTCCTCTCTGGTACAATGTCCTCAGCGTTTCACCCTTAAGACACTGTGCAGTTAAGTTCAGAGCCAGCAGGATAATTGATTGTCTCAGTCTCCGCATGCACCTGTCAATTATCTAATTGAAGCGCTGAGGGGGGCGAGAAGAAGGGCGAACTGTGGTGTCACATGACATCTCTCGCAGTCTCTCGGGTCAACTAGACCAACTCCATAATCCCTGTTCCACACACTTGAGGGCAGTGTGCATGATTACAATAACTAAAACTATTGAAAATGATTGAGTGACATTGATTAGTTTGGTATATGGCTTTACGAAGCTCTAAAAAGTACTCAGGTTGTACAATGTTACAGTGATGCTCATACAAGATACTTGGGGTTCAAAAGTCTGATACCATTCATGAAAATGCTCCTTTTTTTGCATTCTAATTTCTAATTTGATTGAATATATATATATATATATATATATATATATATATATATATATATATATATATATATATATATATATATCACATGTCTGGGACATGAAATTTCACAATATTTTGTGAACAAAATATTAATTTCATGAATAACTAAACTTGATCAAAATATGCAGTTTGGGGATACAGGCAGATTCTTTCGTTAATGAAATTAGCCACCATTTAAAAAAAGATAAAAACTCATAATTCCAAGAAAATAGTCTGAATTGTGAGATATAAGTTGCAATTCAGAGAAAAAAGGTGAGATGTAAGAATTTCTAGAACTACACATTAATATATATATATATTATATACTGTATATATATTTGTGTGTGTATATGTATGTATGTATGTATATATGTGTAAAAATATAATATTTTATGAAAATAATAATTTTAGTGAGAATTAAAGTCAGCCTGAACCTTTTAGTGACCATGATAAATATCTCAGATGTGATTTTATTTGATTGGTGAACAGTGAATAGTGCAGATTCTTGATTAACATTTCCAGGTTTCAGTAGCTACATTTTCAGCATGGTCTCAGTCTCCATCTGTGATTTATTCCCAATATTAATTATTCCCACTGACTTGTCTTTCTGAAGACCTGCCTAAATAAGAGCTATTTCCGTTTTGACAACATGCAGAAAAGATGATGATTATCTGTAGGCTACATAAGCTGTTGTTCAAATATAGCCTACCACTATATATAGTTGTTGTCTTTACGCTGGGTTGAGAATTTGACATGCCAAGATAAAATGTTTTTTTGATTTTGAGAACATTTGCATAATTCTGCTGAATAGATTTAAACTAGGTAAAATGTAGATACAGCTGACCTTACAGAGTAGCATGATTTTTGGTGTAGTTCTGCAGGCGCACATTCCGTGTGAGATTGATTAGCTCATTCATTAAGGTACATAATCATAGTTATTTTCCACTTGACATGATGTGATACACATATTTCAATATTAAAAGCAACTCATCCTATAACAAAAAGCGCATTTTGTTGTTAGGCAAGCACGGCAGTTTAAAGTCCCCCTGAGAGATTTTCAGAGTAGCAGGCCACGCCGCGAATAAAAATGCATGCTTGTTTGCATAAACCTGGATATTTTTGATTAAAAACAACAACAGTAGTACTAATTTTTCGAGTTTATTTGAATTGGCTATTTTATTGTCTTTTGAGATGTCTTAGTTGGACAGAGACCGCTTTTTTTTAATAGCACAGAGTGAAGGCAATAAGCTATAAACCTCAAAAGCTCATGATCACGTGACATGGCAGCGAAGAGAGAAGCAAGGAGAGGTTACGAGTCCCCTGTAGGATGCCAGTGTTTGATTATGACCTCACTTCCACCCCTCGATGAGTAATGAACCTCTCCGCTCATATTGACTTGTCTAAATGGAACGTTACCCCTCGGCATTTAGTCTCACTGGAACAGCACTCAGCTGCTTTTAATTACATAGGTGAACAAACCTGGTTTAATATAGAACGAATTAACACGCCCCCTCCAAATTATTATTCAAACCGCTCAGAGATGCACACACACACATTAGTGTGAGTGACATTCGTGCTACAGTAATGGATGAATTGAATAAGTCATGCAATAATGTTTTCCACAAGACCTCAGAAATGCGTCAAATTGAGTCATGATTTAGGAGTTTAATAGGGGTGTAACGATACCCTAATTTCACGATTCGATACATATCACGATACTGAACTCACGATACGATATTATTGCGATACTCCAAGACATATGATAAAAGGTTAAGAAAAAATGTACTGTTGATTAAATGCTAAATTTGATATAACATTGTGGGTGTAAATGAACAGGCTTGGACAATGGTGACGACGCCAGAATAAAAATATTCATGATTCTGAACCTGAAAATACAGGATTATTTTAGATGAATATGCTTGCACTCTGTCACTGGCTAGATATATTTAAAATAATGTAGGCCACTTTTTACTGGTAACATAAGACATTTGGCATTATCAGGACCCACTAATATTCCCCCATTATTATACATTATATTCAACATAATATATTGTAGTTTAATGTAGTACTGACTCTGAAAACTTAAAAAAATTTCTCACAGGGTAATTTTTATTTTAGGTGAACTATCCGCGATACATATTGTCACTATCCACGATACATATTGTTGCATTTTTGTATTGCGATATATTGTGACACGATATATTGTTATACCCCTAGAGTTTAATGTTAATGATGCAATATAGGCTACAACTTGCATTGCATTGATATGCAAATCAATGTAGTCATGTTGAACAACTGAGTTCACTGCATACTGCAAATACGTTCACACAGTGTTTGGTGACAAACACACAGTATGACTGACATCTGATTTACTCCCCAAGTATTTTCATATAGTGCTACATACGCAATCACCTGAAAGATGTAACCATTTAAACAGTAAACAGGTGACTGATTCACAAAGCAGGTTTTTTATTTATTATTATTTTTATTTTTTTTAAATATATTTTACAGCTACTTTTTGAACGATTAAGGGTGATAGTGAAGGGGGTTTTCTTCCTGGATGAAAGGGTCTGTCTGGAACATGAAATTTCACAATATTTTGTGAACAAAATATTCATTTCATGAATGTAGACAACTAAACTTGATCAAAATATGCAGTTTGGGGATACAGGCAGATTCTTTCGTTAATGAAATTAGCCACCAATTATAAAAAAAGATAAAAACTCATAATTCCAAGAAAATAGTCTGAATTGTGAGATATAAGGTGCAACTCAGAGAAAAAAGGCGAGATGTAAGAATTTCTAGAACTACGAGATGTTAAAAAAGTCTGAATTATAAAACATTGCAAAATGTTAACTCGGAATTGTGAGACATTAACTTGATATATTGTGAGAAATAAAGTCATTATTGTTCAAAACTGGCAATTCTGAGAAAGTCAGTCCGAATTTCAAGATATTAACTCAAAATTCTGAGAAAAGAATGGCAAGAAATAAAGTCAGAATCTTGAGATAAGACATTACCTTTTTTATTTCTAGTGAAAACAGCTTCTAAAAATGCGGTTGTGAGTCCTGATGATTTAAGGATTTTACTTGAATGCGGTCGTCACTGTCATAAACCGTGAACATAACCGTATTAAGCACTCAAAAACAAGACTGACAACCGTATTCTGCTGCATTGTGAACGTGGCCTCTAATACAGAACTATGGCAAATGTGCAAAGCAATCGATCAGCACTGACAACAGACTACTGAGTAAAGACTGTTGGAGTCTCAATGCGATCAGCTTCACGGCCCCTCTCCTCCCACTCTCATTGTGTTCGTATCTCCGTGTCCTGTCCGCAGGGAGCGCTCCGCTCAGCTCAAGTTCATATACGGATGGTGCCCAATAAACTTCAGCAGCTTTTTCTCCTGTAGGGTGTCAACAACATTGATGTACTTATCGAGCTGTTGGTTGAGATGGAGTTGAAGGCGGGAGGGGGTTTAACCACTGTCTCATTATCATGGTGAGCAATCCGACATGTCTGCTTCATCATCCTCGACCTCCTGTGCGGATCGTTCATCCGAGAGACAGGCATGCCAGGAATGACCCTTGTGTGTTCAGGGGCCCGGTGCCCTTTCTTTGGCCGCAAAAGCAGTGAGAGAAATGAAAGACACTTCCATCTCCTCCTGTGACACTATCGGATGCCTTAAGCCCTGTTTAATTATGTTGGAGGCGGAGCCTGGGTGCTTTGGGTGTGGCATAAGAGAAGATGAGAGGAGTCGTTCTAACCTAGGGTCCCATGCAGGAAGGGATGTTTCAGGAACATTCTGGTTATTACCTGGCACTTTGGTCATTTATGGAACACTACAGTCCATTCACTGACCGCTGGCACAAAATTTGAAAGCATTTGTGAAAATCACAAGCTTCATTCAGATTACAACAATGTTTCCAGGATTCGGGGTGCACAAGGTTTTATCACTTTGCCAACTAATGTTTACAAGCTTGTGCGTTGCTATTATGATCTCTTGTCTAATTTGCCAAAGTTTGCCATGTCAGTGCCATCAAATCATTGAAAGACATTCAGAGTTTCGTTTGAGGCAAGTAAACACACACACACACACACACACACACACACACACACACACACACACACACACAGAGTATGTGTGTGTGTGTGTGTGTATATATATATATATATATATATATATTAGGGGTGTGACGAGATCTCGTGTTACGAGATCTCGCGAGATTAAAACGCGACGAGACTTCTCGTCGAGGTGAAACTTTGTCTCGTGAGTTGTTGTGATGTCAGCGTGATGGAGCATGAGGGTGAAATTAGTATTGAAGATGCCCCTGCCACTTTTAAATCATTTGTGTGCCGGGCCAATCACACACTCCGCGCACACACACACAATCACTGTCCCTCGCTCACTCACTCACTCGCGCGCACACACACACACGCTCACTCCCGCGCGCACACACGCACACTCACTGTTGCTCGCACTCTCACTCACTCGCGCACACTCAACCCATCGTGGAGGACCGTTAAAATTAAACATGCTAGTCTTTCTGTCGTGATGTCCTGAAGCATCGCAGACGCGTAGGTTGTCGCCCACTGTGACACACTATACGAAATGAAACGATCGAATCTTGCGTCCCGACGCCCGTTGTCCTTTACGAATCTCCACGAAACGGATCGTGCCAAAATCGCGCTAAAATAGTGTAATCTGAACCAGGCAGGTAATAAACATTTGACCTATCACGCAAAGAACCTATTAAAGCACTAAGACATGGGAACAGTATAGCTAACATTCACATATCACAAGTCATATCGACATCGCAATTTTAAACAATGTTATCGCACATCGCAGCTTTTCCTCATATCGTGCAGCCCTAGTTACTGCCCAAAGGTCTCAACTGCTGCCAGAAATCGTCGACATGCTTATATTCTTGAAAAAGAACATGACCATAATCTTAGGCTGTTGTGTAGTTAATTTATCTCTTTTTCATGCTTGAAGAAAAAATTTGTTTCTGTTTGAACTTGTAGTTTTGAGAGAGCAGTACTTTGAGTATGGATACACACTTACTGTTTGCATTTAAAGTGTTATTTCAGTTATTTATATTTATTTTATTTATACTGTTTTATTTTTTTTATGTTCGATTTGTGGAAAGGAGTTAGATTTCTCATATGAAATCGTACAGGGGAGAAGCCAGACGGTAGAGTTTATAGCAAAACATTTTGCAGTGTTTGCATGTCCTTTACTGCATAGAATTAATTATAATAGAAGTAAAATAACATTCATTACAAGTTGATTTCAAAATGCACCTAAATTGTTTTGCATTTTGTGATTTTCAGTTGAATAAAAGACTATTTTCCATTCATATATTTCATCATTGAGGATTTCTTAAAAATTGTGTAAAAATCTCGTCTTGTCTCGTTCTCGTGAACCCAATCTCGTGTCTCGTCTCGTCTCGTGTAGTAAGCGTCTCGTCACACCCCTAATATATATATATATATAAAATTACAAAATATATTTAGCTTTTTTTCAGCCTGATCTCTGTATTTGTAATACAATATATTTACAATATAAACTTAAGTATAGTTAATTAATACTTTTTTATAGATATTTTTTAACCCCTCCCCACTTCTCAAGTGTTATTTTAGTATCATTGAACTACTATTATAGTTTTTATTAATAGTTTTTATTTTTATATTTTCCATTTTCATTTTAATTAAGTTTTAGTGATTGTTTTTGTCATTTTTGGTTGGGTAACAATTTACAATAAGGTTTCATTATAGTTAACATTAGTTAATTTCAGCTGATGACCCCTAATTGCTATTGTAAAGTGTTACCATTTTTAAAAATATTTGATCAATTTTTATTTCAGTTTAAGTTTTAGTTGCTTTAGTACATCAAGTTAAACAAATCCAGTGAAAAATGAACCTAGGGGTAATTAACACATGGTTACTGAGTCGATCGTTCCCTGGAATGCGTTTTCATGAAAATCGAATGTAAAGAGTTTTATCTTTAAAAACAGATTAGCTCATAACACTAGTATATGGGGCACAGAGTAAGTAAAAGTAAATCGCTAGTTAATACCACTAACAAGGCTCAAAATAGCCTCACACTAACACAGTAGCATAATGAGGGTCCCTACATGCAAACCGAAGCATTGAGAACTTTGTTAGTGTACAGACAGTTTAATAAGAAGATACTTTATAAAGACAGTACATTACGCGTTTACAGACAGGATCCATCTTGGAAAACAGTCTCGACTAATCGAGCCACGAACGCCGTGCTACGTTAGATTTCACAAACGTAATTCCTATCGACCAGCTCACTTAGCACGGCGTTCGTGACTCGATTAGTCGAGACTGTTTTCCAAGATGGATCCTGTCTGTAAACGCGTAATGTACTGTCTTTATAAAGTATCTTCTTATTAAACTGTCTGTACACTTACAAAGTTCTCAATGCTTCGGTTTGCATGTAGGGACCCTCATTATGCTACTGTGTTAGTGTGAGGCTATTTTGAGCCTTGTTAGTGGTATTAACTAGCGATTTACTTTTACTTACTCTGTGCCCCATATACTAGCGTTATAAGCCAAACTGTTTTTAGAGATAAAACTCTTTACATTCGATTTTCATGAAAACGCATCCCAGGGAAAGATCGACTCGGTAACCATGTGTTAATTACCCCTAGGTTCATTTTTCACTGGAGTTGTCCTTTAATTGCAACAAAGCAAATTATGAGAATTATTTGTCATGTCTCTTATAGACAGTCTTAAGTGAGCAGTTCTTGGCCAGAATAAGCAGTGTCGACCAAACTATATGACAAAGGCGATCAGTAGTGTTATATCACAGGGGATTTTTATTCATAGACTGGCCAAAAGGTGAGGTTTTTGATATGACAGTGGTATTGCTAACAAATAATACATGTGTTTCTGCCACTTTTTATCCATTTGAAAAGCATGGCCAGCAGTGAGATAAGAGGAGTTGGAATGTCTGTTTGGGAAAGTTGAATTGTTTGTAGGTGACAAAAAAGGTCAGGTGATTTAATCTATCTGAAACACTGTCACAGCATTCTGATCAATACGCTCCCATGCTAATGTCAGCGTGAGGAGACAGTCCCCACTACAAGTATAGCAGGTGGATAACAAAAGCCTGACTGGAATTAAAATGACTTTTGTGCTGTTGTCTGTTACCTTTGCAGGTCAAATTCAATACAGAGCCCTTCTAAAGAGGCATTCAGACATCCTGCTGTCCACTTTAATGTATCTGATAGCCTCCTGGCTTCTTGAGTAAAAGGGCATCTGTTCGCCAGAAATCTGTTTGCCTGTCTTCCAACGGAAAAGTTCATTGTGGCTTTTATGTACAATTATAAAAGGGATACAAAATAATGAACAGGTTCACTTGTTCCCCACATATTGTAGACAAATGACACTGAAGTTCAACACGAATAGAAGGTCCTATTTTGGGAAGTGGTGGATGTAGTTTTATTTTCAATTCTGTTAGTTTAACAAGGGATAAATTGATGGCTTCCCCATTCAAAGTGTGTCATTACAAATGCTTGCACGGTTAATTCAATCCTCTTGAGAGAGAGAGAGAGAGAGAGAAAGCCTGTTTTCCCTGGTTAGCCCTTTAATAAAGTCTAAGTTTTTGACTGACACCTAAAGCTAATCTTGTAGACATTGAGTAAACTGCAATACACGATGAACGGATCCAATGAGGAAAAATAATCATAAATTGATGGTTGTCAAATTAATTAGGCCTACATGATATGGTGAATAATTAATTAAATTAACCACATGATTTGGTGATGCGAGTCATGATTAAATGTGAAACATGCTACTATTTTTTTGTATAATTTCATTTATTGTTCTAAATCAACAAGTTCAATTGACAGTTCTAAATAAAATGCATCAAAAATATGGCTCTCGAGATGCAAATGCTAGTTTCAGATATGTGGACAGATGGATGGGTTTTTGTTTATGCTCATTTTGTTATCTTCAACATATCACCCATGAGGTTCGGTTATTGTCAGTAGAGATGGCATGCATAAACAGATATGGTCTGCTCATACAATATTAACATTTTAGAGTCTTAACTATTTTTCTGCTGTATAAAGATGGGTGAATACTGTCAAAGGCCAGATAGTTCATGCGATGACAGTCATTGAACAGAATCATATTTCAGGCCTATTTATGTCACTTTATGTATCTTAATTTAATTTAATTAAGAAATGAATTACGTAATATCTATGTTTATTTATTCATGTATTAAATTATACATCTATAGTTCATTTCTGATCTATACTGAAGCTGGGCACACTGATGATAAAAGTAAAAATTTTGGATTTTAAAATGAGTTTAACTGTTGTCATTATCTAATGCATAATAGCTCTAAAACCTGTCATACATCCCCAGAGAGTGAATGGCAGTTATGTTAAATGAACATGGGTCTTCAGAACATTAGGCTCTCTGTGGCTGGATATTGGGAGAATGCCAGAGCCGTTACACAGCTGTCTGTCTGAGAGAGTCTATACTTCTGGCTGACACAAACACAACAGCACAGCAGTGTAGTGTATTCAGGCCCAGGATATTGGCTGATTCATAACTAATGAATATTTTCCAAGCCTGCTCAGGTTGCCGTTGCCCATTACTTCAGGAGCCACTGAACCAGTTGTGGTTTGCCCCACATGAAATATGCACACTTTTTGTTGACAATTTCTTCACTGATTGCAAGGAAAATATGCAGAATGGATTTAAATATTGTAAACTGTGTTAAGCTAAGCTGAGAGTTCTACAAACTAATTGGTGGCTAAAAGTCTTATTGCCAAATCACAAAGGCTGAAAAGACTAAGCAGAAGTCGTCTCACAGCAAACAGGCTCTTATAAAATGGGCATGTTTCTTGTGGTATAAAATGCCTGGTCAGTGAAATAGAATATTAACTAACCGTCTAGGAATAATAAACTAGTTAGAACATCTGCTGATGTTCTCGTTGTAGCCTACGTTACGCACTCCTAAGTAAATTTTCACGCATTCAAATCTATCGCGTTGATGACAGAAGCGAGAACCAATGAGGTTTGTGTGCTGTTTCTTCTTCCCCTTATATGGTGTTGGTCGCGCTTCTGTAAACCGTTCTCGCGTGCGCGCCATATTCAAGTGGAGTAAGGACAAGATTTTAACGTTAAAGTTCAGTCTGGTTTCCACACAAAGCAATCAGATATCTTCAGAAGACTTACGCGAATAATAACTTAGAAGAATAACGCGAACGAATCATATGGACTACCTTTTAATTCATGGATTGATTTTTCACGGATGAAAACGTCTATCCTACACGAGGCCGATGGTGAGTAGCCATTTTTTGAGGAAACGTTTTGCGAAATAGTAATTTCATATAACTGACTTATATCACCACTTTTGAATAAGAAACAATATCAAGTCTATAAAACTCGTCAAACATAACAAGCGTATCGGTTAGTAGCCTAACGTACACTAGTTTAAACAACACACCTGGACATTTGACTGCACATCACATTTTTGTTATTGATACAGCTTTATTCAATCGTTATGAAACGGACCGGTCTACGGGACAAACATTAATTTATATAAAAGGGTTATGGAGCTGTTTACACTGTAATATACAATAAAAGAGCCTGCACAGTGACAGGAAATTGAAATGGACACAAAAACAGGTGACACAGCAACGGTCACAATATGACGTCATACGCTGCTCTTATGTTTTAAAAAACACAATTTAACATATAAATAACACTTGCCCACTTAAAGTGTTTATTACAAATTAATTACTAAATGCTAACAATTAATAAATGTAAATGAACAATAATTTGCGTTGGATTTACAATCCTGTGAAAACAGGAGGTTTCTACTTCCCGCCACATAAATCTAATGGAAAAAATGCACAAAAAATTCCACAGCAGTTTTTCCATCAAATATGCTATTATGGCATGTTGACTGGTGGCATATTTGTTTGGCTCAGTCTAAACTCTTTTTTAAAGTTGTAGTGAACATAATATGGGTGTTATTTACATAAATCACTCTAATTAACTGTCCTTATAGTATTTGTTTTTCTTTTAGCACATGTGAGATTGTTTGTAGTTGTAGTAACGCTATATGACTTGCCCACATTTCTGCTCTGAACATATGCATTCACCAGGCATTGGTGTCAACATAAACAAGATGACATTCCATAAGGTACACAGAGGACCCTGAACACCAGCTCCCCAGCCAAGATCAGTTCCCTCAATCAACAGGAGCAGTGTAGGACACAGACAGGGATGTAGAAAAACATCTCATTCTTATGTTAGGCTTTTATGAACGCAAACATCATAATGCAGTCTCAAAACGGCTGCTCCGACAAGGATGACCATGACTGATCTCCAACTCAAGAGATCCTTTTCAGTACCAGAAGTGTCACCTCTGTTTTGTCCAATTCATTTCTCATCTCAGCCATATTTGTGCGTGCTGCACTGCATCTTGTCTACTCGCGGTAGAATATTGTTTGAAATGCGGGGATCATTTATGGCTAAAGCTCTGCAGCCTAATGTGCGTCTGCATTTTGCATCAATGCATCATTTCTTCAAATGGAGCTCTTGATTGATGGCCTGCGCCATTCCTAACACCATCCCGTCTGTAATAATGCATCACCTGTTGCGCTCTGGTTTGCAGTTTCTGTTTGAAATTATTCTGTGATAATGAAGTGCAAATGCTCTTGGCTCTGGCATGAGATTGAACTGCCTCAATGTAACAACCTTTCTACAGGCAAATCATCTCCTCGGTCCCTTGTAGCTGAGTTAATAAATCTAGATGATATGAAGAGAAAAGGACGTCAACAGATTGTCTTTTGCCATTGTTGATGGATGAAATTTCACAGTGATCTCTAACTCCTCAATGTAACAAGTCAGTGTGTTTGATAAAACAAGAAATATATCTGTACTCTATAGATGATAACACAGGAAATCGTATTCATCAACCCAGGAACAGACGGACACTACATCTGTTTACCACCGCATGGGTTGTCTTCATTTCTTTTAGCATAAACTTCTCTAGCCTGTAATGGAAACGCAGTCTTAACCAGTATATTTAACAGTCACATTCTGTTGCTTTGGATTCAGTGCCAGGGGAATCTAAATAATGCCTCCAATATTCATATTTTCCGGGACAAGTATAAAGATGAAATTTGTGGTATAACAAACAAACATGGAAAATATGACATTTCCGATTTCATTTAAATTTAATACAGAACAAATCTGCCGCCTCACAGCCTGAATGTGAAATGAAGACTCCATTTGAACAAAAGTATTGGATGATAACTTTAAAACTTGGCTCACTTAAATATGCGTAATGTGAATGTTAAATCATTGGCTTGGATCATGCAGTTACAGTTGATTTACGGTTAAAAGTGTCATTACATCTTTAGAGATTAAGTGTCTGTTCTCTTTGTTCTTTTACTGACAAGGAGAGTATGTCTATATCACAGATAAAGTGGATGCGCATTTGTACATTTCATCACACTTGCTAGTCCTCTCCTCTTTACAGATGTCAGATGTTTCACATACAAGGAAGTCTCATGAAGAGTCCCACTGGGAGAAGGCCATTGACAGCATACCTACAGTACATTAGAGAGTAAGTACACCAACTCAGAATAATTCTATGGAAGTGGATTTAAATTGTGGAATTTTATTTGTCCAGGACTATTAATTAAATCAAAAAGACATTACAAATGCAATTCATGGAAGGTTTTCTTGGACTTTTAGTTTGCTTCACCTTGTTTTCCTGTGTTCTATACATCGGCTTGTTGATGTACATACACTTGTTAATGCTGATGGTGAGGAATTACAGTTACAACATCTCATAATGTACGTCAAACTGAGTAGCGCATCACTGAGAAACGTCCTGCTCAAGTCGTCCTTGCGATGGAGGTTTGGGTTGAATATCTAGTTTTTCCAATGTTTCCAGTGAAATTATTTGGTAAAACTGACGCCATTGTTAGTGTCTTTACAGTGTTTACAATCGCTGAGCTTTAGGAAGCCTCTGGAAATTCAGTTATGGTAAATGGGTGTTTCGTTTTCGACACGCACTGTTAGCGGTAGACCAATCACAACACACTGGTCTGTCTGACCAATCAGAGCTGAGTAGCTCTCGGAAAGGCGGGGCTTAAAGCGACTGAATCTTCGAACAAGTCGTTTTCAGACTTTTTGAGAAATGAGGTGATGTATATTATGAGGTCTTTTTGACCTTTGGTGCATGTAAACCTGTTGTAGAAAATTAGGAACCTTTTAAATAGCATGGGGGCACTTTAATAATGTTTATCTTTATCGTGGACACTTTTATTTGACATGAACCCAGAAATCTGTGGAGATTTCAAGTCATCAGTTTAGCAGAGCCTCCCGCTGCCCCTTTCCTCACCCCTTCTCTGGGAGTTCAAAGTGTGCACTTCGACTGGAATGACAGGTTGTGTGATTGGTGTCTGTTTTGAGGGAAAAGGTCACATAGCTTGACATCTATTCTTATTATCCAGCAGCGTAAATCCACTCAGGGATCAAATGTCAAGAAAACGTGGATTAGATCTGGCTAAGATACTAAAGGGCTCTGTAAAAACTTCACCCAACAAATCATAAAATTTGTTGTGTCTCTCTTGATTGCACAGAATCACAGATGCGCATCTCCTAAGTACAATTATGCGTCTGTTTAGCCTTAGTCTAGCTCTCAGTCCATGGAGATTTGTCCTCACTTAGCAGAGCTACAGCCTTGCTGATTCATAGGCAGTTTTAAAGGGATGCTGACACACAAGCTATTGAACACCTGCACTGCTTACTGACTCAAGGTTTAGAAAATGCATTAAATTTTAAATACATCATTATGGGTGGTGAGATGAATGAGAGGCCTCATTAATTATCTGCAAAAACTTGCAGGGTCTGTAGATTTTGTTGTTATGGACAATGATTAATATTTTCTGCAGCGCACGTGAGAGAAAGATTATTATTTAGTTGAGTGTAGTTTATTTAACCGTTTCAAGTGTTCTGAGAGCTGCTGATGTGACAAGAAAGAGTGTCTTTGATCTGATGTTAATGTGTGAATTTCCTTTTTGGGCAGTCTAAATTAAACAGCTCTCATCTACTGCACCCCCTCATCTGGTGTGTGCGAGTTTCCTGATGCTGACAACCTGTTTCCTGAAATATGAATTTCTACTGACAGTCATGTATTTCATTTCGGTAAATTGCTATTCATCCGTGATGATTCTGCTCGGGCTGAGTAAAATTTGCAGAATGTTCAGTGTGGAAAGTCCATGTGGAGTAAGGGAAGACGTAATTCATGAATGACTCATTGGCACCAAACAGAGAGCTCTTATGTCTAATGCAGTTGATCAGAGCACGTTATGTAGGCTACACCTGATGAGAAGTACGGGGGATGCTTTGCTCATATACAACATGATGAAGCAAGAAAGAGAGTACAGGCTATCATGTGAGGAGCGCTGCTTTGTTGCTGGGATCATCGCTGGGAATTCATTTAAAAATACACAAACCTATGATGTAAAAGCACAGCGTGATATTTCTAGAGCGAATGACTCTTATAATCTGGTTCTTCTAAGTGAATAAAAAGTCTACATCACTACCAGTGTTGTCCATTTCCCCACTCTTTTGAGCCAGTTATTTTTAGTGACTCAGAATCTACCGAACGAAGTGAAGCCCAACAAGATACTCTTATGAGTCAGATCCTTTTATTGAATCAAAAGGTGTTTGAAACTATCGGAACGGTCACTGAATTTACCCAATGAAGCCTTGTTAATTTCATCATGTCTGACTTGAAATGGTCCACTTTTCTTTTCTTACTGTTATGGGTTTGTGAGACTTGAACCAGTGTTGACTTGTTGTTTGCTATATGACAGCCAGGCCAGCAGGTACCTACACATTACCTACACATTACCTACACATTACACATTACCTACACATTACCTACACATTACCTACACATTACACATTACCTACACATTACCTACACATTACCTACACATTACACATTACCTACACATTACCTACTGTACACATTACCTACACATTACATACACATTACCTACTGTACACATTACCTACACATTACATACACATTACCTACATTACCTATACATTACATACACATTACCTACACATTACTTACACATTACCTTCACATTACCTACATTACCTACACAGGTACCTACACATTCTATTTTGTTAAAGGGATGGTTCACCAAAAATGAAAATGTTGTCATCATTTACTCACCCTCTAGTTGTTCCAAACCTGTATGAGTTTCTTTCTTCTGCTGAACACAAAAGAAGATATTTTGAAGAATGTTGGTAACCAGTTAATGGTAGCCATTGACTTCCATAAAAGGAAACATATGGAAGTCAATGGCTACTGTAAACTGTCTGGTTCAAAAGAAGAAAGAAACTCATTTGGAACAACTTGAGGGTGAGTAGCTAAATGATGACAACATTTTCATTTTTGGGTGAACTATCCCTTTAATTATAGTCCATAGTTGTAATCAGTAGACTATTTTATAATGGCTAAATGAATGAATGAATTAAATTTGACTGAACATTTATGTTTGTTTAGTCATTTTAGTCAGAACAAATTATTGGATTATGTCACGTCTAAAAAGTTTCCAAAGTCTGTAACACGTTTTGAAAGAAGTTTAGCCTTTTTGTTGAAATATAATTGATCACTATTTTTAACAGACTTCTGAGGGCAGTAAACAACAGTAAACAGTGTGATATTTCCAAAGAATCGTCCAACAATTAGGCTACTTTTAATCATTAAGAAAAAATCATAAGCAGAATCATTAAATTATTGTATTTTCCCATAAGTATATTTGCCAGTCTAACTTGCATTTAGATCATTGGTAACGAAATCCTTCAAAGTCAGAGATGCTTTGAGCAGTGTGGGAGATCGTGTGTGTGGAGAAGAGAGCAGCGTGAAGGAGTGTGCGCTGTATCAGTGCAGGTCCTGAAGCAGGAGAGAGAAGAGAGCAGAGCTATCGGGCTCTTATTACACGCGTTTAAAACCGCTATTTAAAGGTACTCATCCCTGGAAAGAGGAAGAAGGAAAGTGAAAGAAACAGAGCAAAAGAAGCCCTCCAACCGATGTTTGACTTAATTTGACTTGAGAGAGGATTCATTTATTTCTCACTGGGATGCGGATTTTCCCCTTCTTTCCTTGACAGCGTGCGTTTGCCCCGCATCGCTCACATCACACGGATATATACGGAGAAAGAATTAAGATGAAGTGGCCTTCGAAAGTAGTTTTTGACGGCGTACCGCTCGCGAAGGTTTTATTTTTTCTTTAATCGTGTTCAACAGCGTTGCACCGGGCACTAGGGAACGGCGGGAATTGATAGGGCACGCGCGCAGTGCTTATAAAACAACAGCTGATCAGTGAAGCTCACATCAAGCCAAATAAAACACCAACAGAAGAATAAACACCATTGATATTGTTGTAGGAGGCATAACAACGGCGATCTTTAAAACAGGTAAGACGATTCGCACCATTGCTTCATGCAGTTACGGTCTATTCTGCATTTAGTTTTTTTTTCAACATGTGATGGATTGGATTGCATGGGGAAGATCGTGTGGGGAAGATTGCTGTAGATCGTGAGACTTTAATGCTTTGTTTGGGTCATCATTTTAATTATGTGGACACACGGCAGAATCATAGATAGGCTCCTGAAGCAGCTTGCCAAATCGGCTATAAATCCGCTCAACTTGAATATCATGTAGGCTACAATTTGAAATATTTAGGAGCCTTGTGTCTCAAATGAATTTTAAAGTGAATTAGCACATCCCCCGCAATGTTCTGTATTAGTCACAGCAACAATTGATAGTCAATGAACACGGCATGATTTGCATGACAATTAGACCATTCTTTGAAATAATTTATTACATAAGTGGTGCTTGTTTAATCATATTGAGCACGGGTGAGTTACAATGACAAAATCTGGTGTGCTGTGCATGCATTCAGATTTATGAAAAAAATCACCATAGAAGAGAATGACAGACAGAATATGAAGAATACGCATGTGACGTAAGAAACTTATAGACTAGTTGATTTGATCTGACTATAGTGGTTCCAAACAGGACATTCAAAGTCAAATATTGAATCTTAATCTATTAAAGTGACATTAACCTCAGTTATATAGACTACAATGGTTAAGGTGGTTCTGTTTGTTTTATAGGCTAGGTGATATGTTTGCTCAGGTCACACGTTACAATGCATTGGTGTGTGCAACATGTGTGCCCTAAACTTTGCAGCATCTGGTTCAGCTCTTACACAGAATGAAACTGATTTTCTGAACGACTTGAAATCCTCCTTGATGGTACTGAAATAAGGCTGAAATTGAGGGCTTTTGGTTGAAGATAAGAGGTGGAATGGGTGTTATTTTTGCACCCCCTGGTGGATAATGGCAAGGGATAATTTTGCACCCCCTCGGTTTCACAGTTATTTTTTGCTCTCAGTGTGTGAGTTTATAAAACAGCAACGTTTTACAAAAGTGATCAAATTCTTATTTAAAGCCCTAATGTTCTCGACTGCTTTATGATAATATAGTGTCATAATGGGTGAATATTGTACGTCAACACAACGCTTCTTTTATAACTATATGGATTTCCTCCTTTACTTAATGCAATAAAACTTTAAACTGAACTGCACGCTATTGATGGGAATTTTGATTCATCTCAGTGACTGGAAACTTTTGAATTTGTGGCCCTAAAAGATTCTTTCACTCATAAGCTCGGGTGGCCTTTCTGGCGGTTACATTGTTAGGCCATTAGGTGGCGATAAGTGAGTGTTTTTTGCTCTATGGTCTTTTGTGTTTTGAACAAATCATGGAGTCGTTCACTCAACCGTTTCACAGACTCCCGAGTCTTTTAATGGTTTGTTAGAATTTGCGAATCTACAAATCTAACAAGAGGCCTACCCCAGAAAGAGAGTTTAAGAGTTTTTTTTTCTATACAAATACCAGCAACAAGACAATTTCATTATCATCTCTGGTGTTCTCCACTGTTTAGTAGGCCTACAACAATTATTAAGCTGTTGATAAAAGCAATAGAAATAACAACAATTGACTCTTTTCACATACAAGTTTCTCAGAAGTGGAAGTCTTCATAGTTGGGTAAATCTTTATAGCAGTGAATCATCATGTGAAACACCTGCAGAGAATGATCTCTTCGGTTACCCTTTTGTCTTCTGTTATTTTGGGTTGCTGTTTTATTTGTTTATTATTCGTTTGCTTCAGTTTAGTTTGGAGATTTATGTTTGCAGGCCTGTAATTTGGAGTGTGTATTTTGTGTTTGTGTTAATTACGTAGCTTATTCTTTATTTACGTTTATGTTCAGAGTGGAATGTTTTCTGTAGTGATGTTTTCTCTATTTAGTTATGAGTTGTAAACGTTATTTTTTGTTAATAAATACTTCTTAATTCGCTTTTGTTCTCGTTGCGTCCCGCATTTGCTCCGGCTCAGAGTAATATAATACAAATATAGTGTTATAAATGTACATACATAAAAAAAAAAAATAAAATAAAAAAAAAAAATATATATATATATATATATATATTGCAAAAAACGTTGCAAGATTTACGATGCTGATGACCGTTAAAACACGTCTTCACAGTCTGTGTAAAGGGTCCATCCATAATAACTGTGTAAATATATTAAGAGCTTCAACACTGTCGTCCGTCGTTTTAATTCTGTATGGTGGTCATTTTTAAGCATTCATAATTCTCCCACCATCTGTCTCATCTTATTTTGAACGAGATTGATTCATTTGCAGAACGTTCGATCGGCAGATCTTCATTTGATGCCTTGGTTCAGTCAGTGACAGTGACAGTCCCGCTTCAACATTGAAGGGGGCGTGTGTGTTCGGCAGCTGCAACCAATGAAATGTTCCTTCATAGCCTGTGCTAAAATGCTATTGGCTTGTGCCAGGGAACGCGGTAAATGCGTCTTTAGATCAATATGAGTCAGAAAACAATTTGTTTACCGAAAAGATTTATGAACCAAAACAACTCCACTTTAATCGCCTGCTTCTCACGTCGTTCTATTAGTGCGGACAGTAACAGGTCTTAAATTAAATCTCTATAGCAGACACCTTCACCATGTTCATCGTCGATATGAAGACGAGATAAGTGCACAATTTCTTTGATAAAAACAACTTTTCACCCATCAGGTTAGTGACGCCCATACAGAATCTACCCTTTTACATTTTCTGTGGTGATTATGAAGAAATTTTTAAGTTAAACATGGCCAAATATCTTAAAAAATATCAGAAAGTATATGCGCTGTAAGTGTAATGGCTAACGTTATGCCATTTTATATTTACATGCGCAAACTACCAAAATTGTTATGGTAATATAACACTGGCAAAATCTGAAATGTTTAGTGTGTAGAAGTGTTCTGCTGTATATCAGAGGAACAAAGACATTCACTTTATCTCATTTATTATTTACTGGAATATTTATGTCGCATGTAATAAAGTCTGCAAAGTAAAGTCTGCTGCAGGCATGAGCATGCTTGGATGGCTTTCCAGAAGGCTTCTTTTATCGTCTTGTTGCAGAATTGCTTGTATATGTGTTTTTTTCCCCCAACAGACTGGTATAATAAAAAAGAAATAAAAAAAATCAGCACTGGATAATCAGCATAAAATACTTTTTCTAACTTGTTTTTCTGTCCGTCTGTATTTGTGGCTTACGTTTGGGTCAGGACTACATGTTTGTCTGAACAGTGGAAGGCCAGGTTTAACAAACCTGTTTTGAAAGTTATTATTTTTGCAATTCTGTTTGGTGCTGCTAATGTACATTAATGTTTTGGCTTTGGCAATGAGTCTGCTGTAGTTCAGTGATATCACAACATTCACAAGCATGTAATTATGGCCAAAGGTGGTTGAAGCGAATGCTTTTTGGACTGGTACTGCTGATTTGCATTTGTTTTCATGAAAAGCCCGTCCCTATAGACAGAATGTGCACAGCAACTGAACAAACAAACACTATTAAAAGGGCACACAAAGGCCCGCACAAGTTTGGAGCCTGAGTGCCTGGCTGCTGGTAGCACATATGCACCTGACAGAAAACAGAGTAAGATGCATGATCTCATTGGATGCCTGATCAGTTGATGGATAGGTCATGGAGAAGCACAACTCTCTGTTGTAGTGAAGGTTAACCAACATGGTGTGACGATTTGTCTGTTTCCGTGAGAGCGGTCTCCACAGAATTGAGACAAGGGCATCATTCAGCACTTTCTGTGTTGAGGGCCACTCACAGGACATTTGCCAATCTGTGCAACACCCATGAGACCAGCCCTTCACAAACTCAACACTCCATTTTCCTAACTAATGAACAACCTTTTTGTACAATAATTGATTGAAGAACAGTAGTGATGCTAACAAACATGCTTCTGTGAGTTCTGGAATATTTTCAATAGGGATGCACCTGTTGGTCTATTGGTTTTCAAATATTATAGTGTCAGTGTGTGTTTATATATATATATATATATATATATATATATATATATATACATATATATATATATTAATCGGTCGATTATTTTGACATCTAATCAAGTAATTGGATTTTTTTTGTGGTTTACTTTTAAATCTTTAATATTTGGCCACTTCTTTATGAAAGAAATGCTGGAGTCAGTAAAAACAAGAATATGTGGACATCAAAAAATGCAAACTCAGAGTGGGGGTTTAAACATTAATTTTGTAATAGCGATGAACAGTTTGCATATTTAGAAACATATTGATGTATTCTCCTGTGTTGGTGTAGATTTATAAATGATTTACCTTACAAGTCTGATGAAATGGCGCCCATTGATGAGAATGCGTTGGAAAATTATAAGCAACCCAATCTCACAGCAAAAGGACAGTTTATGTGGAGCAGCATTTACTGTGAACGGAGCTGCTCTAAGACGCACATATTCTACACGCATGTAAGTAATTAAAGCGATTATATTAAACCCGCAGGGCATATATTTTAATTGAATCGCAGCCTTTGTGAATTCACAATAGCGCTATGCTATAGTATGGTTTTTACATCGTGCAGTCTTAGAAAACAGACTAATAATAGATTCTCGTCCTTGGAATACACCACTTCCGGTATTTTGTCGGTTACTCAACGCGGTAAATCAAGGATTTGAAACAAATTGAGTACTCAAATTTAATCTAGGAATTATGACAGGTAACAGCCCTAATTATATTTCTTTCACTAACACTTGTATAATGGTGGATTATCAATAATAATTGTAAAAACAAAAGCAAGCATTCAAAATCATGAAATGATAAAATCCTACAGAATTGGCTGTGCGTCTTAGAGGCCATTTCAGAATCCATATGCCAGTCAATGAGCAGAATATAATGTCACAGAGCATGACATATCCATATCCATCCCCTGTGTCTAGTATTGATTCTGTGTGGTCAGTGGTTTAAGTGAATTTTCCAGACCTCTCTTTCAGAGCAGCCCAGCCCAGCGCAGTCAGTATTTCATAGTTAATAATTACTGGCACAAATCAGTTTAGCCCAGGTGAATGGCTGAAAATTACAGCTACTATGTTATTTTCCTTGAGGCTTGCACAAAATATAATCCTTTGCGGTTTATTTAGCTTTATTATTATTGTGCAGCAAGACTTTTTCACTTCATATAGCACAGAGTTGCCACTCTTAACTCCTTGGCTCATGAAGTATCATAACAGTAGACTTGAGAGTTTGAATTTAGCAAGATGTTATTTACAGACATTAATGATTTCAGTGTTTTGGCTGTCGAGACTCGAGCACATTCTGAATGTCACCCACCCTCCAAAAATGCCTCTTTCATGTTGCCCTGGAAGTTTCAGCTGTCAGATGTTTCTCCAGCTGAGTTTCCTTTCATGGCTATTTGAGGTCACATGAGCTGCTTTTCCTGCAGGATATTCAAGTCGCTTTTTTTATCAACTTTGCGCACCACCTTTGTAGCGCATCTCATCAAGCTCATGCCTTGTTGTTGCCATGACAGCAGCACCACTTCATGTCACTCTTGTGATGAGAGCGAGTGACGTGCATATATCCTGTAAGACATAGTTGAGTTTTAAGTAGTCTTATATCTCAGAATTATCAAATATGCCTCTGTCGACAGTGAGAAAATGGTCCAAGGACCTTTTCAAGATCAGCAGATTCCCTGCAGCAGCAGAAGATTCATAATTGGTGAGTGACTGAAGTACCGTGCATGATCATCTAATGCTTTTGCTTGAACGAAACAGTTCTGCGCTCACTTACCCAAGACTCAGGGTGAACATAAAGGATTGTTGTGACTTAAGGATGTGACATCTTCTAATTGACTGATAAATTAAAGAAATGTGTTTTTAGAACGACCTTCTGAGGTTTTACATAAAACAACCTAGAGGCAAAACAATCTTGGTACAGTAACATCTAATTTCAAGGGCCTTGCTTTTCAACTGCTTTCTTTTAAATGTTGTCTTACCATCCTGTCGTGATTTTTTTTTCCTAACATGGTCAGCCAGGAAAGAAACAGCTGTACAAAAGATTGTTTCCTTGTTTCTAATTTTGGCTAAATGTTTGCCAATTATGGTGTGAAATTGCTTGCTGTTGTTTTTAGATATGGCTGCATGATATGGGAGCAGGAGCTTGGTTTTCATTTTTCCATTTTCTGTTTCACTGATTCCTTCAGTTTGCCAGACCTGAAAATGAGCATCGTTGACATCAGTTCCCTCATACTACCCTCAGATTTCACCGCCTGTGTGTCCATGAGCCCTTAAAGCCTTGAAGATTACATTGCATTTTTTTTGGTACATCTATATAGTTTGAATTATTTATATTTTGATACCAGGCTGTCAAGCAGGTAGTCCCAATGATCACTCACTTCATCAGTTCAACAGCGGTTTTCTCTTCCTCTCTGCTGGTCTTAAGTCGATACGTGGAGATGTCTGTACACCTTTGAAGGATTCCACCTCCGCAAATAAGCTTCCAGGCTCAGAGAGAAGTTCATTGGAGACAAATGGTGCACATTTCACAGGTAGGCCTTTGCAACCGCTATGATTTGTTTCATTGCTAATGGGGGCTGAAGTACCGGGGCCCCAGGCCATTTGCTTTTTGGAGTGGCAGTCTGAGCGAGAGCAGCCAGCATCTCTTAACAGCTTTAAAAAAAAAGAAGAAGAAAAAAAAAGCCCTCAGCACCAAGTCAGTTCCTCACAGACTGGGCTTCCAGAAGACTTTCTCTTTACCTCTCCTCATTACCATACACAGGCTCTACAGAATCTCTAATGCCCACAGGGTGCTTAACACACCACAAGGGTGACTGCTGAAGCTGTCTAATTGGCCGCCCAGGCAAAGCCATATGGAAGCTACCTGGGTGATTGACAGAGGCCATGGAGAAAAGGAGATCCCAAGCAGAAGGCTGGATTGTCCTGGCTCCTTTTTAATCATGCCGTTCAGCATTGTCGATAAGAGATGTTCTGAGATTAGAGTTCAAGGAGGACGGCCTTGTGCCGCGACTGTGGGATTTACTCAACATGTGGAAGGGATGGCTGAATCAGTATTCAGTAAGGAAGAGTAGAAGGTTACTGCTGAAGGCTTGAGCCTAGCCCTCTTCTCCATATTTAGTATGAAGATAACATTATTTAGTATGCAGATCACATTATTTTTGTAGAGTGCAGCCGGACTTGTGGATTTGCCACAGCGTTTACCAGTCTGATGTCATTTATATGCACTACCATTCAAAAGTTTGGGGTCAGTAAGATTTTTTACGTTTTTGAAAGAAACCTCTTTTGCTCCAGGCTACTGAATCCAGAGTACATTAAAAAAAATTGTGAAATATTATTACAATTTAAAATAGTTGTTTTCTATTTGAATATATTTTAAAATGTAATTTATTCCTGTGATGCAAAGTGTAATTTTCAGCATCATTACTCCAGTCTTTAGTGTCACATGATCCTTCAGAAATCATTCTAATATGCTGATTTTGGGCTCAAAAACGTTTCTTATTATCAATGTTCAAAACAGTTGCTACAACTGAGTTCCCACGGGACTTCAGCGCGAGACTACAGCTAGCCGTCTAAAACACTATTTAGGTGAATTTAAACAATGGCTAAGTTGCTAAATGC
Source organism: Abramis brama (assembly GCF_963993115.1). Lineage (NCBI taxonomy): Eukaryota > Metazoa > Chordata > Actinopteri > Cypriniformes > Leuciscidae > Abramis > Abramis brama. Next base: position 18,486,503 of record NC_139972.1, read on the forward strand.
ATCTTGTTGTCATGTAAGGGCCCTCTTCATGTTGGACAGACATTTTAATTGCATTTTGTGTCTGTTAAGAGGCACAAAGACACTCTTTATGTATATGCCCCCATAACTGCTGTTTTAGCTGAGTGGGAGCTCTGGGCATTAGCAGCTCCGTGTTGCAAGCACCAATCCGGTTCGTTTTTTTTTCTATAGACAGTACTCACAAAGGTATAACGATCAAGATTAACTTAAAAATTGCCCGGAGTTCTCCTTTAACTGTCACTGTCCTGCTAGCAGGACGCTTGGCGCTCTTTTTTTATTGCCTTTCTTTCGTCACATATTTTAATAATCATCATAAATTAGGTATCATTCAAAAGCTTACAAACTCAAAATTCATCATGTGAAAACCTTTTTGAATGTAAATGTTGCGTAACCATGTAAACGGTACTTTAAATTATTTTATTATTTTACAAAAAACTACTTTATAATCAAAACCTTTTCGAATCCTGACAAAACAAGATTCAAGTCTCAAGATTCCATATTTGGCTATTTTTGATTGAAGTGATATTTGGACAGAATTTTTTTACTTTGTTACAGGAGAATGCATCAAAAAAGAATGTTGGTGACACAAGGTGGATATTTTTTGCATAGCGCCTAAACACAATCTAATAGTAACTTAAATTTTTGTAATATCAACTTCAAATTTGGAACACACAGCGTGGTTCGATATATGGCTTTGATTTTATAGTAATTTTATAATAAAATAATAATGTTTAGTACAGTACATTTGATTTACAGTAAATTTAAACTTCCATAACTTTTTCAAAGTGCTTTTACTTTTGCAAAAATCTGCAGAGTGTCTTCTTTAAAACTCAAAAGGGTAAGGGGTTAAAATAAAGCATTTATTTGAAATAAGAATCTTTTGTAATACTACAAATGTCTTTACTGTCACTTTTGATTAATTTAATGTGTCCGGCTTGCGGAATACAAAAATCGCACTGACCCCAAACTGTGAGTGGGTAGTGTGTGTATATTTACATTATTAATATTTTATTTCCTAAATGTGGTTAAATTCTAAATGTGGCTTTGCTGACCCCCATTTAATTACCATAGAGTCTTAAAAATGTAGTGTCCCTGTATTACCCCCAAAACTCTGCTCTGTCCATTTCATTGGATTTTCCCCAAGTTCCCATATTTTTGTTTTGGATAAAACAAAAATATGCCAGTTCGTGTCTGGCTTGTGACAGGGTCATTATCTTCGAGGACTTTGCTGGAATAGTGAAAAATGTAAACTGTTCTGGTGGATCTTTGGACAGCACAAGCATGGTGATGGTAATATTAAATTAGTGCTATTGAGATACCGTTTTGGCTTGTCACAATGTGCTTGCTTGGTAAACCAGTTATGCTACATAAACTATACATTTAAATGAATGAACTACAATTGAAATAAAGATAAAACAGTTAGCCAACAATTTGCTTCTATCTGCAATTCATTCTAGTAGCTACCACCGTTAAGAGATTATTGTGAATCTCAAGGAGATCTGCAAAAACAAAGATTAAAGATTTTTGCAGAGAAGTTAAGATTAAAGTGCAACAAAGACATCAATTATGGAAAAAAGATACAAAACAATATTGAAGGATTCGGATGCTGCAGTGGGCACAGTTGATTCAGTTAGCAGGAAGTGGAAGTGACATCAAACCACAGACACTGGCTAGGAAAAGTTGTCCTTCAAAAACACTTTCTGCAGTTAGACTTAAAATGGCATTTGAAATGTTTAGTTCTGAAATGTGACATTTTATTTGCACAATATAAGTGCAGTAAGCCCTGGAATGTGTATTAAAAATGTAAATAACTTTTGATTTCATCTCGACTTTAAAACATTGTTACTGTTATTAAAGCTAAAACTGTTAAAAATAGTTTTCATTTATTGAAATTAAGCTGAAAGAAAAGAAAATATAAACATTAGATGAAATGTTATCATTAGATAAAAAATACAAATATAAAATGAAATTCAATAATATACAAATTAACAAATACTATAATATTATATAAGTAATGCTAAAATAAGACTTACTATAATCTTAAACACTTTTAAGAAACTTTTAGTGCAAATTGCTAATAATATTCTTCTTCATCTGTGCATTAGTTTGTCCAAACTCAGAGCCACAGTTTAGCCAGGGTTTTTCCTGGCTCAAAACAAGGCGGAGGTGGTAAAATCCTGATAATGTATTTTAATAATAAGATAATTGAATATGTATTTTTCGTAGACCATCATATACTGTGTTTCCCACAGTATTTTTGTGGGTGGAGCTCAGTACCTAGGGGGGACCGGGGGCATGTCCCCTCGGAAGAAAATTTTGTACATTTTAAAGATAAATTCATTAATCTGGTGCACTTTGAGTCACCCGAATCCACTGTTAAAAATAATCCACCCGCCAACCACCCAAACCTATGATATTCTTTGATTTAGATATCTGCATCTGATCATCACATTACAATTATTCAGATTCTCAGTGTTAAGCATGATAATATGGTAACATATCACACTGAAATTGGCTGATTTATTTAAATTAAAAGTACTTCTTTTGGCAAAATTACATTTCCTTAATAGCCTAAACAGAGGCTTTACTCCCTTCAAACTTAAATTGTCAATGTTTCATTACATCACTGTTGGAAAACACTCTTATCAGAATAATTTTTTTACCTTTATAAAGGGCATTTTTTCCCTAATTTTATTAAATGTATGCTCCATCTTTCATTTCAAATTCTTAAATTTTATCAATACATTCAATTAGAATAATAAGACACTAGGCTGTTACAAATCAAATTAAATAATTTACATTGAAAAATTACAACTTTAAATGAGATTATGAGGGTGCAAGTGCAATTCTCTTTCACTTGTCCCTTCAAAAAAATAAAATATAACACACGTGTCCCAGACAGCGTTAATGTCGAGCCCTGATATGTTTTCCTTGATTGGTTTTCCCTGAAGAGAATTACGTAGTTGAAAACGAAAGTAAAAGAGTGACGCACGTTCACTGCGTTTTACCGTGATGAGAGTTCTGTGTCTTTATTAAACTCAACATATTATAGTGTTTTATCTGTCATCCACTCTCGATTAATTGGAATGTTATGTTTTTATTACTTGGCCCGCCCGACCCACGGATTATGATGATCTGCGCAGCACTATTGGCAAACTATACGGTTTGAGAATGGACACAGGTTGGGAACCCGCAACAGAACCGTCACGGTGGAAAAAGTGTATCTGAGCATGTGACTGTCTGTCCGAGTTTTGTCGAGAGCTGGAGGCGGCACGAAATTTGACGGAGGCGGCCGCCTCATAATTCTCTATGCAGGAAAAACCATGGTTTAGCTTACCAAAACAACTTGTTATTTTTCAAATCTTAGACATGTATTAAAACCCAACTTTGATTCCTTCTTTGTCATGCATACATAATGGCATGGGATAGTGCAATATGGAAGTCAGGCACAGAGGGAGAAGGCAGCTCATTAGTCACCGCTTCCCCGAATGTTCAGTTGTGTTACCAGATGCTGGGCCTCATCGCAGATTTCATCTTTAATCAACTGGAGAGCCAGAACGGAGCCTCTCTTTTAAACTGATTGTTTAGAGAAGAGTTGCATTTAAAGCCACTCACCCTGTCATCGCTTGCTTGCTCGTTCACTCGTTCAGCAGGACTACAATGCTCTGGCGTTCTTATCAGTTCAGCCCTTTATTCCTGAAGCGAACGTGACACTGGGTCGACAACATTTGGCTTCATCCACTTAACCCCAGCTGCACGATGACAGCTTAGATGGGTGTCCCCTCTCGGGATAAGGATACATTTACCACTCAAGTGGATCGGGGCAAGTTGGGTACTTCACAAAATGGAGAGAAAAGCTCCATCTCTGTTTGTTTCCCGCTGTGTATCAATGTTGATTTCAGGTCAGAGCAGTGAAAGAAGTCAGCTGTAAGAGCAGAGGAACGATGCACAGCCTGGTGTAATTACCCTTTCCTGGTGAACAACTCTCCATTCTGATATATAGCTCTGTGTGTGTTGTATAAACATTATGGCCTTCAATCATAGTCCTGTGGAATCACCGCAGGAATCGTTGGTCTAAACACTGTCTTCCGACCTGACCCTAAGCATTACTGTATATGGTTGCACATGGATTGTGTTCCTCAGTTTGTGAATCCACCAAAATGGACTTAAAGTTCGTAAGATTCCAAAAAATTTATTCATTATATACTAGGGCCTGAATTCCGTTTTGGAAAATGGAGGTGAATTTATTTGTGCTACTTTTTCAATTTAATTCAAAGATTGAAATCAAGCTTCCTTGTGTTGTGTAAACTCTTAAGCTTGATTTCAATCTTTGAATTAAATTGAAAAAGTAGCACAAATAAATACAATAGAATAAAGATACAAATGAAATAAACAATTTTTTTTTGGGTAGGTCTAACACTAGTATTCAGGTACAGAAATACTACAAAAATATGAAAAATATTTTATCAAGCCTATATTATGCCCTTACAGAGTCTTGATTTTGTTTTTGGGGTCTACAAGCATAGGTTTTCATGCTTGAATGTTCAAAAAACACATTATTATTTTTTACTTATTTTACATTGTGGCAGCACCTCTCCTCCTAATCTGTCAGTAACGCTCCGTTTAGTTCCTGTCTCCATAGAGCCCCACTTTCCGAAAAGTGCAATGTGCTCTGATTGGTTGGCTGGACCAGTGTGTTGTGATTGGTCAACTGCTTCGAGCACTTTCGGAAATGCCATTATTTTTTTTTTCCATATGTCTTGGGCAGGAATTATTTAAATGAGGGATACTGTGACCTGTACGTACCCGGAAGAAAACTAAAGACTAAAATTGAGGCGTTTCAGGGAGTTTAGAAACAGTGCTTACTGATATAGAGAATAACTCCCTTCAGAGTGGACTTTGTGCTTTGTAACTTTGTAGACCCTTTTCATTCTCAAACAGCAACATTACACACTAAAGAAAGTTGAAGAGAGTTGAAAATGTTAAAAAGCATAATAGGTCCTATTTAATTATCTGAAGAACCTTTTACCACTATAAATAATCTTTTGCGCAATGAAAACGTTCCATGAATGTTAAAGGTTCTTCATGGAACCATCGATACCAACAAAGAACCCTTTTATTTGATGGCTTATAATGTTTTTGGATTAAAATGGAATATTATATTAATATTGTTGGCTTACTATGTTGCTTAATGTGTCACCCTGGACCTTGCAAATGTTTAAAAGCACAAATAAGACACCTAATTACTGTGTTGCAACTATAATATCTTCCAAGATCACAGAGCAATGAGCCTAATCAGGAATCTCATTCAGCCATTTAATCAAATGTGTTTGTGCATTGAACACACATTCACACATGATGCTTTGTGACTGGCTAAAAACAGCTTTGGCTCACATGAGTATCTTTTAACAAAAGATTGCTTTTAGAAAAAGAAAATTGCTTTTAATAGTGTTATTAAATTATAAGTGTTCTTAAAGATTAAGTGATTTTCCTTTTTACGTTTAGATTACCTTTGATGTTATAAATTTATATTAAAAATGGCAAAATATTGGCAGACAAACTATAATATTCCAATATGTTGTACATACATGTAACTACATTTGGTTAAAGTTGCGATGAAACAGAAACAGCGTCATCTTTTTTTCAGCATTATTATCCATTCGAGTGAAACTTGAAAAATATTGAAAAATATTGAATAAATATTGAATAAATAAAATATGGAATAATATTGGAAAATAAATTAAAATGTTTGGAGGGACTTGAGACTTCTGTTCATCTGTTGTTGATTGGATATTTAGATGGGACAGAAGATAAAATTTTGATTAAAAAAAAGAATTGTTTAAAATAAGATCAATAAGTGAGTTTTAATTTCACGTCGACTTATAAATATTAGGCCTAATTCAGGAAATCTTTTCCTTGCACATCAATAGTTTTCTTGGATCTCAAAAGCTTCTGCAGCAATGTAATGTGAGACTTTTTTTATATGTGATTTATGCCACTTGATTCTTGAATATATGGCTCTGGAATGAATAAGTTATTAACAGGTGAGAATACACATAAGTGGCAGCCTCTGTATGGGAACTGGCACTCTGTAATTGCCTTTAGTTTCAAGATGGCAGGATACGTCAGCTCCTAATGGTGTTTCAGTGTCCCATAGCATATGCACTCCACTGGTATATCTGTCAAATTAATGAATTGTCTAGACGCATAGGGATTTATGTTAAATAACGGAGGTGGAATGCAGGTAGCACCTGCCCTGATGTGTCTTCTACATCTTTTCATCTGCTCTTCTCTACTTTACCAGTCTGTCAAATAGCTGTTCTGGAGCATGCTGGCACACAGGCTTGATTGATCTTCTATGCTTGAATGGAATTTCCTCATTTTCCAAACACTAGTCCAAAAAGGCCATTCTCTGCCACGTTATTTGTCACGAGAGCTGTTATCTGTGTGCGTAGTGAGTTATTTCTGTGCTTTTTTGGACTGCAGACGGTAGTGTGTGTAAGAGAGCATAGGCTGTTATCATCGACAAACAGTGAAGGGTGAAATAAGTGGGATGCTTCAGGCGATTCTCTCTCTCTGTTTTACTCGGTACACTGTGTCTTTACAGTCCAACTCCTGTTCTGTTTCTGTTCCCCCAGTTTCTTTTGCACATGCCTCAGTAAACCCCACCATACCAAATTGTGTCTGTTTTCAGACCATCTATCCATCTATCTATCTATCTCTCTTTGAAATATTATAATAAAAGGTATACTTTTAAAGTGTTATGTATTGTATGTTTATGTACTGTGTATATACATAGTATATCAATATGTATAAAAATCACAAGTAATATTATAATGAAATTTATTACACCTTTACATAAAAGTTATATAAACTTAAGAACGTAAAGTGTGACCTCCATCTTTAGCTCCGTTTTATAATAGGGCTGGGACAATACACCTATCTCCCGATTCGATACTATCACGATACTTGGGTGCCGATACGATATGTATTGCGTTTTTTTTTATTTTAAAGAATTGCGATTCGATATTGCAATATATTGCAATTTGTTTAACACTAGACCTTCGGGAAAAGTTAAATCATTCACTTATACAGATTGTACATGATGTATAAGATGAGTTATATTTACAAAAACAAATCATCACATCTTTCTGACTTTTATTTCAGAAGCATCATACAGTACTACATTCTCTTGAATAAATTATTCAATAACAAATACATTTTTTAACAGTCACTTGTCGCTATCGTAGACATCAGTGTTCATATTTGAACTTTAAACTTTTATCCAAGTACTTCTATGATAATTTTAACTATTGCATCACAGAAATAATGATACTATGAGGTTGTTTGTGAAGCTGTTTCACGACAACTCTCCCCGGGTCAGCGGCAGTGCCAACACAGCTTTGAATGTTGTGATATGATTTTGTCAAAGTTTAATAGACAGACGAATTGAAAGATCGCGTGGGTGTTTGAATCGAGATCACAGTTTTTAAAGAACAATCGTGCAGCTCTATTGTCTTATCTCTCTCTCAGCATATGAGTAGCGCGAGGCTTTTCAGTGCCTTCACGTCTCTTCTCCACACGTCCACTTGGGATATTACGTCACTCATAGATAAAGACACATTTCATCCTCTGTTGGAACGAAAGTGGCTAACTTCTGTCAACCTCATCTACAAGCAAGGACAAAAATTAATATCGATTCTGGAATATTTTTTATTTATTTTAGAATCGTAAAAAAAAAAATTGCGATAGCTAGGTATCGATTTTTTTCTCCCAGCCCTATTTTATAATATTACTTTTAGTGTGTTTTATTGTGTCTTTATACTATGTAGCTGTGAAACTTGGACTGATACTGGATGTGTCATTATTTGTTGTGTAATATAAACCTTTTCCAACAAAAGTAACTACGACGTGATATAAAACCTACAGTTATGATGATATAAAATTACTCATACCCCAGCATTTTACTATCTGTAGCACTGGAAGGCAAGTCTTACTGAAGGGCACTGTGTTAAATCAAGATTGATTCTTTCATTTGGGAGGAGCACTCAAGAATCAAGAGGCGAAGATCACCAGTCTTTTTTTGGATACTTGGCTGAACCTGAGTCGTTATCATTCTCGTGATGTCAGATTTTCTGTTGAAATTTGGCCAGCGAGCCGTGAGTCAGAGCGGCGCAGCTGACTGTGTGGTGGAAGGCGGGTGTGGGTGGTCTGCGCTACTGTATGGCGACTCTATAGCCTACGCCAGCCTCATCTCCATCATAATCAGCCCTGCAGACACGAAGCAAAAATTGCACCTCACACTCTGCTCATCTTATGAGGTCAGGAGGACACACTCTCAGATCTCGCTTTCATCATCCTGGGAAAGTCAACACAGGATAAAGAAAGCTAGCAATCTTCTGCCCACCCCTCCTCCGGGAAGGCTGTCTTGCTCCTATTAGCGTGTCATTGCTCTGCTAATTAAACCCACAAAGATAATGTAAGGAAGTGGATATGGCGCTTTTTGTAAGCAATTATGATTGTACCTTTAAACGGCTTAATCTGCAGGAAGGGAGGCACTGGGTGTGATCTTCTGTCCAGTATTGATTTAGGACTTGTGATGTCAGCACGGTGATTACTCAGCCTCAGTCTGTTCTAAAGCCATCGTTCTCCAGCACTGACCTCCATCTGCAGGCTGACACATCCAATAGTCAGTCACAGCCACTCCTCCAAATGACATTTTCTGGACCTTTCTTTACTCTTCTGTCCTTTGATGTACCCACATTTCTAATTACTGCTGTTTGCTGAGGCACTAGTGCTCAAACTTGCCATGAATGTGAATAAAACCTCAAATCTTGCTGCTTGTTGTGCGGTGTGCTTCTGCTTTACTAAGCAGTCAGACAATTACATATATATTAGTGTTGTCACGATACTGGAATTTCCAACTTCGATACGATACCTTGAAAAATATCAATATTCGAGACCATTTTCGATACCACAGGGGAAACTGCTATATATACCCCCATACAGATAATTTATTATCTCATCATTTTTTGATAATTTTGTTGCAATTTTTTTTGGATTAGGCTAGCTGGAAAATTGGAAAACAGATTTTGTTTTTTGGTAGACGAATAGACAGGCAAAACAGCCTAATAAATTTACATTAAAGGAAAACACCCCAGCCAGAGGATCTTAAAACTTAAGGGCAGACTGTTTTTAGAACACCCTAGTAACTGCATATCAATGCACTAACAACCAGAATTATTATACTTTTTAATATTTTATTTTGGATTCTGTTTTTTTTTCTAAAAGTTTTTTTAGTTGTTACACTATGGCTGTCAGTTCAAGTTTAGTTAGTTTTTTTCAGTGTCTGTAGTTTTTTTATTTTTTATTTAAGTATTTATTGTTTATTTTAACTATTCAACAGTCTACAGTTAACACTGTCTAGTGGTTTATCATGTTTAATGAAGGCAGGTTGTAAAGGTTTCCATTTTTATAATTTGTGAAATCAAAAACTGAAATGAATTTTTAGAGCTTATTTTCATATTTTATTGAATTGCACAATTTTTACACTGAGATTTTTTTTTATTTTGATCCATTGAAAAGCTTTTTAATCAGGTTCAGTTCATTTAGTTGTTTTTATGAAAAATGACAAATCTTAAATTTGTCTCAATTATAATCTTAATGCCAAAGCCAAAAAAGCTGTTATTACTTAAAAAAAAAATATATATATATATATATATATATTTTTTTTTTTTTTTGAAGCCATGATAATGTATTTTAGCTTAATTTTTTAATTAAGAATTTCTATTTCAGATGACTCAGTTTTCATTATTGATAATACTGCAAACAGCCACTCAGAACACCTTAGCAACCACACTGAACACCCTAGCAAATTCTGCCAAGGGAAGCAATGCTTATGTTTTCTTTCATCAAATGTAAATATGTAGTTATTTTCAGTTTTTCACATAAGGATACATATTTGTTTCAGGACAAATGAGCTCCATATGGTCATGTTCAGGCATGTGAACAAAGTTTGTTTTAAAATGAACTGAAAATGTTGTCTGGCTCTTACAGTATCATGATTGTAGGGTTTCATCAAGGTTGAGCATCAACATCTGTTGTTTTCTGAACCGGCGCACCAGAATGGGGGTTAAGCCAGCACTAGTGGGCTAACGAGAAACAAAAACTGTCTGTCTGGTGTGGTTTAAATTTGTTCCAGAATTAGGGATTTGTTTGGCATTCGTTCTATGTTGTTTTATTTTTGTGTTTTCTCAGATGACTTGCATTGTTAAATTTGCGAACCATTGGGTGTCTGCATGTTCAGGTTTTTGTCACTCTCAGTGCTATGAGGAGTTTTCTGTTATTTCTCTTAAAAGCCCCGTGCCTTGTGAGTCCTGTGGGGTTAAGAAAGGAATTTAATTTGCTGAAGCAGAGCTGGGATAATTTAGCACTGTGGAATGAATCACATCTGAGGTTCATTTTCTGGAATGCTCCTTTGAGATACATGCTGAGCCTTAGAGATGGCTCTAGCAATGGGCATTAAAACACAGTGTAATGAAGACAGAGTGCTCTGAGAAGAATGGATGTCTCTCTCACTCTCCTTCTCTGTCACACATAAATCCTTTAGTTTCTCCAACTACAGTTTGTGTGGGATGTCAAGACAATTTAAGTATTAGCTATCAATAGGTCACAATAAGCCACTGGTATTTGTCTCTGGCTTATGCTTTAATATCTTGTTTGAAATAGGATGGTTTCTCAAGCTCTCCATTGTTGACATGGAAAACAACAATGTGTTTTGTACCAAAAAGGCTTTTGTGGAAAATGTGGATTATTGCGAGATCCTCAGAGATAAAACCTTCCGTCTTTGATCAAGGCATTGACAAAAAACCCATCATTCTTGGTAAATATTTAGTGGGATTTTTCTTTTTACTGCTCATAGGTTATTTTTTAATTGAAGTTATCAGTTTTGTCTCTTTTTTGGATCAACTTTGTCTAAGTTGTTTCTTCTCAAATTTCATAGCCTACATTATAGCATAAGCCAAATAATTTGGTCTTTAGACAGCTGATTTTGAGATATGTCTTTTAATTGCAGACTTTGGTACCTTGGCAAATCAGTGTACATTGTGTAACATTGCTGAAATATCTCACTAACATCAAATAATTTTATTTTTTTAAATCGTAATAATATTTCACAATATTAATGTTTTTGTATTTTAATCAAATTAATGCAGCCTTATTGGTGAGCATATTGGTAAAATTTTTGAAAAACATAAAAAAAATCCTACCAATTGCATTTCCTTGACAGATCGACAGCATTTTTTATTATTTTATTAGGTCTCTAAGACTTTGTTCTTGTAAAAAGACCACAGGAAATATTATGTATTTTTTTTAATATAGAATAAATGTGTGTGATGTGATTTTTACTGTGGTTATATATAAAATATACAGCATTGTTCCGAATATACATTTTAAAGATGGCATTTAGGCTATGTTTTTTTTATTTTTTTATTCAAAAGGGTCCACTGAACAGATTGATATTTTATCAAAGTATCTGAATATAGTGTTTGTTCAAACGACTTCATACACATTTATCTGACCGCATTTATTACATTGTTCTGTTTGTTCGAAAAAAGATATAGACCTAATGGAGCTGAGCTATAATGGAAAATATATCTTATAATTGCCACCAAACTGGTCGCCTGAAGCTGGTCAGGAGGACAGGAGTCAGGACTCAAACAGGGAAAATAATTGCAGTCGATTTGAATAGTTAGTTACTCATAGTGATATCAATTATAGAGTCTTACTCTGTTCTTAGAGTTCAAGTGGATATTTGTTTTAGAGTGAAATGTACTGAGGCAGAACTAATAAAAAACACAGCAGTGCTCTGGCTTTTTGGCTCTTTTTTCTGGTCAGTATAATTTATTTTCTTTGTTTCTCATTACATACTGATTGACTTGAATACCCACGGATCCCTGCCTAATTTTTGTTAGATTTTGTGGGGTGATGAGCGGGTTAGGGTAACCTGCGGTGAGAAGACTCTCTGAACCTCTCTACTAGTGATTATTTTTTATTCCCGCAGTGTTGAAATAAAGTGAAACAACCCATGCAATAAAATGGCAAAGATTTTAATGGATTATAATAGAAGTAAATTGACTTCTTATATTAGATATCCTATTTTTGTTACCAAGAAAACGGCTCATATTTCCTTTTTATGCATTTGAATACCTTTTTTTGTGTTCTAGTGTGAAAAATTGAAAATCCTGTGGGGTGAGAGGTGGGACTAAGGGCTCTTGTTTTATTTTATTTTTGCCCTTGAAATACACTTCTCCAGGGAGTTGCTTTGGTGATCGTGAAGTGTCCTGCTGTTGTTGACCCCCTGACCCAACACTGGGGGGCAGATCAGCCAAACCAGAGTGCCATTTTTCTCCATTTGTCTGGCTAACCGCTGCTATGAAATGATGTTCTGGCGTACTATTCGCACTACGATTTGAAGGGCCCCACGCTGGTGTGTTCCAGCCAGAAGCTCATTATTCTCACTTTGGGGTCAGGTGTGCTTGCTACTCAATGCTGGCTATTACAGGCGGTGCCCCCTCCCAAGTGTCAGATGCTGTTGTGTCTGTTGTCGGATCTGATTTGTCACCTGCATCCTCCTTGGGGCCCGGTCTCCCATAATCAAACTACGGCAAGATTATCCACCCCTTCCCCAGCTCCAGGTGGGCTGTCACAGCAGCTTTATGGCACGTCCGCCCACCACTGCTGCCCATGCTGGGCCGTGGCATCGTTTGAATGCAGAATGTCAGCACTAATGCGGGACGGAGGAGCATTTCCCTGCTGAGTTTCGATGTCCATGGCAGCGGGCTGGCGGAATACCAGCGTTCTCTCAGTTGTGTTGTCCAAACCTCTGTTCCTCAGCGAGTCGGTCCCCTTCCCAGACACACTGACATTTCCTCTGTGCGAGCATGTCTGTGGCCAGTCTGTCCCTTACTGCCTTTCATGTTTAATGTCAAATAAGAGCTTAATTGTGCCATCATGGCAAAATTGATAAGACCAGGCCATTATGTCTGGCTGTCCAAGCACTACGCTAATGAATGGCCACAATTAGCGAAGACTTGGTGAGTCATGGCGGTCCATTCAGGCAGCAGAACATTAAGTCCACATAAAGAGCAATAAAAATGAAAATTTAAGTCATCTCGTTTCCTTGTGTCTTCATTCCGCTAGGGCCTGGTATGCAATAACCTTTAATTTTCACGGTTGCATAAAGTAGATGCAATTGTGTATACTAGTAAGTGATGTCAAAAAGGACTACGAGATTTTTGCACAAACCAGAAATGTTATTTCAGCATTTACTTTTCATTTACTCAAGGAAATGCCTAGTGCAACAGAAGAATTGTCCGTACAGTAAAAGCAAAACCGGTTTGTGTAAGGAACAAACCAGACTTTTTTGCCATTTTTGCTCTGACAATCTCCTCCTGTCATTTTGGTAGAGTCGTTGAATCTCACTTGCATTTTTCAAACTAAAGTTGTGATCAGTGTAGTAATGTGTGAAAATCAATGCAGGGCTCAACAAGGATTTTTTTTACTTCTTGCCCTGCCAACATTTTTAATGGCCCTGCCACAAAAGAATGATGGATTTTAAATTTTTAGCAAATAATGTGCTTTTATATTTACTATAAATAAGTTTATTTTTCATTGAATGTTGCAGTTTTTTTGCACTGAAAAATGGTTGAAGTTGATGCAAAACTTTTAGAAATAGTTTGTAGTCTTAAAAGTATCAGTAAGTGTGTGCTGAAAACTATCACAAGTACATTTACATAAACTTGCATTAGGCCAGCAGGCCATCCTTATTGCAATGGCATTTGGCATCACTGACATCAGGCCAGGTGCCAAATGTTTAGAGATGCCATTTTTTTTTAAATTGAGATTTGAGAACAGCAACTTCAGAAGACACACACTCTTATGCGCTCTTTTTTTCCTATTTGGAGCTTGGCAAAGTAAATGTAACAGGTTTAATTTCTGGATTAGTGATGGGTCGATCATGAATGATTTGTTCATTTTGAACAGATCTTTAATATGATTCGGGAACAATGAGTTGTCTTGGAGAATGATTTGTTCATTTTGAACAGATCTTTAATATGATTTGGGAACAATGAGTTGTCTTGGAGAATGATTTGTACATTTTGTGTTGACCACGCATGTGCAACATCCTATAGGTTCTGTACAGGAAACAGAAATGATCAGAAGTCTGGGTCCAAGTCGTTCGTTCATCCCGTGACAGCCAGCCCCATAGGCTAAAACTATGCCGGAAACAGAAATGATTATTTTACCTCCCACGACTTCGGGTCTGAGTCGTTCGTTCCTTTATCACGTGACATGACAGAGACAATTAGTTAATAATTTCTTACAAAGAAAAGCTTAACCTTGCTTACAAAGAAGTAGTTCGTTTTACTCTTATGGTGCATGATGCGTTTCTAGTCTCAAACTTCTTACAATTTATGCATTTGTGAATTTCTGTCATGATGGTTCTTTTACATAACTTGTGATAAACGACTCAGACCCGAAGACTTTGGAAGTGAACTAATCATTTCTGATTTTCACAATCACAATCCATTATGCAAAAATTACTATTGTATATATTATCAGTGCCTGTTGGATATACAATGATTCTTTATTTGTAAAGGAACCAAAGGTGAACAGAATCGGGAAAGTACCTAGAATTCTTGTAACCTGAAGCGCAACTGCTCCATATGTCACGCGCTGCATTCAAGGCTATGGCTCCGACATCCAATGATTCTGTTAGTGCGATTCAATGGTAATCAAGAGGAAGTGCCTTGCATGTGCTCTAATTATACACAGTAAAATTAATCCAGTCTCAAACTTCCTAATGATACCCATTCCGGCCCATTCCTCTGGGCACTGCGCTGTCCCTATCTGTGCTAATATTGATACAGGAAAGGGTCTTGTGATTTCCAGGGATAAGCTCTAATGACTCTGACTCATGTGTTTGGTTCTGGGCCAGTGGAGTATTCACAGCTTTCTCACAGCCCGGGCCAGTATGTGTTCTTTTAATCCCCTTTTATTTTACCATTTCAAATGCAGGCTTATCAGATCCCACAAGGACGCATGTGCATACAAATTGCCAAAGGTTTGCTAGAAAGCACCCGAAATGCACCTGCACGCAGGAAAGCAGGATCAGAGCCAAGCCACGTATATGGCGACATATGGTGATTTAAACGTTAATAATTAGCAACCTTTAATTCATTAAGTGATGTAGCAGTCTCACCTCTGTTGGCATCGGCCTTTGTGTCGACCCAAGGAAGAAATCAAATGGAGTAATTAGCTACATGCTCTTCCTTTACTCTAATGGAGATATAAGACACCAGTCCATTACCATCTTGACATTTTGCTGATGCCACAAATGATTTCACTACATTAATATGCTTGCAAAAAGAACTGTAAAAAGAAATTTCTGTAAACGGATCACTGATGTTATGCTCACATGGTACAAATCTTGTTTGTTTGCTTAGAGACGGGTTTTGCACTCCGTAAATGTTCCCTGTGTGATTCACGACGGCCTTGTGCTCATATCGATCAGACAGGAGCACCTTGTGGCTTATGCAGTGAGAACTCACCCGAGAGATGTGTCCGAATTCTTATGTGCAATCAAGGACGTAGCTTGAATGAGTGAATGCAAACATTTGCTGGGATGTTTTTCAAGCTGAAAACGAGCTTGATGTCAGTACATCTGTGGTGGTTATTCCTATCCTTCTGTGCTTACACGCTCTGAACATCCTATTGGACTTGGGTCGCCTGAGTGCTGAATATCAATGGACATGCAGGATGCATTAAGAATTCAGAAGGCGGCTCTTGCGTAAGTGCATAACAGTAATTAGACGGTCTTTTCTCCGCGTTGTGCCATCCTCTAATGGAAGCTATCATTGCGCTCTCCTTCACTTGTGTCGTTCGAGTATGATGCTGTCTTCGGGTTAAAAACTTTGGGTCTGAAGACTGCAAGTGTGCAGCTGATTTGATTAGATGTGATGTGCAGACAGATGGTTAATAAAGAAAAGAAAGGTCAATGGCAGGGAAGGACCAGGTAAACAAAAGCATTAAGATGACCATCTGCAGATTGAAGGTTAATTGGTTAATGCTGAGATTTTAGCTTTTTGTGGTTCATCTTTTTTGTTCCCGTTTGGCCATTTTGTGGCTATTTTGTTATTATTAACTACTGAAGGGAAGGTACGAGCTGATGTTTAGAGATCAGCTTCAGATTCTTAGGCTGACTTTACTTTTCACTTTTATACAAATACACATCTTTGATATTGGTGTGAATTATTATTATTTTTTTTCAGATAAGGTCCTTTTTGTCTCTGTTATTTGGCGAACATGCATAAACATAACTTATATTTTTTGTAGAGAGATTTTACCGTTATCTAAGATTTTTTTCATTTTTTGAAAGAAGTCTCTCATGATTAGCAAAGCTACATTTATTTGAAATACAAAAATATAGTAAATATAGTATATTGTGAAATATTATTACAATTTAAAATAACTTTGACTTTTATATATTTTAAATGTTAATTATTTCTGTGATGGCAAAGCTGAATTTTCAGCATCATTACTCCAGTCTTCAGTGTCACATGATCCTTCAGAAATTATTCTAATATGATGATTTGATGCTCAAAAACGTTTTGTTATTATTATCAATGTATCAAAACAAATAATCTTTCTGTCCCCAAACTTTTGAACTTTTTTAAAAATCATATTGCAGTAATTTCACATGAAGTTATCAACATGATATTTGAGGTCATGTCAGTATAACTGTGATAGGATGTATGGATTCTAGCAAATTTTTATATTTTCACCCATTTAATAATCTCAGCCTCTGACGGCACCGCCATCGCCAGTGGGCTGCCTACAGCAAGTTACACACAAAACTTGATCTGGCAAGCTCTAATCTGATTGGTTGACTTCCGGCGGGAATCAAAATTGTGTTTACAAAGTATTTGGTTGACACAATGAGTCCTCTTGAGGGTGAAATAATCACTGGATTTGTCCAAATCTGTCAAGATAGTGACTTCACCTGCTTCTTTTTAGTTACATGGTAGCAAGTTAAAGATATCCATAAGCAGAATGTTTACTATGTAAAGCCTTTACAAATGTAACTCACCATAGCTCTGATTGCTAAAGCTACAGCTTTTCTTCAGCTGTTCCAAAGATCCTATAATTTCAAACTGTTAAATATATTTGATTGTAGACTGCTCCAACAATCCAAATAAAAGTGCTGAAAAATTGGATAAATATGAAGGTTTTTTTTTTTCAATTTTGAAGGATTTCTCAAAGCCTGGCCCATTTAACCTTCTCCTGTTCCCCATTAATCCTATGGAAATCCCTCTGTCAGAGCCTGCTGCTAATGTAAGCAGCCAAACGTCAAAGAGTCCTTTTTTTATTTCCTTCCCATTCTTTTGCTTTTTTTCCGCAGTGCTGGATCTGAGTAGGATTATAGTTCCTGAAAAGGCTGCCTTTATGCTTGTATCAAACAGCGACATTAGGCTGAGTGTGAATGACGCGGAGTGTCAGGCAGTGAGATAGAAGGAGAGCAGAAGGGGTAATGGATGCTGGGAGACAGTTGTGAACCACTACACAAAGCGAGGGGCCTCGGAGTCTCAGAAGGCTGCGGATTTTCAGTCTATTTCCAAGAAAAGTGTGTGTGTTTGAGTAAGAGCTGGTCTGCCCTGGGGTGGTTTGCGGGAGCTTGACTCTGCCTCCCCTCTGTGCCAACCTGTCTCCCTTGCTGTCAATCATCCACAGGCAGCCTGTCGACTGATTGTCCGAGAACAGGCCTGTCGGTCGGGAGCTCGACCATGACCTTACTCTACATTTCTCAGCCTCTCTGCGAATATTTTTCATCTCACCTCTCAGATTTATCAAATACTGTGACTTTTCCCGGCTGCCTTCCTCAAAACGGATGTTTTGGGCTTTTTTTACAACTTTTTTTTTTTATCGTAAGGATACACCGATCCAGTACCTGGATTGGAATTGGCACCCATACTGACCTTTTAAAATGGATTGAGTATTGGCCGAATGTGACAGATCCAATTTAATACTGTTTGTTAGTCACGGTCATTACTGTCAAGCTCCAGAAGAAAAGAGAAACAGACTTGAGCCAATGGTATTTTGGCATCAGTGACATCAACTTGGCAAGATGCAATCTGAACACAAATGTGATTTGAGAGCATTACTTGTAACCATGGCTGTAACCAGGGTTTGGAAATTAGTGAGGTCTGGGGTGGGATGTTAAGAATTGTGCTATAATAACACCTACAAATGTAACTCATTATATACAATACATATAAACTTAAAAAAGGTCTCTGTCTCCTTCAGATCTCTGTCCTCCTCCTCTTCCTCCTATTTGTCCTCATATATGTCTTGCTGATCTTTAAATGTAGGCCTTTTTTTTAAAGAAATGAATCTAATGTATTTTGTCAGAACCTTTTTGCCATTCTACACTTTGGGTACACTCTTTTCTGTCTGTTTTGGGGGGGATGGACAAGGAGTGTGTTTACATGCACCCTCATAACCCTCACCCTTGCTGAATCTGTGAAAATGTGAATAATTTTAACAAAATAAGAAGGATCATAAAAAATGCATGTCATTTTTTATTTAGTACTGTCCCGAATAAGATATTTTACATAAAATATGTTTACATATAGTCCACAAGAAAAAACTATATCTATATTTGAAAACTTTTTAATAGATTGGTAAATAGTTTAATAGGTAAATTGTACTTAATTTATCTTCCCAGGAAACATTTAAGTATCTTCTGTTGCTTCCGAAGGACAGTACTAAATGAAAAAGAAAGATATTTAAACAAAATAAGAAAAATTTGGACATCTTCATCCTGTTCAAAAATGTTCACCCCCAGCTCTTAATGCGTCCTTCTGGAGCATCAGTGAATGTTTGAACCTTTTTTAATAGTTGTGTTTAAGTACCTCAGTTGTCCTCAGTGTGAAAGATGGATCTCAAAATCATACAGTCACTGTTGGAAAGGGTTCAAATATGCAAAAGATGCTGGAAAACTGATGAATTTTCACAACCTGGAGGATTTTTCTGAAGAACATTGGGCAGTTTAACTGCCCAGGACAAACAAGGGACTCAAGAACAAGCATCAAAACAAAACAGTCATGGATCATCCAGTTAACGACACAGTATTAAGAATCAAGGGTACATTTTTCAACAGGGTCATTTTTATAAATTCAGCTATTTTTTTATCCTGTGGACTATATGTAAACATCTTTTATGTAAAATATCTTATTCAGGACAGTACTAAATAAAAAATAACATGCATTTTGTATGATTCCTCTTATTCTGTTAAAATGATTCACTGCAAGGGGTTCACAAACTTTCAAGCAGCACTGTATATATATATGTTTTTAAATCTGTAGTATAGTGCGTTTCTTTAGACATTTACACAACATTCGTAATCAGTTCCACACACTCTATTGATTGTGAATAGTAGAGACAGGACAGAAAATGATGTGAAAACATAAGACTGGATTGGCATCACCCACATAAGCTAAAGTGCGCAAACTACTGGTCCCTGGCTCCATCTGTCTTTTATCCATCAGATTGTTTAGCTAGATCATGGGCTCAGTAAATGGAAACACTTTCGTAAGTACTTTTGAGTGTGGAGATCCATGTAAACCTCTCTCTGGATGTAGTTGGGCTGAATCAAAGCACAGCAATAGAAAGCGTCTGCCAACAGAATTGGGTGATTTGATTCGAGCTTTGTTTCTTTGTATTAAAGAGTCATAGAAGTAGATGCCAAAAGACTAACGAGAATCATTTCTGGAGCTTGGTGAAGCTGGCAGCGAGATTTCTCGGTGTGGATTAAAACAGTCATATTCTACGCATGAATTTCTTCTGTTGCTTTTATTGTCGACTCAGATTTAATTTAGGTTAATCACATCAACTTTTGTTTTATCAAAACTGAGCAGAACAAATAAAACATGACGTCATGTCAGTGTATAGATCTTATTCTTATAGTGACTGGCAGGGTTTAATCTGGTTACTAGCAAATAGTGTCATTGCGAGAGACGCACTTCAGCGCAGTGTATGCTGTTTACATAGGTTATCTCTATCTTAATGGCCTGAATACCATGCTGATTTATGATGAGTACTTCTTAGTAAACTTGACAATACACATTTGAATGCATTTGTTAAACTAATAACATTATGGCCCGGTTTCACAGACAGGGCTTAGATTAAACCAGGATTAGACCTTAGTTCAATTAGAACATTCAAGTAGCTTTTTTTAAACGTGGTTTAGAAAAAAAACATTACTGGTATGCATCTTGACACAAAACATTGGCACTGGCATATTTTAAGATGTGCCAGTGCAAGTTACTTTAAGTTAAAACAGGTCAAACATCAATTTTATTCTGGGACAAGTTTAAGCCTTGTCTGTGAAACCGGGCATAGGCATGCAAATGCTACTTTTGGTAAGAAGGACAGAGATTATGGAAAAGATAACAGTGTTTTAGCTGAGCCAGTACACTTTGTGCATCATCCAGCGTTTTATTTACTAAAAATACAAGCACACTGTTTAAAAAGGAGCCCATCAAGCAGAGTGACTGCCGACATTGCAATTTTTTACTGTTCCTTCCGACAGCACGCCATAAATATCTGCCACATCAAAATCCATGTTATTTTCCCTCCAAATAAATGGTCCATTTGATTTGCTCATGGCTTGCCGTTCATGCGTAAATATAAAGTTAGACTAGCGCTTGTGGGGGTGTGGCTTCCTCTCTTCATCTCCATGGTACCCACAACCAAGCTCCCTCTATGCATGTTCAAGTTAAATCGCATTGATTTTTATTACAGATTGCAGTCTATGTGGATGTATGGTACGCTGCCATGATGGAATATATTGATTTAGCAGTCAGACTGAGAAAAAAGACTATGTGTCTTGGATACTGAGTGCAATTAGTACTGCTGCTTGCAAGCATTATTATTAATATTGTACATACTTTAGGTTAGGGGTTGAACAAACGCATTACATTGCAGATTAACGATGCCATGAAATGAAAAGGAGAGATTCTTATCTTTTATTTAATGTGTTAGCTTTGAGTCCATCTAGCTTGGGGTCAGTAAAATAGAATATTTCTTTTTTCTTTTTTTAAAGAAATTCGTACTTTTATTCAGCAAGGGCACATTCAATTATTCAAAAGTGACAGTAAATACATAATGCTATGAAAGATTTTTGTTTCAAATCACTGCTGTACTTTTGAATTTTAGGCCTATTAATCAAAGAATCCTGAAAAACAATATTAAGCAGCACAACTGCTTTCAACATTTCTTGAGCACCAACTCAGCATATTAAAATGATTTCTAGAGGATCATGTGACACATGAAAATTAAAATTCAGCTTTGCCATTCCAGAAATTTCATAGCTAATTGACAAATTGCTTTTGTTCCTCTCTTGTAAGTCGATTTAAATAAAAGTGTCTGCTAAATGCGTAAATGTAAATGTAGGAAAAAATTACATTTAAAAATACATTAATATGAAACACAATATTACTGTTTTACTAGCCTGGCTAACGTCAGACCTCTTCTCATTGAGACGTGGTCTGGGAACCACATGTTCATTTTCTCGTATTTGAGGCGTGGTTTATGAATGCCCAGAGCCGTTTATTGGGTGCTACGAATGTCTATCAAATGCGCCTGCACGTAGCTTATAGCCAATCGTTTCAATTATACCAGATGACGTATGTAGAGTGACAGAAATTCGACGAGGAAGAAGACAAAATAAACTTGCGTTCTAAACTACTTAGAACACTATCTAAGGCTGCATTGAAAGGTAACTTCGCGTCTGATGCCATGTTGGATCGTCGTCATCGTCTTGCTGCTCCCTCCCCGTTCTGTGATTGGTTCCCTTTTTGAGGGGAAAATCTGGTCCATGGTATCCAGGCTGCCTAGCAGCGTGAATAAAATCGCGCTGCGCTCAAGGCAGCATGGGGAAACCCAGGCTACTGTTTTACTGTGTTTTTAATCAAATACAGCCTTGATGAGCATAATAGACTTTCAAAAACATTAAAAGGCCTAACTTTTGAATGGTAGTTTATATGCTAATGTAGGCTACATCTAAACAAAATTCACACTTTGCAGTTATACACTTTTAAAATTTAGTTTTTCTCTTCTGAAAACAATCCGAAAATATTGATGACTCATCCTGCACCACACCGATTTTTATCCAATCAGATTCTCTTCCGAATTAAAATCCTTCCTTTCTCTAAAACATCCTGCAACCAGCTAGTACATGGCAAATTCATGGCTGTGATGTAAAATCTATTGGTTATTTAAAATTTAACGGGGCCTGTCGATTTTTTTTTTGATAGGTACCTCAGCACATGTCATTTCTGCTACCCATAAATCATGTAGTTTGTTGAGATGTGTGCTATTATATCTCTAAGCTGTTGGCCTTTTTTTACTTGGGCCAGTAAATCACATAGCAACATGCTAGTAAAAAACACTTAGAACACTTTAGCCCACAATACCCTAGCATCACAGTGACAAGTCTTACACGCCAACACCACTCAACTTTTTCTTCAGAAAATGTAGTAATCGAGTTTGAATATTTTACTTTTAATCCTGTTTTGTATTTGGCATAATAGTTAATTGGATTTGATGATGAGCGGGTGATTGCGTGTGTGTGAGAGACAATTCTACAGGTGATTCATTCTTCTGCTGAGCCTTGAAGATGATTTATTTATTTGGAAATGGCACAGCATGACCAGGTCTGATAATAGTTCCCATGGTGAAGACAGCAGATAGGTCGTCCATTTCCCACTCACAATACTGTGCTCTCTTGGAGAGATTGCAGATCTGCTATCATTTAGCCCTCCCTTTTCTGACTGCATGCCCTGCTGTGCTCATGGTCAGCTATTAGCCTAGCTCCTGGGAAGGAGAGAGCGAGTGAGAGAGCGAGTGAGAGAGCGAGAGAGAGAGAGAGAGAGAGAGAGAGAGAGAGAGAGAGAGAGAGAGAGAGAGAGAGAGAGAGAGAGAGAGAGAGAGAGAGAGAGAGAGAGAGAGAGAGACCATGTGTCTGATGTATTAGTGTCTGAAAATAAACGTCTGCCCTCTCTACACAGCCGTACAGACATTTGTTTAGCTCCAGGCTAAAGCGGCAATGCTAAATGTGTTTCTTGCTGTGCTGATATTGATGTCTGATCGCTTGATGGCTTGAGATTCTGTTCTAAAAGGGTTTTTGCTTTGAGAACGTCATTAATTATACTGTTTTGCTAGCGAAACCTTTTTGAAATGGAAAATCTGGCCTCCTGAGGTCAGCTGTGGTTAAGATGATTTTGATGAGTCTTTGTTAACCCTTTAATCGTCAGTACAATAAATATTCAAGGGAGTTTAATAAAAAAGACTGGGTGGATATTAACAATGAAAATAATGGCTAAAAAACATATCAAAGGGTTTAATTCAAATACTCCTAATTTAGTGCAATCGCCTTCTCATTTATTCAATGATGTTTTTAATGTTCTCTCTTATAATGTACAGTAGTGGCCAAAAGTGATGTCTGGGGGGGGATTGGTTTGAGGATTTGTTTTTAATGACCCTGTAAGTTCAATTAAACCATCAAAATATGAGGAAGATATTTTATATTTTTATCTGACAAACTTATGACAAAAAAGGGGTAAACTACAGCTAAAGGTTTAAAAAAAAAGCAGGATGTATGCGGGAAAAGAACAAAGGAAGACATGTGACTACTGAAAATACAAACAAACACTGACACATGACAACTACACATTATGCTTACAAAATCTTTAACATTTTTAATTTTTGAATACATTTGAATAAATGTGGAAAATGTCATTTTTTTCCTAGGCCGGACATGACTTTTGACAAGTGTAAATGTTAACATTATCAATTATATCTAAAGGAGTGAATTGTGTCACACAATGTAAGTTTATTGATTTAAGCTCAGTGTTCCTGGTTGGAGCTTCCATAAATATTTAGTTTATATTTAGTTCAACCAAGTTTAATGGTGCAAAGCTTAAATTTGTATTACGACATTATTAGTGTATGTAGCATGCTGTAAATGAGCACTAGTTGTAAACTGCATGTTTTGAATGTTTTTTTAAGATGTAATTTTAAGTCGATAAGATAATGCTTTAAAAAAAAGTTTCTTATGCTTAAATATAAAAATCTAAAATGCAGTAAAAGCATTAATATTCTGAAATATTATTACAATGTCAAATTACTGTTTTCTATTTTATTATATATTTTAAAATAATAATTTTAATTACTCCAGTCTTCAGTGTCACATGATCCTTCAGAAATCATTCTAATATACTGATTTGCTGCTCAATAAATTATTATATTTCTTATTATTATCAATGTTGAAAACAGTTGGTTAATATTTTTGTGGAAATCATGATCCATTTTTTGCAGGATTCTTTGATGAATGGAAAGTATCATTTATATATTTTTTAAACATTAATTGCCTTTACCGTCATTTTTTAACAATTTGATTCATCTTTGCTAATTAAAAGTATTAATTTCTTTAAATACAAAACAATGTATTTACCTCAAACTTTGGAATGTACAGTATGTGCTACTTTCAACTAGCCTGTATTACCTTCAAATACAATATTTACAAAAAGAAAAATCTAATATTTTGAATAATTCTAAAATCAGATGTAATTTTTATCTCTAAAGAGTTTCTAAGTAGCCTAGTGCAGATATCTTTCTAACACAAACATTTATATTGTGATGATGCGTTTGAGCTTCTGCTATCCTTTCAATCTTCTAAAGACCTAAACATCAAGAGCACTTTCTTCTTGCTGACACTGAGGGTGGGATTTGATTTTCACAGATCAGAAAATGAGCAGTTCTGAGCTTGGCATGATTCACAGTGTTTTTGACACCTACTGTGTTACCAAACTATGGTCTAAAACCACTTGTTGTACAAATACAGCTAATGACAGTGGCATCACTGTTTATTCCTCACATCTTTCATCTGCTAGCAATCAACAAAGGCAAATCCCATAATGCTGTATTTTCAAAGGTGCTGTGTAAAGCCAGCATGGCACGGCAGTGCCTGAAGCAGGCTGGCAGAGATTCGGTTGCCTCTCGCCTTCACAGCAGATGAGTCATTCCAAATGTCTCTCTCATGAATCAGTTGGGCTTCATTAGGCCTGATCGGAGGTGCTCTGACACCATTCATGTCCTGGCCTGCTCAGCCACTATCACATGTTGGGTGAACTCACCCGGACCAGGTGGACCGTATCCATGGATACAGTCCCATGGACCAGTTCACACTACTGCAATTACTCATGTGACTGATGCTAGACCATTTAGTCTGGTTTTGCAGATATCCAGAAAAGAGTGGAACAGGTCTGCTTGCAGAAAGGTGCATGCTGAGACAGATGAGATAGACCATCGTTATGCAGGGCGTACTGTCTCCCCAGGGGCAAATCGCTCTGGCTGCATGCTGGGAAATATGACAGGCTGTTAATTGGACGTGGCAGCAAGGCTACAGTGACACAAAGGGAGTTTAGATCAGTGCCACATCTTAGTGCTGTGGTCTAACTTAAAGCCACCACAACTTCCTCAGCTCCCCTTGGCCCTGACCAATTTTGTTTATTTTTTATTTATTTTATCTTGAGCACGACTAATCAGTTGAGTTTAAGCTTTGTATACAGAATAGCTTTGATCAGACATCTCATTCAGCAGAGCCTGTGTTATTAAATTTCTCTTCTATAAAATATACACGTGCAAGAGCCTTGCTTTGAATCTGGTCTGAATAAACCATTAACATGATTGTTTTTTTAATGCATTAATTTATGGATTTTTTATTTATTTGTTTGTGCACATGTATGAATGAAATTATACATTTTGGGCCTTGTGAAGTTGCATTTGCATATTGTTTAAGTAAAAGATGATGTACAGTGAGCTGTTCATTATCACAAAATAAACCCACAGGAGACTTTTGTACTCTTGACAAAGGTGTCATATCACCCTGAAGGGGCTTATTTTTTACGATAATGAGCAGCTAACTCTACATTACCCAGCTTATTTCACGGTTACGTAACAAATAAATAAATGGATATGAAATATTGATTTGAGTATTATGTGAGAAGAAAGAGTGATATGAGAAAGGAAACTAGCACTGCTATGTAGGAAATCATTTGCCAGGTAATGGTCAATTCTACAATTTAGCTAAAACAATCAAGTGTTTGTCAGCTAGTTGTTGTAGTTTTTTTTTTTCAGTGAATCTTGTAAAGGAGGTGCATTTATTTGGTAGACTAGTTTTAAATTTAAGTGAGTATTGAAAAGATGAAATGCCTTTGCAATGCTTAGTCATGCAGAGCCAGTGCTGCGCCACTCCACTCGATTCATTTCTTGCTCTTGAATTAGATTACTTTAAGAATGGGGGAAAAAAGAGGTACATATTTTTGGTGAATGTAATTGAGCCTTCCATTACACTCATTAGTTTTCTTTAATAGTTTCTCTGTTATGATAATTACTTCGGTGCTCATTAAAAAGCTGCATTCATTCCCTCAGTGGAACAAGATTTGGTGGAGGCATCTGTCAGGCAAAGAAAAAGGGAACATATGAAGCTCAAATAAATGTGCATAAATGATAAACTACAGCAAAGTGACTTTGAGGGCCTTTGTGTGTTTTCAAGCATGCTTTGAATGGGTGCAAGATGTTTAGAGAGCTTTTTTGTTGTTGCCGATTTAGCAGATGTTGGATGACACAGAGGGGACAGCGGCATGGTACGATAGTGAGAAAATCAGTCACAGCGTTGGTACGATCCACCAACTGTCCATCTTGCTCCTAAAGGCTTCGCGATCTGCCTGTGAGTCCTGTGAGCACTGCAGGTGAGCAATAGTGATGTCAAAGCCAACGATGAGACCAACATATGGCGGCCGTCACCCCACCGCAAGGCCGTAAGCTCGAGTGACACAAACGCAAGGCCATCTTACTCACTCTGACACCTGTGGATTGTACGGCCATTCATCCGAGGACCAGACACAATTCTGCGTCCTGCGCATAAACTATGCTCCACGCAAGCAGTATATTAAGCTAAGAAATAGGAAGGTCGTGCCATAAAGGGTCTCTCTCATGGAGACCACGAGTTGGGTAGATATTTCCTCTGAACTTATCACCTGTGCGAGGACTGATGGGTCAGTGATCCTTGTCGAGAAATAATTACTTTGCTCTCTTCTTTTTTATTCTACCAAAGGTTGACATCATTTATCTCTCAGCCCCGGGGCTGTCAGTGCAATGGTGTCGTTTCTTAAATAAGGTGGGCCATTAGTTTCCTGTTGCAACCGAGAACCCTGGCATAACACACCTCCAGAGTGGGTCTCATGGCCTCTGTCTCCACAGGCCTCTGATGGGAGTTTAGAGATCAAAGCTGCATGCAGGCCATCAGTGCTTCTCATTATAGCGGACTAATCAGCAGCGACTTAGAGAGGGAGAGGACGGATAATTTGATTACACAACAGTTATTAATGGTGCTGTTGGAACGCAGAGCGGGGGTCTCCACAGCCGTAATTACTCTGGGACTGGGAGAGACTGGGGAGGAAGCCTTGGTCAGGCTGATTAGTTAAAAGTACAGCCCAATACAGCGGTCAGCGAGATGAGAATAAATAAAGCAGTATTAACCTTAATATACAGTGGTTATCTTTTAAAGAAAGCACTCTTTAATTCAATCAAAGGCAGTTATCTTCCTTCTGGAATTTGCAGTGTTAATTGCTTTTGACGTTCTTCTTTGAGAGTGATCTTTCCTCGAGATCCTCCTCAGATTACCAACGTTAAACATGGATGTTCTCTGAGCGCCCTCCCCTTTCCTGAAATCCCATCACGGTGGTAATCTTTTCTTCAAATCTTTGCAATCGTAACCTTTTAATAATCTTTGCGGATATAAATCATAATTAAACTCACTCAATCTTCAGGATTTTAAAAGTGAAATGTGTGTTTTATGCATCACTAGTGGTGCTAAGCGTTGTTGTTTTCAAACAGGATTCCCAAAAACTCCTCCTGCCCTGACCCTTGTCTTGCATTGTTCTGTAAAGGTCACTTCACACTGCACCGACAAACACCAACCAATTGCAACACTTTGTCGGGTTTGATCGTATCAGTGTGTTACCCCTGTTGGCGTCTGATGGTGTTGACATACTATAATCTGGTGATTGTCTGCTTTGTCGCCATTCATTGGTGCACTGTGAATTGTGAAAAACAGGTATTCCCGCCACAAACACCTTTAGTTGAGCCATTAGTTGAAATGTTGGACCACTTAAAGGGTTAGTTCACCCAAAAATGAATACAGGGTCCCCGTAGGTAGGTACTAGTCTTAAATTCAGGTGTATCAAATTTAAGGCCATAAAAAGTCTTACATTTCTTAAATGGTATAAGAAAAGTCTTAATGTGATGGTTTCAGCACAGTTCACAATCAATGAATCCCACAGATTTATGCTAAGCAATTGAATTATAACATTGTTTGTATGGAAGTAAAATAATGACAAATGTTTTTGAAACAAAAAAGCTTGTTGAATTGCACTACTCGAATAAATATGCATTGCATTAACCCTGCTTGCATTTTAAAGCATTGTATTTTCAGGGCTTGCATTTTTTATGGGCTGAAATTCAGCATGGTTGTATATTTAAGCTGTGAATATTTCAATTCAAAACATTTCACACACGTTTTCATTATTAAAAAATCAATAATCCATATTCACCTTTCAGATTTCACTTCCAAAATGTTCATTCTGTTTAAAAATACAACCTATAATATTCGACCGGCAATTTTCGGTCCATTTTATTTCGCTTTACAAATTCGCTTTACGAACACTGTAAAGTGTTCATGTAGGTGCCAGACATGATGCACACTTTTAGTTTTTTGATATTTAATAAAATAAACTGTCAAATCATGTGTAGACCTCCACATGAGCTCATATTTATTTTAATATCAACTATCTAAAAAGTGTGTATCATGACACCTACATGAACACTTTACAGTTGGTTGTATGACTGTAAGTCATTCTCTTCAAATGCTATTGAAGTTAGAAACGTGTGTACCAATGTCGTATGTAACTTTAGAGACGGTCCCTAAATGTGCGAATATCCAGTGTCAGGCAAACTTATGCCAGTATATCACTGGGAATCGCTTAGCGTGAAACTTTGCGCGTTACGTTCATATTCTGGTCCATCTGCTTGCCTGTAGCCTATTAATATAGCCTACATCCCCAATAAGGTGGGAGTTTGGTCTTTTATATCACTGTATTTTGTCCATTGAGTTACTTTGAGTGTCCTGAGACCGCAGGGAATCCTGGAGAGTGAGGTATTGAGGGAATCCCCAGTTCCGCAATATAAAGTTAAGAAAACTAAACAACTGAGAGAAATATATGTCTACTACCTCAGATTTAACGTTTGATCTGTACATCAGCATCGGGGAATAACATAATCTCGGTCACGACAGAGAAAGTTGTGCAAAACTTACATGTACAAAAGTAACAGTGAAGACTTCAATGTAAACACAGATTTTGTGTCTTTATCAGCTTTTCCATATGATAATCATTACAATTCATCGCCCTGATAATAATCACAAATAGCCTACTGCTTGCTCCATTTCTGTAATTCAACGAATGAATGAGTCTCTCACCCGTTGCTCTATAGTTTTCTTCGTCAACAGCCGCTTGCACCCCCTGCTGGTGAGGCTATGGAGCTATGGAGATCTCCAGCTATGGAGATCATCAATCGGCGATCTACTGATATTCCTGCCGTTCCCGGATGTCAAATGTTGAATTTTCTGTCGAATTTGAACCACTGAATTTGTGGAAGCGAATTTGTAAAGCGAAATAAAATGGACCGAAAATTGCCGGTCGAATATTATAGGTTGTATTTTTAAACAGAATGAACATTTTGGAAGTGAAATCTGAAAGGTGAATATGGATTATTGAATTTTTAATAATGAAAACTTGAAATATTCACAGCTTAAATATACAACCATGTTGAATTTCAGCCCATAAAAAATGCAAGCCCTGAAAATACAATGCTTTAAAATGCAAGCAGGGTTAATGCAATGCATATTTTTTTCAAGTAGTGCAATTCAACAAGCTTTTTTGTTTCAAAAACATTTGTCATTATTTTACTTCCATATGTTTGCCTTATGGTATTTATATCACATGTGAACTTTTCAGAAAAATTCACCCTTTCTAATAAGCGCAGCTGCTTTGTATACAGGGGTTACCAGGGTAAACCTTATAGTTCTGCTATTCCATAAGCGCCACCTGCCATCAGAGAATTATCAGAGATAACATCAGCTAATTCAGTGTTGTCAACTGGTGGATCGAAAAGAAGCAAATGTGCTCTCAGAAAATCTAAACATCTTATCACATATAATATATATTTTACATATAATCATAGTATAAATAAAAATAATTTATAATTTTGATCCTTTTCTTAAATGGTTTAAAGGCTGAAATGTGAGGCCTATTATTTTGTCAAAGCCTGCATTTAGACTGTAAAGTTGTTTAAATCATGGCTTTCACAGTCATTTTACAGTTCAGGATATTAACTGCTCTACCCCGCCCATATGGTATTAACCCTCTGGGGTCTGAGGTGTTTTTGGGGTCCTTGAGATGTTCTGACATGCCCTGACATTTGTGCTTTTTTCAGTTGCTAATAAACATATTAATGGCAAATGTGTAATTACACTCTATTTAGCACAAAGAGGGCTACCATAATATGTGAGCAACATGTATGTACATGTTTGTATTTTTGAGAGAATAATGTTTATTAGGGGTGTCAAAATTAATCGTTTCTACGATGCATCGCGATGCAGACGAGGACGATTCGGTATCAGTTCAGTAATAGACCATAACCGATTATAATGTACTGATGCTTTTCTGACGTCATTTGTCGCGTACGTGCTTTGTCGCGGTGGCATTCAATGGCAGAGGGAGGTGAGACGCGAGTGCGAGAAAATTAAAAATGCTCCAACTACTTTAAAGCCGACATCTGGGCACATTTCGGCTTTTATGAACAACCTGGTAAGCACGACCTGCAGAAGACACGCTCTGTGTGCGCTCATGTCACGCACAAATAGAATATGCAGGAGGTAATACCACTAACTTGATAAACCACGTTAGCCGTTTTCACCCCGAGCTGTTTACGCTCACCCCGAGCTGTTAACCCCGAGTCTGACTGCTTTAGAGATGCGCGGATGAGTTCCAACGTCACCGAATCCGCAGCCAAAAACAAATCATCCACCCGCCCCAATAACTTTCTCTGATTTAAGTATCCGCACCCGATGGTCAAATTACAATTATTCTGTGTTGTTACGCGTGATTATAAATGGATGATCGTCACCTTCAACAGCGGATTCGGCGACGGTTGATGCGGGCATCTTTAACGGTAACATAATACACTGATTAATGAGCGCTGCTTTTAAATGAACATTTCTTTAAAACAAAATTTATTTGACAGATTTTCCTTTTCTTAATGGCATAAACAAGCTTTACTCCCTTGAAACTTGAACTGGAATGTCACTGTTTCTGTCACTGCGACTTCCCGAACAGGCGAGCAGCACATGCACACACATGCACGCACACATCAGTTTTAAAGTAAAATTTTAAATTGAGGATGCGATGCATCGCGATGCATCGTGATATCGAATTGAACTGAATCGATGACCTGATAATCGTAATCGAACCGAACCGTGAGACCAGTGTCGGTTCACACCCCTAATGTTTATGCATGGTTATTGAGAAAAAAATAAAAATTAAAGTTTCTGAAATAGGGCCACAAAACACATACTAAATATGTGTCCACAAGACTTTTGAATAATGGGTGTTGTCACTTAGAGTTTTTTCTTCAAATTTTTTTTGGATCGTTTTGTTTGGAAAGGCAATATGCGTGTGGGCGTGATTCACACCTGAGAAGACAATGACCCGCATAATGAGCCTTTCATTCAGGTGTGTCACTGAGAGTACCACAAGTAAAGAATGTGAGGACTTATTTTGTATGCATGCAAATTGCATAATATCCATGGTAAACATTTCTAGTAACTATGCAGTTAATTCTCATACTGTATTTTCAGAATGTTTTGGAATATATCCTCTCCCCAAATGTGCCACTAATAAAAAACTATAATTATAATAATATAATTTAATGAGAAGGTTTATATTGACCTATTAAGATGTTGCTTACATCTACCTTGTAAATATATGTTTTGCTATTTTATTAAACAGTTTTCACATATAAATCAACAACAATTACAATTTTAACAATATTTCAAGTGTAATCTTTCTTTTTAAAAAGTATACATGGATTTTATCATACGTATTTCAAAGTTAAGGATTCATTAGTTTGAATATTGGAACAAACACTATAATAACATCTTAGTTGATAATTCAATATACCTACTTTATTTTTAACAAAACATCACATACTATATACAGTGAGGAAAATAAGTATTTGAACACCCTGCTATTTTGCAAGTTCTCCCACTTGGAAATCATGGAGGGGTCTGAAATTGTCATCGTAGGTGCATGTCCACTGTGAGAGACATAATCTAAAAAAAAAAATCCAGAAATCACAATATATGATTTTTTAACTATTTATTTGTATGATACAGCTGCAAATAAGTATTTGAACACCTGTCTATCAGCTAGAATTCTGACCCTCAAAGACCTGTTAGTCTGCCTTTAAAATGTCCACCTCCACTCCATTTATTATCCTAAATTAGATGCACCTGTTTGAGGTCGTTAGCTGCATAAAGACACCTGTCCACCCCATACAATCAGTAAGAATCCAACTACTAGCATGGCCAAGACCAAAGAGCTGTCCAAAGACACTAGAGACAAAATTGTACACCTCCACAAGGCTGGAAAGGGCTACGGGGAAATTGCCAAGCAGCTAGGTGAAAAAAGGTCCACTGTTGGAGCAATCATTAGAAAATGGAAGAAGCTAAACATGACTGTCAATCTCCCTCGGGCTGGGGCTCCATGCAAGATCTCACCTCGTGGGGTCTCAATGATCCTAAGAAAGGTGAGAAATCAGCCCAGAACTACACGGGAGGAGCTGGTCAATGACCTGAAAAGAGCTGGGACCACCATTTCCAAGGTTACTGTCGGTAATACACTAAGACGTCATGGTTTGAAATCATGCATGGCACGGAAGGTTCCCCTGCTTAAACCAGCACATGTCAAGGCCCGTCTTAAGTTTGCCAATGACCATTTGGATGATCCAGAGGAGTCATGGGAGAAAGTCATGTGGTCAGATGAGACCAAAATAGAACTTTTTGGTCATAATTCCACTAAACGTGTTTGGAGGAAGAAGAATGATGAGTACCATCCCAAGAACACCATCCCTACTGTGAAGCATGGGGGTGGTAGCATCATGCTTTGGGGGTGTTTTTCTGCACATGGGACAGGGCGACTGCACTGTATTAAGGAGAGGATGACCGGGGCCATGTATTGCGAGATTTTGGGGAACAACCTCCTTCCCTCAGTTAGAGCATTGAAGATGGGTCAAGGCTGGGTCTTCCAACATGACAATGACCCGAAGCACACAGCCAGGATAACCAAGGAGTGGCTCTGTAAGAAGCATATCAAGGTTCTGGCGTGGCCTAGCCAGTCTCCAGACCTAAACCCAATAGAGAATCTTTGGAGGGAGCTCAAACTCCGTGTTTCTCAGCGACAGCCCAGAAACCTGACTGATCTAGAGAAGATCTGTGTGGAGGAGTGGGCCAAAATCCCTCCTGCAGTGTGTGCAAACCTGGTGAAAAACTACAGGAAACGTTTGACCTCTGTAATTGCAAACAAAGGCTACTGTACCAAATATTAACATGGATTTTCTCAGGTGTTCAAATACTTATTTGCAGCTGTATCATACAAATAAATAGTTAAAAAATCATACATTGTGATTTCTGGATTTTTATTTATTTATTATGTCTCTCACAGTGGACATGCACCTACGATGACAATTTCAGACCCCTCCATGATTTCTAAGTGGGAGAACTTGCAAAATAGCAGGGTGTTCAAATACTTATTTTCCTCACTGTATTTAACATATGAGCAGAAATATTTGCATATAAATGTTAATTTGCAGTTTAATACGTTGCTTATACAAATACATTTTATTTCAACATATTTCTGTCGATTTTTACTCATCTCAGTATAGCAATATAGTTTGATAAAAGCTAAACTAGTAGATGTGTTCATGTAAAAATAACATGTTTACTAATGTAAGTGCAAGTGTGCGCTGTTGTTTACAGCTGTAGTAAACATCTGTGCCGTTCATTCATTCACACACAGACACGCGATTCATATTTAAACAGTCCTTTTGCAGTTTACAGTTTGTAAAATATACACTGATGTCTATAGAAGTGGTAATAATCCTTTCAAATGTAATTTGACAACGTGTTTTATTGATATATCCGATATTCTACACATTGCGTAGGTAACTATAAAGTTTACTCTAATCTTAGAATATTGTAGGTACAAAATGAATAGTGCCCCAAAGTTATCGTCTTTTGGTTATTTTCTTAGTTTTGAAGCTAAAATATGTCACACAGCCTAGGCTGTCCAAAATTTTACAAAATAGAAATTTGTAAAATGGAGAAAGTTTGGTTTGCAGGACTTCAAACAACTGCCTCTGATTCACAAAATGTGCTGTCAAACACGGATATAAGGTGCAGTTTGTGATGCCAGTGCTTATATGAATTAAATTTGTTTGTTTCTACAAGCTACAAAATTCATGGAAGACTGAATCAATGCAGTACTTATAGGCTTAATATTCTGAAATAGTGACAGTAAATGCGTTAATAATGTATGTTTTTGCTTTGATAATTCAAAAGTATAATCGGAAATGATGACATTGCAGTAGTTATTACAGTGAAAGCTAAAGTTTTATTATAAATAAGTTATTTTTATTTGGGGGTTAGTTTTTTCCACATGAAACAAACAGTTCTGCTCTCACCCCTCCCTAAGTGGTGCTCCCTCTGTGTGCAGTATGCGCATTGATCAGTGTTTATATATGAATAAAAGTAGAAATTAAATCCTTTTATCATATCAGGCAACTGTCTCTTCAGACGACTTGGATTAAACTGCTCGAATCATATGGATTTCTTTTATGATCTCTGTACTTTTTGAAGCATCAAAGTTTTGGTGTAATGGACTTCAAATGGAAAGAAAGTAACATCTCAGCAAACCGAACACGCTAAATGATTCACAGACAGAGAGCATTTCCTAAGGTTTCTTAAAAACTGTGGCTCACCTGTTTATTAAATTTTTTTCTCAGAGACAGATGCTGTTTCTCAGAACGCCTAATTATGAGATATCTGTCATGCAGAACAAGAAAAAAAAAATTATCTTACAACACTTTTAAATTTGGATAAAAGATTTGTGTTTGGCATTTTCTCATCCTCATGTAGTTCTAAACCTGTATGACTTTCTTTTTTTTCTTGGAACACAAAAGGAGATAATTTAATATCTGTTTGTGTGAATTCAGTACTATGGCGGTTCACTGTGACTCACTTTCATGCTTAATAAGGCACCCTAGAGTATCAGCAAAAAAAGTCCATGTTACTCACTTATTCAAGTGTTTTGATAAGTTTTAGTGATAAACAATGAAGTTTCACTTTAAAATCGTGGTTATCATTGCTCTCCTGTGCTCATTCACAAAGGGTTAGAAGAACATGAGGATGAGATAAAAATGGACAATTTTCTTTTTTTTTCTTCTTCTTTTTTTGAGTGAACTGTTCCTTTAACATGAAAAATTACACACTTCATCTGAAAGTGTAATGTGTTGCCAAGTCTGATCAGGAGTGTTGGATCATCTTTGCAGCTTTGAGGACCAGCAGCAGATGCTTGAGTTACGCAGTGGCTGTTAGGCAGTAAGGAATGACTTCTTCACAAGATCTGACTGTCGTCTTGTAGGCTTGTAGGTCAGGCTTATAGGTCTGACTGTCATCTTGTAAGGCTTGTTGGTAAAATATACATTTTATCCCCCTGAGGACTAGATGATATAAGTGAGATGTCATTGTATCAGACACTTTTGGCTTTTGAAGACTGAAATGTCCAACAGTCTATGTTCCACAGGGATGAGTCATTGCTCACAAATCTCCATAATGCTGATGTCAATTAGCTCAGAAACAAAGAATGAGATACAGCGATTCACTGCTCTTTTCATTTATAGAGGCATGAAAGCAATATTGAATTTCTGTAGCTAGCAGGGTGTTAATGACCCTACAATAGTATTGGCCTCAGACATTAACATTACCTAGAAAGGCATCATATATATACAGAGACCATTTTATATTTTCAAACATAAAGCTTATTGTTGCAGGTGATAAAAGTGATGTAACGGTGCATACAAAATTAACATTTATTGTATTGATGATTTTAGTAAGTCTGTTGTTTTATTTGTCTTGGAAATATCAAGCATGAACCCTCATAAGTCTTAGTGAATCCATCATATATTCTCAAACACAAATCTCATAGTACTTTTTGTCTCCAGCTAAGAGCATTAACCTGTATTTAATTAGTAAACAAGTTATAGTTTCTGCTATAGTTTCACAGACCCCTATTCCCAGTCTTTGACTTAATGGGATGTTTTATTCAAATCTTGAATTAACCACATCATTTCAAAGTGTAGTATTTTGCAATCCAATGGTCCCTCAGATGTCTGAATCCAGTCAGTTTGGTAATATAATGCAGTCATCTGCATTATATAAAACCGAATCATCAGTCAATATCTTGGTAATGTCCATAAAAGATAGGCTACCTAGTATAAATTACATGAGGTATTAATGTGATAAGATCTGAGATCAGCATTTAATTCTTTAAGAGAAACTGAGTTGGACAGGTAATTATTCGCACCATGTGGTATTGGTGATTTTATTTATTTGGTTACAATTTATTGGTTGAGGAACATAAAGCTGTAAAAGGGAACATATAAAACTGGACCATTACATTTCTTTTCACATTCCACAACTAACAGGACCTTGGCTTGAGGACTCTCAGAAGTCATTCACATTACAAGTTTTAAGGAATGGGGACTGAAAACAATCTCTCTTTTGCTTGGAAGTACAGTGCATACATTAATGTATTAATGTAATTGCCACAGTCATTGAATATTTCAAGGTTATCACATTTAAAGATATTGATCCAAAATATTTAATTGTCATCATTTACTCACCTTTACGATATTCCAAATCCATTTGGAAGGGAAAATTCATTTAGACGTCCATTTGAAGTGAATATTTAGCTGAATGTCCAAGCTGCTCCTTTTATACAATAGAAGTAGAAGAGGACCAGGGACTGTCAATCTCCAAAAAATGACAAAATACCATAGTGGTACAAATTACATGTTCTAAATCTCCTGAAGATGCGAGAGAACTTTGCTTTGCCAAAGTCCCCCCCCCCCCCCTCCCCATGTTTGGCAACAGTTCTTTTAACCCTAATTGATGGAGTTTGTAGCTTTTCATTTCTTAAACAACCATGTAAGATACATCCAGGATGACAATAACAAGATTCATCAGGGTCAAATTGGGAAAGAATGGTTGGGATGGAGCATGAAGAATCATTTTCACACATGAATTGTCAATACAAGATCTTGACCAAAAATGTATGCGTCTTCAGAGATGCAAGATCTTATACTGATGATGCAAGAGTCGAGCACTCCAGCACATCAAAGTCTCCTCCTAATTTAGCAAAGACTCCTCCAGCACATCCCAAAGACTTTCAATGAATTTATGGTCTGGCCTCAGAGTTGCCAGTTCATGTGAAAACATTACAGTAAACTGTTTTTACATATTACTTGCACTCTATTCACCCTAAAACACTGGTGAACACTTTCTAATGCATAGACAGGGGTCTTGAGATACATTTTTCAAAGTTGAATTGTTTTTAACTATGATGCTCCTACAGCCAGATGTCAGTCTGCATGTTTGCAGACCAACAAAGAGATCATTGACCAGTTGTATAAGACTGCTTAGACTAGTCTTAAATGTTAGTTGCATAAAGTAGATTGGTCTGATTTGAATATGAAAAGTAAGACTGATTACCCTTGGCTAACTTCTAGATGGTCAGACTAGTTCTTAAGACAGTCTTAACATAGTGGGCATGCTAATGCAACTGGCCCCATATTGCATTATGAATTGCTGTAATTCAGTGGTAGACTTGTGTTTTGTGAAATCCAATGTATTGGCTACTAAAGCCACTTGGGGGTTTTCTTCTCAAATATTGATATATGCAAATGAACTGTGGTGTAATTCGATTAATCATCAAGAAATTAACTGAATTAAAAAATTGATTGACAGTCCTAGTTAATATATTAAACAGTCCCTCCAGTTTTTCGCGATTCCGTGATCGCTGAATACAACGCAAAATCAACAAAATCTCACATTTTCTCCGTTCCTGCACAATTCGTCATTTCACTGCAAAATAATCGCAAAAAGTAATTTTAATCACAAAAATAAATATTATCTAATTGAATAATCCTTGACTTATTTAAAGCTGTAATGCATTATTTACCTGGGAATATAGACGTTATGCATGCACAGTATATGATCTGTGTGAAACATAGCGAAAGCGAATCTTTCTCACTTGCTGTCTTGCATAAGTGCCAAGGACCGGGCAAAGTGATTTCTCAAGATGGATGAATGACCAAATAAAAAGTATGATATGCCTGATAGCATTGAAAAAAAATAGTTAATAAAAGTGCTATACACCACAAACTCAATTCAGTACTGACACACGGATTCTGTGCATGCGTTTACCGCCAGTCAGCGCTCGTGTGAGTATACCGAAATGTGTTCTATTTCTAGGCTTATTGCCTTAATTATACACGTAATAATACACATAATTATGCCTAAATGTCCGTCTTGGCGGTTATGTCTTGAGTGAACAAGTTTGGGACATGAGTCAGTATTGGATCCGCACATTACTAGGTCTTAAAGTGAAAGCAACCTAATATATACACACTCATGTCTGTCTTTAATGTTAATCAAACGACAACAGGGAAAAAAACAAACAGTAGTCTACTTAAACTTAAAGCACTGTTTATATCTGTACCTTTATGTTATATTTATTTGTCCAATTGTCATTTGTTTATTAGTTCTTATTTTATTACTGACTGTTTGATACTTGATTACTTAATTACTTAAGAAATCTTTACTTATAAAAGGCAATTGTTTATTGCTGTGGTTTACTTGTAAGATTTTGGTCATATTTCCCACCCTAAGTGATCATGTTATTAAAGCTAGATAGCACACCACTGGACTAGCCTTTTTTAGGAAGATACCAAAATAAACAAGATTTGTGCATTTTGTTTGTTCTATTGTTATGTATGACTATTGTGCATATAACATAATACATAATATGGTAAATGTGGTATTCTAATTATATATAAATAAAAAAACATTGTGAAAATCACAAAAAAATATTGTGAAATCATGGAGGGACTGATTAAACTCAAAGTTGTTATAAAAGAATAATTGTATCTACATTCTGGTGCAGACGTGGATCCACTGTGTAAAGTTAACCATGTTGTGTCAGGGCAAAAATTGCATAGAAATTCTGTGACATCACAAAGGCCCTTTTCAAAAGATTTTCGGTTCTTACACTGGTTACCTAACTCTTATTGGGGGTTCAGGATGCGCCTCTCTACTGAAGATCTTTGAAATAGTCTGCTTTGCCTTAGTGCTTAGTGATTTTTTTATATTTTTTTTTTACATTTTTTTTATTTATGCAGATTGATTTGATGTTTCAGAGAATACTTCTACAGAGATATTATGTCTGTGTTTTCTGTTTATTACTAACAATGCAAGTTTGTCATAGAAATAAGAAATTATGAAATGTACAAAGTGGTTTCCTCAAAGCCTCCTCACTTTTTGATGGTAAAGTGTTCTTTGTCTAGTATTCTGTTAATTTCCTTTTGTTAGACACCATTCCCTGAAGTCATTTAGAGAACTCCCTCAGATTGCTATTGTAATGCACTCATAAATTGACTCAATTTGAAATAAATTTGGGCATATAAGAGCTGGTTATATCCTGCTCTGTTATTGTTGATTGTAGCTTATTGCCATGCCAACAAATAATCAAATAGCTGCACCTGTCATATTCAATGTAATGCTACCCATGTGCATCAGTATAATAATAATAATAATTCATTACATTTATGTAGCGCTTTTCTCTGCATTTAAAGCGATTTACATAGAAGGAGGGAATTTCCTCAACCACCACCAATGTGCTAGCCTGGAAATCCAGACCCAAATCCGAAAGATTAAGGGTCTGGCATTGAGTAATGAAAATCACCCAACTCGAGGGGCGGTACCAAGCATGCATTTGAAAATCTCACTGCACGCAATTGGATAACACTACGACCAATCACTGTCGTGATTGCGCTGTCACTAGCACTGTTGTCATCTGTTTAGCTCGCCTCTGGCCCGCCTATATCAGATAAACCGATGTGATTGGTGCAGCTCGGCTACAAGGACATAGTTAATGAGCATCATTACTCAATGCCAGAGTAACTCGCTGAGCGGATTCAAATTGTGCTCTCGTGAGAACTCTGGATTTCCAGTGTACCAATGTGCTGCATCCACCAGGGCTTCGTTTCCCAAAAGCATCGTAAGCCTAAGTAGATCGTAAAAACGATCGTACGACTGATCTTAATATTACGGTCTGTTTCCCAAAAGCATCGTAACTTAAGTAGCACTTAAAAATCATCGTAGATCTACGAGTGCTCTGGAGTAATCGTAAATCCCCAAGTGCATCGTAAGAAGACAGAGTTATGAGGTCACCTCCAGGACAACCGGCTGTCACGATCCATCACACGGGAAACAGAGAGAAGATCCAAAAGCAGTATAATTTATTAAGGGAAATCCGTTACTCAAATCCAGTCCAGGCAGGGGTCAAAACCAAAGAAGCAATCCAAAACATAAAACAATCCAAAAACAGGTAACAAGGCAGAACACGGAAGTGGTGTGATAAAAGACAAGGACTCCGTGACAAACACTGAAACAGACAGGGTATATATACACAAGTGCTGACAAGGTGACGAGAAACAGCTGAAAGACAATGAACAATCAGTGACAGACAGGATCATGGGAATTATAGTGAAAATGCATAGGCACCTTGAAAACTGAGGACCTCTAGTGTTTAACCCAGGGAACCACCAGACACTGTGACATAACCCCCCCTCTACGGAGCGGCTACCAGACGCTCCACGACAGAAAACAAAACTCGACAAAAGTCCAGGAGGGAGGTGGAAC
Source organism: Abramis brama (assembly GCF_963993115.1). Classification (NCBI taxonomy): domain Eukaryota; kingdom Metazoa; phylum Chordata; class Actinopteri; order Cypriniformes; family Leuciscidae; genus Abramis; species Abramis brama. Next base: position 18,527,799 of record NC_139972.1, read on the forward strand.
TGTGGGGGATTAGGGGGAGGGACGGAGGGCCAGGACCATGGGAAGGAATGGACACAGGGGATGACAGTTCATCGGGCGGCCTGGGCGGAGAAGACCCTTCAGGCGACCAGGGCGAAACAGATAGTCCATCGGGCGGTCTGGGCGGAGACGACCCTTCAGGTGGCCAGGGTGGAGCAGGTAGTCCATCGGGCGGCCAGGGCGGAGACTTCCCCTCGAGCGACCACGGCGAAGACGACCCATCAGGCGGCCAGGGCGGAGACGACCCCTCGGGCGGCCAGGGCGGAGGAACCGACACCGGCTCAGGAACTGGAACAGACACCGGCTCAGGAACCGGAACCACCGGCTCAGGAACTGGCACCACCGGCTCAGGAACTGGAACAGACACCACCGGCTCAGGAACTGGAACGGACACCACCGGCTCAGATACCACCAGCTCAGGAACAGATACCACCGGCTCAGACACCACCGGCTCAGGAACAGATACCACCGGCTCAGGAACAGATACCACCGGCTCAGGAACAGATACCACCGGCTCAGGAACAGATACCACCGGCTCAGGAACAGATACCACCGGCTCAGACACCACCGGCTCAGGAACAGATACCACCGGCTCAGGAACCACCGGCTCAGGAACAGATACCACCGGCTCAGGAACAGACACCACCGGCTCAGGAACAGATACCACCGGCTCAGGAACAGACACCACTGGCTCAGGAACAGACACCACCGGCTCAGGAACAGACACCACCGGCTCAGCGGCGGCCATCTTGTCTGAAGACACAGGTTCGACGGCGGTCATCTTCTCCGAAGACACAGGCTTGGCAGACGTGACGTGAACAGGCTCTGCGGCAGCCATCTTGTCCGAAGACACAGGCTCGGCAGGCGTGACATGAACAGGCTCGGCGGTGGCCATCTTGTCCGAAGACACAGGCTCTCGGAGGGGATGGCCTCCGGGACGACAGCGGGCTGCTTGGAGGGGACGGCCTCCGGGACGACAGCAGGCTGCTCGAGGACGATCTCCGGGTCCTTGGGGAGACTGGAGGTCTTCCTCCTCCGTCGTTTTTGATGGCGATGTGCAGGCTCTGGGCTGGACGGAAACCGCGGCGAACAGAACTCTGAGCTGGGCGGAATCAGCGGCGGATGGAGCTCTGGGCTAGACATCACCAGCCCAGGGTTGAAGAGGGGCCAAAGTGGAGAATGGTGTCGGGATTCCTCTCGACCACCTCCTCCACTGCGGCCTCCACGGGTCCCACGAAAAATGACTTGGCGGGTTCCCTTAAAACAATCTCTCCTCTCCCACTCGGTGGCTGGGAAAGAGAAGTTAGTGTACATACCGCTGGATCTTGTATGTGACGGAGTCCTTCTGTCACGATCCATCACACGGGAAACAGAGAGAATATCCAAAAGCAGTATAATTTATTAAGGGAAATCCGTTACTCAAATCCAGTCCAGGCAGGGGTCAAAACCAAAGAAGCAATCCAAAAACAGGCAACAATTGTAGTGAAAATGCAAAGGCACCGTGAAAACTGAGGACCTCTAGTGTTTAACCCAGGGAACCACCAGACACTGTGACACCGGCAGATTACACCTTTAACTTTATTCAAATGCAATGTGATTATAATATAAGGTTTTGATTGTACTTTATTGTACACGTTATTACTCTTTTTTTTTTTTTTTTTGTTAAATTAATGTATAAATTAAATAATTAAAAAGGTCAGAAAACAAAACAAAAAAATAGAAATAATTTAATCGAATCATTTTAATCAAAATTAAATGAATGAACAAAAAAATAAATAAAAGATGTAATATGCTTCAAAGACTGGGAAAAATAGGGATGAACAAAAAAAAAAATCTGTCAATGTCTTGCTGACATGCACGAAAACCAGCCATGTATTGGGCATTTCTTGGTTGGCCATCATGTGGTCCCATGCCATCTTTGTCCTCCTCCTACTCCACCACCTCTTCATCTTCCTCCCTGTTACTGTAAGTAAGGACACTCTCATATGCCCTGACTACAACTACAAACATTCTCAAAATGCTGAGGTGTTGTGGCTGCAGTCTGGACAACTGAAGATGGAGGCTGAGGCCTGGGAGGGTTGTTTGGAGCACTAGGAGATGGTAGGTGCTGGGAGATGGCAGATGAAACTGATGAAGGACCTGACTCAGGCTCAGGCTGTGTTACCCCTACTCCTCCATGGATGTCAATACAACCACAAATGCCATCAGAAGCACTGACAAGGGCTCATTGGTCCCACCACCTGTTTGATTAAATGTTGTCCTCTGCAGAGCCCTTTTCCTTTTAGCAAGGCTGGCAAAGTCCTGCCACTTCTTCCTGACCTCCTTCCCGATCTTTTAATGCCCCTAGTTGCAGTCAGTTTTCTAGCAAAATCCTCCCAGATTTTTTGTTTTTGTTTATTTGTATGACTTCCCTTAAACCTGCTGAAAATAATATGTTTGTATAGGTCCACCTCCTCTAAAATTACCTTAAAGGAGCATTTCACCCATGGGAACATTGATCTTTATTGAAAGTGGGTCATATATGTAGTCGAAATGTAAAATAAATTTTGAATTTGGTGCCTTCTTGACCGAGGAAAGAAAGAAAGTAACTTCAGGACGCATTTGTATGAAAGACAACAACTCCCACAATGCACCACATTGCACAGCTGCGCAAGCCACTCCCACTAATCCAGAACAGCATATGAATCACTCATCCGTCCATAAGCCTATGTAGCGACAATGGCATCTGCTTTTCAAATTAGCGGATCATGTGATAAAAAGAAACACATCGTCTTTGTCCTTGCTGGTTAATAATTGCCCCACGAGGACCAATTTGCCAGCACCGACCTTCTCCCCAACTTTACAACCTCGTGACATTCCACACAAACACACACACACATTACACACACACACACACACGTGGGCTTTCAACCAGAAACCCACCACGAGATGCAACTGAGGCACATTGCCATATATGGACTTCCACATAGTAAAATTTCATTTTACCATTCATTACAAATTTATAATAGAGGTGTGGTTTGCTAGAGTAAAATATTTAATTCCGAAGATTCATTGAAAGAAAATCACTCCATAGTGTCTTGTAACTCGAACCTGGTCATAAACTTTTATGACCTCAAGACGGCATCTCATCCAGTTCCTCTTGTAAAGCCAACATTCCAACACCTTAACATACATGAAACTCTTCAGAGAAAACTCCCTAAGATGTTTGATATGTATTCCTATGTTTCTCAAAGTGTCGTCGTTTGCCATAACGGAAACACTGACAATTTTATTGTGTGTTTAATCAAGCTTTATTTGTGTGTAATGAGGCATATGAACATAATGTTATGTGTGTCCAATATCTACCTGTAATTCTTGGTATCTGTCTGACCGTCCTGTTTTAATTCAACCAGTCCCGCACATAGTATTATCGTAAGATGTATTATTCTGTATGTATAATCTTAAGAGGAAATATTAATTATTTCGCTCAGAAGACATATGATACAAGGGGGCGTGTTTTTCTTCACACAAAGAAGACATCTTTCCGCTACAGATCAGAAGTTTTGATTCGCTCTGTCACAAAACGAGGCGTAAACAGATTGTCTGTTAAAAGGAAGAGACCCCCACTTCTCGCTCTCTTCTCTGATTCCTGCTCTTCCTTCTTCGACCCCGCTGATTCCACTTCCTCTCTTCTCCGGTCGCTCTCATCCCGGACCTCATCCACGTGTAGCGCAGCTCCATGGCAACCAGCTGAACAGGCCTCGCCGTGGCCTCTGGGACCCAAACCCCCGCGCCATGTAAAAGCCTGCTGCCTTAGAAACCAAGATGTCTGGCCTCTTCCGCACGGAAGACGAACTTGCTCGGTAATGTTACATCCAGTGAGCCTTTAAACTTCGCGGCACCTGAAGACGCAACAGAAACAGGACACCATCCGCGCTGTCCTGCCAGTTTCAGCATCGCGCCGAACAGAGAACAAACGTGCAAGTGACGGTAACCTTATCTGATAAAACTGCTTTCCAGGTTGTCTCGCGAACTTAGGTTTCTGTATGTAATAATTACTAGCTTTTCTCTTCTCTTTATTCTCTTTTATTTCTTTCTTTGATTTAATTTCATTCCGATCACTTATGTTATTGTTTGGTTATATGTTTGTTTGTTTATTGTTTGCATTTTTACGTACGTTTATATTCGTAGTTCATATAATCTCTAGTTTTGCATTTATTAAAATTCATAAATACTTTTCACTGTCTCTGTATTTGAAAGCCCACCATTCTAAAGTCAATGAAACAAAAGATCTTAAGCTACAAGCTCGATATTAGACTACATTCAGTAGTTTTAATTAATAAACTCAGAAGGTTTGATGTCCGTGGCCAGGAGATCAAACTTTCTTGGAGTTTGTAAAGGGATACCCCTTCTTAACTGTGATAATCTCACCGTTATTCGCTGGACGAATAACGATTAGATCAGTTACAGAACGAGTTAATCTCGATAATTGATAAATTAAATGTACATGCGACTTATGAATTATGACCATGAGTCATAAATATTAATATTCCCAAGATTCCCCATATTCTTGAGCTAATTCATATTTACCCAGAGTCGTATTTGTTACACCTAGCTACCACCGGAGCTTGAAATTCATTTCACACACAATGTCTAACGTTAGTTAGTTGGCGAACTCATTAGTGAATTACTCCTCATTTGTATTTCTTTCGAAGTGGTGAATTATTGCATGGTAACGTTACCGGGATGTTCAGTCAGATGCGGTGCGAAACTAGGATGGTTCACAACACAAACGTCCGTGTCCTCGTCTGATTCAGAGATTTCGTCCAGGAGAAATTGTCATCGTTGAAATTCTTTGCCGCAGACAGACTCTATCTCTGTGTTCGTAGCGGTTCGTAGTTGCATAGTGAGATCACCGGCGCCACCAGTCCGCCCTAACTCGAGCCAGTCCGGGCTCCTCGTCCGCGGCAGGCAGGTCTTCTGCCTCGGCTGCTCTTCGCTATAATGCGGCTTGTAAAGGTAGCCACAAACACCTGATTCAAGCATCAGACTTCCGAAATCCTCTTCTTCTATATCATATTGAGTACTCTCCTCCGCTATTGTCATAACTTTATATCTGTCTCCACAGCGCCTGTTAGCTTAGCTTCACACAAGATGGAGGATATTGCTTTCAGTTTCAGAGAGTAAAGTCCCACCCACTGATCTGTAATAGGTCTGTAGCGTGAGCGGGTCCCGCCCCCTGGAATAATGAGGAGCTATTGTAGTCTCTACACTTTTCAATGAAATGTGACTTCCTGCTTATTATGACGCAAAATGATGATTTTTACGTCATAATAAGCAGGAAGTAAAACACTTAAATCCTTATTTCTCCCATCTCAGGGAAAAATGAATGAAAAATCCACCTTTATTATAATATATGACTGGGTTTCTAACAATACAAAGCTTAATGCAAATGGGTGAAGTCTCCCTTTAATCTCCTCTTTAAAAAAAAAGGTATTTTCTTTGTTTTTTTGTTTGTTTTTTTGTTCAGCCATTTTGCTGGTGTCTCCACTCGTAGGTTTGTGCTTTTATAGATTATTGGCCTCGTAGAAAATGCACATTAGGTGAAAACAGTTAGGTTAAACATTTAAAATTGCAAGCATGTGCTGTAATTATAAGCCACAAGGTGACATTTCAGCACTTGACAAACGGACAGCGACTCTTAAGTAGCACTTAAAGCACAGCTGCGTACGATCGTGCTAAGTGCATTTTTGTGAAACGCACGTGAAATGAACACGAACGTTCGTAAAGTCGCTCTCAAAAAATCCTCGTAAGTGCTAAGTTCCATCGTTATCTGGAAACGCAGCCCTGGATGATGCTACGGCAGCCATATTGCGCCAGAACGCCTACCACACACCAGCTTATTGGTGGAGAGGAGACATAGTGATGAAATCAATGAGAATATATGGTAATCAGTGTGAGTATGGTAATAGTAATCAGAAAACCTTTCTTTAATCTGTCTTTGGAGACATCATAGCATTCAGCCAAAGGACTATTATAGTGGTGAGTGTTGAACAGTAGTTAAATCATACCTCAATGTTAAATCATACCTCTTGCAATAATATAGATATGCCATATAAGAAGTGCTGTCCCGTCAGGGAGATCAGCCAACAGTGGATGATGTTTTTTACACTGCAACTGCCCTGACTGGGGGTTAATGAACAAAAACCTCCTTTTCAAAAATTAATTTGTTAATGCTAATTTGCTAATGATGACTTTCGGCTGCTAATAAGTGCTGTACTCTCAGGTCTGATTATCATATTTAAACAAAATTAATTTTAGAGTTCTGACCCCAAAATTAAAATCCAATCTGAGTCTATGTTTAACTCCTGACAAAATTTATTTGAATTGTGAATATATCCCTGGGAAAGGGAAAAGGGCAACATTGTAATACATTTGATGATGTTGAACAGTAAAGCCAAGATAAAGGCCAATACATATAGAATGGTTGATGTCTGAAGATATTCATGAAATTGTTTGAAAGCAGGCTGCCAGTCAACATATGCACAAGGGTATCATTAGCCTCCATTAGCTGCCAGTGATACCCTAATTTTCCGAGCTGTGTAATTGTAACTTTGAAGGGACCTCGGCGCAAAGGGGAGTTCAAATGGATCGATTAAGTGTAATTCAGCCATGCTGTTAACAGCACCTCAAAACACAAGATATCTGCTCTTAGTCCTCCTTATGCAGGGATCGTGATGGTGAGTGGTCCTTTGCCGGAAAGACAAAAGTAGCTGCCCTTTCCTTTGAGGCTGAATTTTTCTTTCACAGATGGTGGCTAAGTGGAGACAGGTCTAAATCAGGAGCAGGTGATGTTTGGTGAGAGGTGGATGGTGACCTCATCATGTTTACAGCAAGTAGGTGCGTGATGCTGGAACCTCTGCATCAGAGCGGCTCTGTGTGGGCTCAGTGGTTTCTGTGTGTGTGCCGCACACGGCTGGAAAATAGAGGGGATGCATTTGTGAACCCCTGGAAAAGCTCAGTGCATTTTTCATTTCGTATTTTGTCAGAGAAATCGATGCGCAACCACCCTGAGCTGAGATTTAGAGGGTCAACACTAAATACACACACCGGTCCCGGACGTAAATCTCAGGAGTGGTAGCCTGTCCTCTCGAATACCCTACTTTGGCAAACAATAGCCTAGCATTCCCTTTTATGTCTTGGAGGCCCGCTGATTTGTGTTTTCTGGACTAGTTACTCTCTGAACTGTGTCAGCTTTGTGTATGTGTGCGTTCTGAAGTTGTACTGTTGATATTTCTCATTAGCGGTGCTGAGTTGCAAGGCTTGCTCTTTGCTTTTCGTGTCTATCTTCAGGGGACACAGTGCCCGCTGTCGTAATTGGTGTGGAAACTGATATCTGTTCCCGCCACACGCTGCTGTGGATTGTCAACATTTCATAGTCCCTCAGCTGTAATCTGCAGATAATAAGTGCGTGTTTTGGGATACATGCTCCTCAGTGTCCCTACCCTACAGTCCTCAACCTTCCTCAGTCTCATTGACATTCAGATCAATCTGCGGGAACATGAGCTGGCTGTCATGAACACTCTTAGATGATCTATATGAACAAAGAAGTGGCCTGGTGTGAACCTCGGCCATCGTTGCGATCAATTTCTTCTTTAATGGCACTGCATATTGATTTAGAAATACAGACATCTGTGTCGCACACAACTGCAAGCGTACCGTACATGAATGGTGCAAACCGAGTTTTATGATTTTTTTTGTCTGGTGTGAGGAATGATTTTATCAAAGTCAAAACACCCTAGATTGTTCTGATACCTCTTCATCACAAACGTTGCAAATGTTTAAGGCCAATAATGCAGCAGCATGTCAGCAAGAATTTACTTTCATGTTGAAAGTTATAACGTGAAATATTGAAAAAAACATTAAGACTTTTTTGCATAACTGAGCCCACAAGGAATTCTACTTGCCACTTGTGTCTCTTTATTAAATATTAAGGATAATTTGCTTATTTAGGGTAAATTGCTAATAAAATTGGTTAATATTGTCTAATCCGTTAATAATGTGATCACTTGTAATCACTTAATTGCTAATATGGTTAATCTACTTATAATAATAGTAGTTTATTGTTATAATTATAATAATTTACTCATAATAATTTTTACAGCATTTAATTATCTAGACAGGGCTGTACGTTAACTTTTTTGCACATAGCACTGGTGCTACAGAGCTTCAAAATTTTGTAGTAGGCCTACAGGTCAAACAATTGTAGCACGAAAATAAAATGTCTGTTACCATCTCTGAAAACAACCACAAGCTGTTCAGTTCGTCATTTAAGCAGACTGACAAAGGACATTAATGTTCCATACAGGCCACACAAAATACAAACCTTATTTTCAGACAAACATTTTCTTAATTTGCCAAAAATGGCAGACTGCAGGAGCATAAAACCTTTTCTCAACTGTTTATATAGCCCAATATCACTAATCCCAATCCAAGCAGCATCCATCTGTTTTGGTTGAGCACTTCAAAATGCCCCTTCATTTTCCTACAAATCATTAGAAAGGTCTAAAGTTTTATTATAAAATATTAAATTCTTATGATAAAAATCTGCAATGACAATTTCTTCATTTTTGTTAGGAAATCTTGAGAAAAAAAACCCCTGTACACTTTTCTACATTGGAGAAAACGTAGGCTATTGATTCGCATGCATTTACTTCAAGTATTATTTTTCCTATTTTTACCCAAAATACGGTGTTGTGAGCATTAGAGAGTACACATGTAATGTAATTTAATGTAATGTCTGTTTCATTCATACTCATAGCCAGAGGACGCCCTCCTGCAGAAAGTCAACAAGTGAGACTCATAGAAGTCATGACTTTCCAGGAAATTCCTTATGGACAAAAACATCCAGATATCACTGTTGCTGAATAAAACGCAGACAGAGACGTATTGACTGAAGCGTGAAGACAAATAAACACATTGCGACATCTAGACACCTTGAGTATTTTCATAAGAATAACGTATGTTTATAATGCAATACTAGTCGACAAAGCCTTTATCGATGTAGGATAAAATATAATCTTTGCCTCATTCTATGATATGAAGCCACGTCAGATCACAAAAGAAAGTTATTTCAAGCCCTCGACTGACATCTGAGGAGTTTGTTTGGAGTACGAACATGTCATTACAAGAGGCTCTTCCACTACTTGAAGCTTTCACTCTTAAGAGGTCCAACACCACTCATTCCAAACCATCAGTCATTTTGTCATGAAGAGCTTCCTACATGGTTTTTCCCTCTTTAATACTTACTACTCTGTTTTTCTGGTATTTTATTCATCTTGAAAGACAGGCACTCTGAAAACCTTTTGGCTATTTGCTCTATTGATAAACGTAGCGGAATTCAACCTCAATTCTACGAACACTTTATGGCAAACATGAATAATTAAAACCGTGCATAGTAAATACTTTGGAAATGAATAATGTGTATGATTTAGACTTTTGAGCATTAATCTCAAGCTTACTGACATTTTGTTTTGTCATGTCCTCAACCAATTTGCCTGTAAATTGGTTTTGCTGTTGGCTCTAGATGTCAGATAGCAAAGGCTGGAGTTTTTTTTTTTTTTGTGCAAGGCCTTCGGTTTGATGTTTATATGAGCAGTGAGATAAACAGGGGTGTTGATACTCAATCCAGTCCCCTGTGTTTCCTGTTATGAGGTGTCGAGTCCGTGTCGGTCCACCCATGAAGCATAATAAAGTTTTCATGCCCTCCTCGGGGGAAATTCCTCATCTGGATCTACAACAGGACGGAACAGGAAGTGGTATAGATGTGAGAGCTGTACCTTCATGTGAAATTGCATGTGGCAGTGCAATTTCCATCTCAAGTGGTGTGCCCATCTAGCCCACCACTTAATTTTCACTTATGATTGAAAAAGATTTTCCAGTCTGCACAGAAGCCATTTTACCTGGATTCCGTGGCCCATAGGATCTTGTCATCATTCGGCGAAGTGTGGCAGAAACGACATGCCAGCGAAGACTCTCTGCGGTGGTCTGTCTGTGTCTTGTCTTTGGCATGACATTTGTTTGTGCCATCTTAGTGGCACTAAAACAAGGTTGTCACACAACAATTCCCGATATACAGGTGCTGGTCATATAATTAGAATATCATCAAAAAGTTGATTTATTTCAGTAATTCCGTTAAAAAAGTGAAACTTGTATATTATATAGACTCATTACATGCAAAGTGAGATATCTCAAGCCTTTATTTGTTATAATTTTGATGATTATGGCTTACAGCTTGTGAAAACCACAAAATCAAAATCTCAGAAAATTAGAATATTACATGAAATCACACAGTAATAACACAGTGATACCATGGTCATTGAACCAGGTTTTGGTTCTTTTGGCAGTGTGGGCAGGTGCAAATCCTGCTGGAAAATGAAGGAAGCATGAAGTGCTCTGAAAATGTCCTGGTAGACGGCTGCGTTGACTCTGGATTTAATAAAGCACAGTGGACCAAAGTCCTCTTTTCTGATGAGAGCAAATTTTGCATCTCATTTGGAAACCAAGGTCCCAGAGTCTGGAGGAAGAATGGAGAGGCACACAATCCAAGATGCTTGAAGTCCAGTGTGAAGTTTCCACAGTCTGTGTTGGTTTGGGGAGCCATGTCATCGGCTGGTGTTGGTCCACTGTGCTGTCCACTCAACGCAGCCGTCTACCAGGACATTTTCAGAGCACTTCATGCTTCCTTCAGCAGACAAGCTTTATGGAGATGCTTCCTTCATTTTCAAGCAGGATTTGCACCTGCCCACACTGCCAAAATAACCAAAACCTGGTTCAATGACCATGGGATTACTGTGTAATTACTGTGTGATTTTATGTAATATTCTAATTTTCTGAGATTTTGATTTTGTGGTTTTCACAAGCTGTAAGCTATAATCATCAAAATTATAACAAATAAAGGCTTGAGATATCTCACTTTGCATGTAATGAGTCTATATAATATACAAGTTTCACTTTTTTAATGGAATTACTGAAATAAATCAACTTTTTTATGATATTCTAATTATATGACCAGCACCTGTAATGGGCATTTCAGTAAGAAAAAACCCCCATTGAAGTAAACAACAGATCCCATCTGCTGGCTCGGACACGTGGTCAAAACCCTCCATTCATTTCCCCTTACAGGGTCTGGAGTGTAGAAGAAAGATGACATGACAGCATCTGATTATCCACTAAATAATAATATCCACTTAATCTGCTGGATTAATTACAATGACAATGACAGATGGCTCATTATCGCATCATCCAGAGAGGATTCTGGGAAAAAAAGTACAGGTACAGAATCATATGCGCTGTGATGCGATCACTGTACAGCATGAAGTCAGTAATTTAGCATTTGGCATGGCTCTGTGACTCTGTGAAGGTATTAAGTCTCCGTACCGCAATGCTCACTGGTTACTTTAATAGCAGGCAGCACGCTTATAAAAGATTCACCTTGGTTTGTGTTTTTTATTTTTTTTATTTCCATGTAACTGCCCATCACACAAGTGGGCTATATACAGTATACCATGTGTCAACGGGTTCATGTGAAAACTTTAAACGCTTAGGAATTAGGGATGTATCCCTAATTAGGGATTATACTCAGTATCGGTATCTGCTCCGATACTGCCATTCTTTGCCGGATCGGGTATTGGTCAGACGAGATTAGTGGTGAAACGGATCACAAAATTCATGGTTCGGATCATTTACGGTTTTTGAGCAACGGATCGGATCATTTTTCGGATCGTAAAAAAAAAAAAAAAAAAAAAAAAAATATATATATATATATATACACACACACATACAAACTATATATGTACATTGAAGTTATTCGATACTACATCAAAAACTACTAACCTAACTGATAAAGTTATTGATCAGTAATATTAATAAACTGTAATATTACTAAACTGAAAGTAAAAACTAAATTAATATTACTGAACCGATAAAGTTATTAATATATTATTTAAAACAAGTGAACAGTCAGTAATAAAATAAGAACAAATACACAAATTACAAGCAGAGATGAATACTAAATAACTAAGTTACAAAGTCTAACAGTAGTATTCAAGTACAGAAATTAATAATTAAGCCTAAATGTAAAATAACACTATTTGTTCACTGTAGAAATTAAATATAGTTTCATCTTTGTTAAAGCTGTATTTTGTTGTTTTATTAATATTAATGACAACAGTAGTCACTTTAAGACGGACAGAAAAAAACGGACAAACATCCGGTTTCTTTCTCAATTTTGTTTCTCTTTTGTTCACTTTTTTTTGTTCAGAGAATACTTGCCGAGACGGGCATTAGACGGGTATTTTGACATAAGGTTGTGTTTATATGTCCGTTCAAGGGCAAGGAAACGCGAAAGAGGAATCAATTCGGTGTTCGAGTGCTGTCTGAAACGCGTCTCTCTCTCTCTCTCTCTCTCTCTCTCTTGCCTGCGTTTAAAATTGTTTGAATGTGTAAATTGGCAAGACAAAACACATCTTCAAAACACAAATTATAAACTTTCACTCTATGATGGTTAAATTTAGCAGTTAATCCGCGAATCACATGCGTGCCGAACTGTGGGTCCTGATCTGTACGGATCACGGATCAACTGCGATTAAGCCTCACAAAAGGCCCAAAAACATAAAGAACCATCAACTTTTCGTGCACTATATTATAAGTGTTTTAAAGCCATTGAATATTGAAGTAAATTATTGTGCTCTCATGATTTTTCTAGAGTAACTTTTGCTGCTGAATTTGCAACTAATCCAGTTTATAATATTATTTTGTCATAGATTATGATCATATAATTTTTTCATTTGTTGTTTTTCTTTATGATGTTTAACACACAAAAGAGTAATTATCAGTTCAACAAACAGAGGTATAGAAATTCTACACTGATTTTAAAAAAAGAACTGTGCTGATATTGGATCGGTATCGGCCGATACTCGGAATTTTTGGTATCGGATTCTGAATAAATGGTATCGGTGCATCCCTATTAGGAATACAGATCTTTAAAGGTCAACTCAGTTTTTGTTGACTTTTTGAACAGGGAGCAATTTTTCAGTATCAATTTAGCCAGCTGTCATGCCCTCCTGTCCTCTGCGTCTCCTTCCACATGCATGTTGTTGAGTTGTCATCATGGTCTATTTATGGCATGTGCACAAACTACATATTTTCAAAATTGACTAGTACAGTTGTTGTTAAACTGGGGTCATGGGGCAGTAAAGGGGTGCTTGGTGGGCTGTGGAAAATGTGAGAGAAAAAGGTACTTTACAGATTGTATTTTTAGAGTTGAAAGATGGCATGTTATTAAATGAATACATTAAATATTTTATGCAATAATGTTAAATACTTTATATTATATTTAAGGTTCATTTTGCTTTCTAAAGACAGGCTGAAAATCATGAGATTACTGAATAAAAGAAATGAATAAAACGTAATTAGTTTTAAACACTCTTAAAACTACCTTTAAACTCTTCAAACTTACAGGTTTATAAGTCTAATATTACTCTAATAGGAAAAGATCAGGGGCCCTATTTTAACGATCTGAAACGCAAGTGTCAAAGCGCATAGCGCAAGTAACTTTGTGGGCGGGTCTTGGCGCTGTTGCTATTTTCCCAGCGGAATAAATAACTCTTGCGCCAGGCGCAAATCTAAAATGGGTTGGTCTGAAGTAGCTTCATTATTCATAGGTGTGGTTTGGGCGTAACGTGAAATAAACCAATCAGAGCGTCATCTCACATTCCCTTTAAGAGCAGACGCGCTTTGCTCTAAAGCGGATTCCTATTATAACGGCGGATTTGCCAGACGCGCGCCAGGAGCGGTTCACAGCCAAGGAGAGCAACGCTCTCGTCAGGGACGTTGGGGATGGAGAAACCCACCCAAATTAACTTCGGTTAAAAATGTGTATGATAATTTGGGTAAATGTGTAAGCTAGATGTATGCTTTTATAATAAATTGTCTATCTATCTATCTATCTATCTATCTATCTATCTATCTATCATAATAATGTATGATTTGCAAAAATGAAAACTGCTGCTTCTGTGTAGATGAGAGAATCAAAGTGTATGCGCGTTGTGCACACGCTACATTGATTATGGCCAAGCATGCGCCCTTAAAATAGCATATGAATAACATGCGCAACGCGCCACTGACTTTAAACTATTTTTTCCTGGTTAGTGGCGCAATTGTTTTCTAAACCTGCAAAATAGCATGAAGGAACGTTTGCGCCGGAACACGCCTCCTTTTTTGCGCTGAACCGCCCAGGGAGCGCAAGTTCATTCCCTAGTTTAGCGACGTGCTTCTGTGGAGGGAAAAGCGCGCTTTGCGCGGGTGCAAAATAGGAATGATACATGCGTCAGTGTACAAAGTCAATTGCGCTGGGTGCAAGATAGGGCCCATGGTGTCAACTTAATACAAAAGTAAATATTTTCTCTATATAATATTTTAATAATATCCTTTGGCCTTGGTACAGTGAAAAGCCATTTATATAACTTTGGAAACAACATATCTATAATATGATTCGTTCATATTTTTCTCACACACTGTAAATGGGTCTTTATTCATGAAAATATTTAGCTGCCTTTATATTTTGGGAAGGGGGTCACAAAGGTCACAAGCTGCTCACAAGGGGATCGTCATATATTATTTAGTCTTCCTTGGCCTTAAAACGTAATGCTAAAACAACCTGTTCAGTTCATCACTTAAGCAGGCATGTGACTGACAAAGGACATTAATGTTCCATACAGGCCACACAAAATACAAACCTTAACAAGAAATATTTTCAGACAGACATTTTCTTAATTTGCCAAAAATGGCAGACTGCAGGAACATAAAACCTTTTCTCAACTGTTTATATAGCCAAATATCACTAATCCCAATCCAAGCAGCATCCATCTGTTTTGGTTGAGCACTTCAAAATACCCCTTCATTTTCCTACAAATCACTAGAAAGGTCTAAAGTTTTATTATAAAATATTAAATTATTATAATAAAAATCTGTAACGACAATTTCTTAATTTTTGTAAGGAAATCTTGAGAAAAAAACTTGCACACTTTTCTACATTGGAGAAAAATCTATTGATTGGCATGTGTTTTTATCAAGTATTATTTTTCCTATTTTTACCCGAAATAGGGTTTTTTGAACAAAAATGAGTAGCCTACACACGTAATGTAATGTCGGAACGGAATTGGCGCGCTAGCGTAAGGGAGGCGAAACACAAAAGCGAGTAATAAATGCACCCACTATTTTAAAATTTACAGCGTGTGAGCTCGAGTGTTTGCTTGTGCGTGCGAGGCTGGGAGCGTGTGAGTGTGTGTGAGTGTTATTGTAACTTAAGTACACTTGACAGTTCAAATATCTATATCTGACTGCTTGTATTGATTGACGACAAATGTAGGCATGTGCAGTAATATTGAAACGTGAGGATGCATCATGATATTGAATCGAATCGAATCGTTGACATGATAATCGTAATCGAATTGAATTGTGAGACCAGTGACAATTCACACCCCTAACACACACACACACACACACACACACACACACACACACACACACACACACACACACAATCAAACATATTTTTTTTATGTTTTTGAAAGAAGTCTCTTATGTTCAACAAGGCTACATTTATTTGATGAACAGCAATATAGTAATATTGAGAAATTACTCAAATTTGCCAACCTGTGATGGCAAAGCTGAATTTTCAGCATCATTACTCCAGTCTTCAGTGTCACATTAACCTTCAGAAATCATTCTAATATGCTGATTTGATGCCTAAAGGTGATTATACACAGGGCAACTTTTTGAGCAATGTTGCTGGGCAATCTTGCCGAGCGATTGTTGCTTGGGCACTTTCCCATTGAAAATGGGCAATAAATTTCTATCTGGATAATTTAGATCGGTCGCGGGCCCTGTGTCTCATCTGGTTGCCCGTTGATAGCAACAAAAAGTTGCCCTGTGTATCATCACCTTAAGAAACATTTCTTATTAATATCAATGTTAAAAACAGTTATGCTGCTTAATTTATGGAAACTAACCGCACTGGGTAGTACATTAACATTAGCTCAAATGATCTATAGGGAATTTTAATAATTAATCATGAATATGATTAATATATTGCATATTACAGTTACATTCAATTATCGAAGTTGAAAATAGATCGATTGATATATGAATAATCAATCACAACAAATTATAATTCCTCATTCATATGTCCACAGTCTTATTTCAGATCGATTATATGAGATAACCCTTAATGGAAATTAAAGTAATTATCAAACAGTGGTTTGTCCAGTAAAACTGCCGTAAGATTAACTTATCAACTTATCAATAAAGTTATCACTTCTTATAATTTCAGTACAAACAGTTTCTGGCCATGAAACTATTCTCCTGTCCTTATAAAATTTAGGTTACTGAAAAGTAACAAATCGTAAAGCATGTAGCTTAAGATCGAACATTTCATTGACTTTGTAACATGAGCATTTTAGACAGAAGCAATCAAACATATAATGGTTTTAATAATGCAAAACTAATAATACATCGAACTACGATTCACACAGAGTAAATATGTGTATAACAATACAAACAGTAAAAACAATACAAGACAAAACGGATAACAGATGAGAGAGAGAGGATGAAAGGGTGAGCGAGAGAAAGTGAAAGCAAAATCTGCGATCAGAGAGAGATCACAGTATGGCAGAAATCACAGACCAGGTAACCTTTGAGAGAGACAACAAGAAATCACATTAATCAAATAAAAAATCAATACTTGCGTATGGTTCTCTTTGTATTTGCTGAGGAAAGAAAGATATATACAAGAAGATATATATATATACATAAATACATTTTATCATACGTATTTCAAAGTTAAGGATTCATTAGTTTGAATATCGCCTACATTGGAACAAACACTATAACATCTTAGTTGATTATTTTTGACAAAACATATATATATATTTAACACGAGCAGAAATTGGCAACATTATAAGCTTATTTGATGTGGCAGTATTTTACAGTAAAAACTTTATAATCTATCCGATTTTTGTAGTCGATTTTTACTCATCTTAGTATAGCAATAGAGTTTGCTAAAAGCTGTTCATTCATTCACACACAGAAACATTTTGAAACAGTATTTGTGCCAGCTGTTGTAGCTACACAACAGCGCGCATCTGTGCATTCATTCATTCACGCACAGAAACGCGATTCATATTTAAACAGTCTTTTTGCGTTTACAGACACTTGCGATTAGAACAAAGCATATAACTGACCTATTCCTCAGCTGGATCTGTTGCTCCTCGAAATTAAACTTCCAGAACTTCTGAGGTAAATTTTCCAGGATTATTATCAAGATAGTATTATTCCTCACAGCGTCGTAAAGTACATGAGACTGAAAGTGAACTCGCGGTGTGTGTTATCCAGCTGATGTGGGTGTTCACGGGTTTGCAGGATCGCCTCACATTTGCGTTTGAATAGCGCGCGCTCTCCATGGGCGGAGTCAAATTAAAACATAATGAGCTGAGATGAGAACGACTGACATCTCTCTCTTTTCATTCATATTGCATAAACTGAGAATAGTTGTTTTTTATAAAAATTACTTCATTTAAAAGAAGAGAATTCAAGCTTCATGCCTGTGTGTCTGTATGCCTGTTTGACTGAGTATTCGCTGAGTTATGGTTCATTTTCGGACGCGTTTCAGAATTGACTTCACTGACAGAGAGAAAGCAGAACTCGCATCATGTTTATTTTTCTTTATTTGGCAAAAAGCACAACACTTTGCTTTTATTGTGAGTATACACAAAAATAATACACACTTAACAGGATCGATTGATGTATGAAACTTGTTTGTAAAATCAAAGTCAACAGAGTATTTCGGGTCTCAATTCAACTGATAAGGAAAAAAGCGAGCAGATCACATCGGCGTGATTGCCGACCTCAGAGGGTTAAAAAAGCAACTTTTGGTTGATAGCAGCGTGTGCTTATTGTATTGTATATTAATAATTATGATTTTGACCTATTGCTTGCCTATTTTCAATGTCACACATTCATTTTTCCACATTTTTTTTCTTGACAGGAGACTCAGGTTAGCAAGGGTATTGAAAGGCAGAACTTCACAAAATGGCCCCCGAATAGACTTGCATAAATATAGAACTGGCATTGGGGGAGGTCATTCATAGCATCATAAAAGTTTGCTGTGATGCATTTCTGGACAGGCCTGTTTGACACGAGCAGACTTTCCACACAGCACAACACAAACAACATGTGACCTTCTCTTTCCTCAGGAGCCACCGTGCAAATGCTTATCAACACCTTTTCTTTTCCCAAGACATCTACACACCACACACTTTACATGCTATTGAAATTATCCAGTTAGTAATATAAAGAGAAAGCAAGACCCACAGGGCAGAGATGAAGTCAGACTTAAGTCAGTGTTCATAAGTCAGAGGAGTTGACAGCGTACATCATGTGCTATTTAAGATAGAATAGTTAAAAGACATGTTAATGTTGCTATGTTGATTCTTTACTATTACAGTATTCTGTGAATTAGCGCTTCTCTATCTTAGTTTCATTCAAACAGTTGCGGTAAAGTGTAACAGAGGATGCTATGGCCAGGCAAGGGCTCCATCTGGAAGGCTTGATGACAAAGAAAATCTTACAGGAGTGAACGAGAACAGCTTGCGATTGTTGATGAAACCGGAGCGTGCCTCAGTCTGACTCAAAATCGCACTCAGAGTGTGCCAGGACATTTGATATTGACGTTGTAACCAATATGTCATTTGTGATTTAACTAGTCTATGAAAACTTTATGAAGGTAGTAGGCAAAGTAACTCATTTGCAAATACGTACACCCCTAATTCACACTCCACGGTAAAAAAATCTCTGAATGCTCCACGTGAAACCTTGGTCTTCCGCCCTTTTACTATCGTGTCAAATTATTTGTATTAATATGTGCGAGGGAGAGAGAGCAAGGCAGCGCTCGTGTTGTTTGAAGACGTGAGAGTGCGCGCGCGCGGCCGGGGCTCTCTCGTACTCATACTGTATATGCGCCCTGTCAAGCGCAGCAGTCATTCTATTCTACATCACTCACCGATCAAATAAAGCTTTGGCGGCCGCCAAAAAAAATTAAATGCAGGAAAACCCCTGGATTGGTTATATAACGTTGGATAGAATGATAGTCCGGCCATCGTGTATCAGCGCACATAAGGTACACACTGTGAAGTAATTTGCAAACGTTTTTTAGAGAAATGAAAACAGGTCGCACCACAACCTTTATTTGCACTCGCACAAATGTTCTCAAATATATTTTTAGGTCGCACAGATTAAATTTCAGGAGCATATGTGACCAAAATGGTCGCAATTTCGAGCCTTGATATAGCTAGCTTTCCACCTAGACTTCATCATAACCATGTCCAAATTTAGGTGGTTAAGCACTATTGCTTAAATTTAAAAAGAAGACTTAATAACTTTCTATAACTAAAAAGTAAAAACACTTCCATTTTTCATGGGAATTTGTTGCAATGTTGTGCTCGTCTTGTCCTGTCAACCATCTGGCTTAAATGGCAAATAATGCACAAACAGCCTCTAACCAAATCATTAGATAAATTAACAAGAGTATTTAGATTTTTCTGTTATTATTTTAGATGTTTTGCCACAAACGTCGTCCCAATACATTTTAACTGCATCCATTTGCTTTTGATGAGGAACAATTTGATATCTTGATGAAAGAATCTATTGACTCTTTAGTTAAATTTATGCAGTGTCTTGTAAATACTTCTCTGCGGATGGAGAATTTTGTCTAAAAGGGTTGGAATATTCAATTTGTTTCAATTGGACGGTTTCTGACATGGACATGCGGTCTGCTGAGACTAATTTGGATTTATTTGTTGGTTGCCATTTTGAAATGCTCCCTACTAACGTTAATGCAAAGTGAATCTATTAAATTCCCCAGCAGGTATGATCAAGACAAATATGGCATTATGGGAACAAGGAAAAACCTCTAATTTGTTGGTCACTGTCTGCTGAACCCCTGCCATTATCAAATATGGCTGGAAGCCTGGCCCGACCTTAAAGCAAAGCACCTGAGGTTAATTCTGTGGACACGTGGTCATGAACCTTGGAGTTATTCTAGACGGTCCCGTCCTGACCAGAACAAATGTCCTTATTCTTTAAGTCTATTTATCAGCATTCACATTTCATTTCCTTTGCTTTTATTTTTAAGGCTGTTGGTCTGACAAGCCAAAGTTTTGACTGTCGGCTTTACGCCTGCTGCATATTGTAGTTTATTGAGGCCTAGAACCATCTATTCAGAAGTGAAGGTGCAGTCTGAACACCACCAATCACATTTCACTGACTTTTTACTTGACATTTAGAGGTGGCTAATAGACCGCTGTGCATCAGAAGGGGCTGTTTGTCAAACATTGACCGTATATCTTGTTTACTAGCAATTATCTAGCAAGTTCTTTGTCATAATCGCTCAATGAAGCAGCCCGACCTTTGTAAACAGTCCATTGTTTCCCTTAGAAAGCATGTACTGTATATACTACATTAGGTCTGTCAATTGGTAAATAAATTGAGAACATTTATCTCAATTCATATCTAAAATCCATAATCCGAATGAAATGTATACTATATATATACTAAATGTATATTTTTTTATTGTCAAAAATAAAATAAAAAACTGCAATTTATCATGTGCTCAGCCATATTAGGGATATCCAAAACATTTATGAATTTGAATACATTGAGAACCGCAAACTTCTAGACCTTGTATATGCAACAAATGTGTTCCATTTCTACTTTTTTATTCTGTGTATAACCTTCAGTTTTCAGTAGTTGTGGACTTTCTCAGGTTTTGCTAAGGCCCATAGTCTAAGAAAGGATAATGGATGACAGTAACCTATGCTAGGATTTTTCTCTTTTTTTTATTCTCTTTTGAATGCAGTTATTGTCAGCAGTCTTTGAACTCTGCCCTCTTGGGCAACTGGGGGTAAAGTGTTTGGCAGCTGAGCTCGGCTCCTGGGTTGCTCTGCCCTCTCTCTTCCTCTTTTCTGGGCCATTGGCTTCCTATTATTAGTGGCTCTTTTAAAGCTACACTATCTTACTATCTCTATATCTCTTACTTTGTAATTCCTGTAGTGTTCTCCATGCTTATTGATTGCCAATAGCCTCACTAAATTGTGTTCTAAATTATATCTCATTCACGTATGCACAGACAAAAAAGTCTTTAAACTAGTCTAAATTGGTGTCAACTGAAAATGTAAAATATTTAATCAACTGTTTTACTTTTATGTTTATCATTATTTCTCTCATTATCCTTAAAGGGATGAACATTTTCTTTTAAACCTATGACTTTCTTCTTGTTCTTTAGAAATTTTTTTGTCCATACAAGGGGTTTGGACACAATTGACTTTCATTAAATGGTCAAAATGAAACATAATTTACACACCATTGGTTGTGCTAGAGGTTGAGGTCAGATGGCTGACAAACATTTTGTGAAAGTATTTAAACACTGAAAAGATTTACTTACTTTTAGTAGCAGAGAATGGTGACAAACAAAAATGATTCAGTTTGTACATTTCATCATCAGTCACACCAGCCCTATAAATTTGACTTGAACAGGGATTTATGTTGGATAAACATCCCAAACCATCTCCGAAAGCCAGATTGACCTTAATGTTGCCACATTATGGTATATATGAATGTCTTCTCCCATCTTTTTTCCCTTGCTCTTTATCCCTGAGACTGAGTAGCTTGACCGTTTTTCTTTTCCTAAAAATAAAAAAAAGAAGTAAAGAGCACTTCTGCTGCTAGTTTTGATGCTTTTTAACAATTTCCATATAATTTTTGCAGGATGTAATTTCATTTAAATGTTTCAGCCCACACAATTCGTTCTCTGACACTTGAAATGAAACTCATTCTTTATCTGAAATTAAATCAGTCTTAATGTGCAGATGAAAACATTTTCACTGTTCATTGATGAAATAATCCAGATGTTGATTTCCAATCTCCTCATTTTCTGCTGCGATGGAAATAAATCGATTTTTATCAGTGGCAGTTGCATTAGATTTGGCTCCAAGACAGTTAGTTGTTTCTGTATAATGCGTTCTCCATGTGCCCTTTTCTGACTGTGGTTTATTTTGGATCTTAGTGGCTGGTGGCATTTGGCATATTGTTTCTGTTGATATGGGCCTATTTGCTTAAATAGCCTGTGTGGGGCTTAAAATCTGTCATTTTCTCAGGCTCTGTGAGTAGTGCTCTTTTTCCCCTCTTGCGCCTTTGACGTCTTCCCCACAGACGGCCATCTCTGCACCTGTTTCATCAGCCTCTGTGTCTCGCTCTGTTCTGGGTTCAGCTGTAAGGTCCTGTCTGAAGCTGCCACGAAGACCCAATAACTTCTTATGTAAATGATGCTCGAATGAAATGGGATGCCATGTGTGTGTTGTTTGTTCACTTACAGCCGGATAAGAAGAAATGGCATTGATGGTCATTCAGACTGCCGCAGACAGAAAGGTGAAGAGAGGTTGTTTGTCCTGGCTGCACTGTCAGCTTTCTGAGACTGATTGCTCATTGAGCGCTCTCCCACTCTCTCTTTAATCAACTTGTCACCTCCTCGTTTTCATTAACCTCCATTTGTTTAGAATCATCATCATCAGTTACATCACTTATATGTTAGCCGACATGATCATCTGTTCATTTAAATTCTTGCAGGCACATAAGGAAGTTTGCCATTTGTCAGAAGTGACAGGAAGGATTTGGGAATGAAGCTGTAGTGTGAAGTTGACGCATGACTCATCATGCGCTTAATTTGTTTAACGACTTATCTTTGGTCTTCTCCTTGCAATGCCAAAAACATATACACAAACACATGTACATACAATAAAATATTAGGCTACACTTTATTTTAAGGTGTCATTGTTACAGTGTAATTATACATTTAAGTACTGAGTAACATTAATTAACTACATGTACTTGCTATAGGGTTAGTGTAGGATTAGGATTTGGTTGAGGGTTAGTTGCATGCAATTATGCATAATTTACTGTTATTACTATGGTAAGTACATGTAACATATGTAACAAGGGCAGTGTAAAATAAAGTGTTACATGACTGTAGATGCTTAAACGTTTGTTTGAAACTAAATTCATCATTTATATATTTCTTTTGAGGCATTTCTAAAAATAGATTGCTGATTTAATTTGTCATCACTGTTTTTGTTTTGCCAAGTTGTCATGCTTGATAATAACCAATAACACTTGCTATTTATAGCATTCTAAAATATACACAATATAAAAACCACAACAAATAAGAACATGTTTGGTATAAGTTAAAATGCAGATGATTTTTTTTTTTACTGTCAGTACTGTTTAATATAATATTCCTTTTTTTAATTTCATCACGTTGTCATTTCTCACAATTAAAATTTATTTATAAATTCAGCAAAAGTTACTCAGCATCATGCATTTACATCAAAAACGTTTTATTTCTCACTACTTAATAACAAAATAACAATTATATCGATATTAATTGTTAGTAGAATTGCATTAATAATTGTTTTACCATTATGTAATCTACATGTAAAATTTGAATTAACTACTTTTGTATTTTTTTTATTATTATTATTTTTTATTCAGTGCCAAACAAATTATGTCAAATTCGATGTTTGCAGACATAAATACCTTTATACTGTATATCATGTGATACATTATGATTGTAAAGTCTGTGACCAGGAAATATTTTTGCTCGGAATAGCTCACGACCTTCCCAGTGGCACTTGCAATCACCTGCCTGACCAGACACTAATGTCCTCATATTTTCCATATCACTTCACCTTGTGTTGTCTCAGCGGTTGTCACAATGACATATGAAGCTCTCACAAGTGACTATGCTCTCTCAGCAGAATGCCCGTTGGCTCATCACCACCCATGACGAGTTTTACCGCACCACTTCTGGGTGAGTCAATGTCAACCATGTCCGCATGACCATCTCATTTGAGACATGACAACAGATACAACTCTGCAAAATGAATAATATTCTGATGCAAACAATAGCATTTGTGTTTTATGGAGAGTGCAGGGTGCAAGAGATGCCAAATTAGCAAGCGCAAATTGGTTTGGGCTGACCTTTTTCCATTTTGGAGAGCTTGAATTGACTGATTTCAGGTCAATGGTATTCATAGAGTTTACGTAACGTCTGAGTTGAGTTTCATTGTAATAATAAACTGATGATTAAAGTTAAAAGGTTAGAATGAAAAACTTTACAAAGTTCAGCTGATATATAATGAAGTATGATATATAATGGCAAATTCCATAGAGATAAATGATTGACATCTAAAATGACTGTTTAATGTCAAGCCAATCGCACTTATTTTTGACATTGATTACTATTTCAGTCGTTATTGCATGTAAATGTCATGAATGTAATGGGCATATTGACAAAACGTCATATTGACGTCAGACATATTCTGTACTTGACAGCGGCCGTTTGTTTTACAGTGTGCCAACAAGGAGCAGTCACCGTGTAATATTGGATGGTTTGGATTACCCATAATGCTTTTAAATTTATAATTTACACTTTAAATGGCTACTTCAGAGAAATACTGAGTGCCATAATTCTATTTTTATTGAATGGGCATCTCATAAACACAACACACTAGATTGATGATAGGTCCCTAATAGTGTTTGTACAGTAGTTTGATTTTCTGTGCGCAGAGAAACCCGCTTGCTGTATCTTTCTCTTTTCTCATGTTTTTATATCTTTCACGCTGTGTATCTGGCCTTGCTAACAGTGCTGAACATATATCAGCCGACTGAAGAGTTACAGTCTTATCTTTCGGTGCCATATCACACCCTCACGACTAGCTGGATCTCTACAACGCCTGAGGAGTCCATCTCACTCCTCCACGTCCGTGTCTTCTGCTCGCTCGCACTGTCATAACAACTTTAATTGAACACTGATACTGAAACTGCAGCACTAGCACCGTGTTGTGTTTTTTCAGAGCTGGAGGTAGCTATAGATGCTGTTTGAATTGGACCACCGGGTCATTTTTGAAAACTATCAATTTAATAATTAAACAAGCTAAGGTAACATTGTTAAAGGATTTGTACACATTAGCTCAGTTTTTTTTTTTTTTTTTTACTAAACCATGTCATATGACTTTCTGTGCAATTACAAAAAATTGAGACTGGAGCTTTCAAGCTTTATAAACGACACAAAAGTACCATAAAAGTAGTATGTATGATTGGTGTGTTATATACCAAGTCTTCTGAAGACATTTGATGGCTTCATTCAAAAAACAGACTGAAATCAGTTTCAGTCGTCATTCACTGGTAATCTTCTTTTCCACTGGGCTGTTAATGACTAAAAAACTGAATCAGTAAATTGAACTTGATAATATAGAAATTTGAACTTGATAATATGAAATAATATGTTGTTGTGTGCCATATTCTGTGCAAGAAGCCACATCATCTCACAAAAGGATGCTCAACTGCTGTTATGAAGTGAGTTTGGAGTAAAAACATGTTATTAAATGTTGTCTTTTGTTGGACAAGAGGTTTGGAAAGTCATGTTTGGAAAGATCTTTCACGCGTGTTGCTTTTTCAAATGCACGTAGACTCAAACTCGCAGTGCTTTCAGATGGAACAGCATTTACTACTGATCACAGTGCCGTACGTCACTGACAAGCTGCACATAAAAAGAATAATCGCAGCCTTTGTGATTTCATAATCGCAATAAGCCAAAACGGTTTAAGCGTGATTTCAGGTTAATTGCAATTAATCGTGCAGCCCTATTACTTATTCCAAATAATTATCCTCTCAAGAGAGTGTGCGATTGCGGACACAGGCTAGATCTGAGCTGATCTGGGGCCTTTACCATGAAGCCGGTTTAGGTGGATAGCCAGGTAGGCTATGTTTCAGTTTAGTTTGTGCTGACCCTGGGTTTGAGGCACCATGAAAGTGGCTCAGCTATTAGCTTTGTTCATCGCCATAGTAACTTACGCTCCATGGCTAACCTGCTCCGGGACAGGTTATATTCTGGGAAAGGGATCTCAAACCAAAATTGGACCGATCAGCTGTGAGCAAATTGACACGTCTCTGACAAAATAAAGCCCCCCCATTCCCCCCCATCCCAGTTTCTCTTGCTTCAAATTAAAGGTCACTACATAGTAAAAGATTTTTAAATAAAAAATTTTTTTAGCGATGATTGTTTATTATAATTATTTTATATGATTTATTTATTATAGTTTTTCTCAGTCACTTTGGTGCATTTCTCACAACACTATATACATTTGCACAACAGTTAATGCAGTTCTCAAAACAATTAGTACAAACTGCAAAACCTAGTTGATAACCTGCAAAAGCGTGTCACTTGCTCAAAATGGATAGCTCATTCCTCAAAAGCAAGTATTCATGTCAATGAAAGTGTCAGTGTCATCAAGATGAAAAGTCCTGACACCATTGTTTATGAACAAGATAGTCAAATGGCTTTGTCATGTTTTCATTATGACAGTTTACTCTGTAAATGTTTTCCAATGCAAGTCAGATCTTGGTGACTACCTGAAAATGCTCAAGACAGCACTATATACTATTTGCACAGCCATTTGAAAAATACAGTAAAGTTACACATTATTGTATTTAGTGACGAGTACAAGACACTGAATATGTATGTTTCACATTTTTACTGCATATGCTCTTTGCAATTCTAATTTGTTCACAGCATTGTGCAAAAGAAAAAATACACCCTTATTTACAACAAAAATAAACTCCCTTTGGGTAGAGCTGTGCACAACTGTAAACAATATTGCAGTGCATATTGGAACTGAACATACAACATGCATAGTACTGTAATCATTCATGCACATCCAGACGTTCCTCATCAGTGAAAGCTGAGATTCACCTGAGAGAAATTGTTCAATTTAGGAGACATTTTCAGGAAAAAAAAGATTTTAAAAAATGTGTAAAATTTGCTTGACAGATTTTGACAACTAGTTCAACATTTTTGTATGTAATGACTCAAGCAATGAAATGAGGACTATTAGTTTTATATGGAATGACTATTCAGCATTCACAAGTATAGTTCATTTTGACTGACATGACATAAGCAAATGATAATGTTATAAAACAGAAGAGAGTTGTATGAAAGCAATTGATGCATGTCCAAAAGCATTTGCAATTTGTTGGAAGGAATGAGAAACTGCTACTATTATGTGCACAAATGACTAAATGTTGTGGAGGTTGAACTAACTGTTGTGCAAATGTAAATAGTGATGTGAGAAATGCACCAAAGCGACTGAGAAAAACTGTATTTATAAAATTATTTTAACCCTAATCCATTACACATGAGCAATTTTAGTTTAACAATTATTATTAAACATTTAGTATTTACAACTGAATCACAGTTTCTCTATCTTTCAAGGCATGTGATTGGCTGTTCGCTACTGATGTGACACTTCCGTGTGCATTCGCTCCATGAACTCAGGATCAAAGCCTGAGTTGACAGAGAAAGATGATGATCAGCGTCATGGTACCAACAAAGCCTGATTGAAATGGTTTGGTTTTGTCAATTTGAAACTAATCCTTTAAACCTGAGTTTGTTCAACTACCATCATGGTATGGGCCTCAGATCACTAAATAATTGAATCAGTGAATTGAATTTGAAAATTGTTCTGAGCTGGTAATGACTGAATCATTAAATCTGTGATTTGAATTTGAGAATAGATCTGAGCTGTTTATGATTGAATCATAAAATCAGAAATTTGGGCTGCGTTTCCCGAAACCTTCTTAACGCTACGTCGTTCTTAAGTTACACCTTAAAGCTGTACCTTATCGTTAATACGTGTTTCCCGAAACGTTATTAGTTAAGTATACCTTCTGTAAGTCATACGTTCGGAAGGTTGGTCTGGACCACTCTTAGCTTTACCTTATCACTGTTGCAGGTCTATACAAATATAATTCTGAAGTTTTAATACACACAGACAGTGTTCAATTAGGCTAATTCAAGTGTTTTCATGCAAAGAATAAAATTGTCATTACACTGATTGTTGTTAGATTTTTAATTATATTATTATATATATATATTATATTATTAATTTAATTAAAGAGCGCTTTTAAAGGCCTGTGAAAGCATAGGCTACTGTCAGTTAAGTTCTATTCAGACGCTAATTGTTTCTCATGGGCTCGTATTTTAAACATTTACAGGGGTAAGTCGGTGATTTTAATGCCGTCCGAATCCATAATGTCAGTGTTTTTTCTCACCCAACCCGCGTAAAAATCCTTGGCCAAATTAGTACCTACTGTTTTTTGACAAACAGGTCGTGTGGTAATTTAATTGCCGTCTGAATCCACATCTCTGAGTTTACAAGAAGAGATTCAAAATTCACTGTTTAAATCCTTTTTGATCACTGCCGAGCACCGTACGGAAGATGTACACTTTTATTACTGAAATGCTGGAAAGTATTTACAAGAACAATATTTCATCACAGCTCCACCGCAGCGAACATGGGAAAGAGAAGAAAGCACGTAAAAATTTGAAATGGTTATCATGGCAGCAATATATGATACAATTTAAAAATGTGTAGGCTAGGCTATTATAGGCTATTATAGTTTGGATTATTTTTTATAATATCTCATGAGTCCTAATAAATGCAATTTCAACTATTTCTGAAGTGCTTCTTTTATAGAGAACACCGCTTTTTCGCATAACACAGTGAAGCAGCCACTGCATGAGAGAATAATTGTAGGGCTGTACTCAACCAAAGAAAATCTTGGTCGACTGAAGTCCTGAAGTTTTCGACTAAAAATCGACTAAAATCGACTAAAAATGACTGTGCGCAGTACTAAGAACAACTTGTTGTCCGCCTAAATGAATTATAAATAAACATAAAAAAACTAGTAGGCTATTTGCAGTATTAAATCGTTTTTGACGTAATTAATTTGCACTGAAATGAGTCTGACACACGAGTCTGTCGGCTGTCGGCTCTGACAGCGTTGCATCACGTGCACCTGCGCAATATCATAGCCTATGATTTCCGAAAATAGTACTATGTTGTCAACTAGTGATATCATGACAAGAACTTTTGAGGAATATGTAACATAATTTAGACAATTGTTTCTGTCATATGTATTATAATAACTGACAGACTCTATAATTTCAGCCGCTCTGTGCAGCTCGCACAGAGTGAGGCTGAACCTATTTTTTACAGTCTATGGGCTGAACATAGGAGCTCAGCTTCGCGGCTGAGACACGAATAGACTATTAACTTAAAGCTTTTACTCTTAAACACAAAAGGCACGTCCACTTTAATAAAAAAAAAAAAATTATTAAACAAACCAGATCAAGTAATATTCAGCAAACCTTCTAGTAGCCTACTTTCTTCAATCTGTCCGTCTTCTCCGGTGAGTTGGGCTAATCCAAAAGAAGTGAAAACAAGGGGGGTGTTCTGAAGACAGACTGTTACCTGTGAAACAGGGGTGCTCTGAAAACACCCCCATTAGCAATTAGTGCTTTCCACCTGATGAAATGAACGCGGCAAAACTGATGAAATGAACGCGGCAAAACTGATTACCGGTAAATGAACACGACAAAACTAATGAAATGAACGCGGCAAAAAATCGACCAATCAGAATTTTGGTCGAGCCAGAACGTATCGACCAAATAATCGACTAATCGACTGGAAGAATACAGCCCTAAATAATTGATTCTCGAGCCATCGATATCAACCAATTCAGCACCATCGCCACGGACAGCACCGGGTAACGTCACACGTAAGAAGTTATATCTTAAGCAGCTTCCTAAGGTATGGTTCGGGGGAACCCGCCTAGCAATGGTATATCTTTAGTTAAGTTATACCTTAAGAGTCTTCATAGCGCGCTAAGAGACAACGTTATCGGGAAACGCAGCCCTGAACTTGAGCGGATCTGGGATGCGTTTCCCAAAGCCAACTATGGTCGCAAGTTCTTTTGTTATCAATACAATTCAACGGAACTTGCAAACGTAGTTGACTAATGATGCTTTTGGGAAACTCACCCCAGGGCTGTTCATGACTGAAGCCTTCCAATTTGTGAAAGAATTATTCAGATCTGTTATGTGAACTGGATCAACTGATTTATTGGAAGGATCCGCTTTAATATAATGCCTTTTTTTGTGTTTTTTCAACATATGTTGACTGACACACTTCATTGGTTTTCATTACAATTCAAAATGTCTTCCTTTTTTGTCTCACTCAAGTCAGTCATACAGATTTGAAACAACATGAGGGTGTGTAATTGATGTCAGAACTTTAATTTTCAGGTGAACTACTTCTTTAAGGCAGGGGTATGGTACAGATTAACATTTTGACAGTAGGTGAAATGCAGAGGGCTGCGGCTGCATAGCAGCTCTGGATTGACATTCTGTGCTTGCGGAGTTATTGGATTATGAAAGTGGTCTGTCAATGCACAACTGACAGCTTTACGGTAAAATCACCGCCTAGCTTTATGGCTGCAGGACATGCAGTCAAGTTCAGCCAAAGCATTTTGAGTAGAGTTTTGAGTAGAGCTCAGTTTGAATGGGGTTAAGGTCTGGCAGCAGGTGCTAACATGCTTTTGAAGCTTGAATCTGCTGCAGTTCAATTGCCTCAGCTTTAGTGATTATTATAACAGACCTTGGCGGTTTGTTTCAGTTTCTAGGCTTCTCGAGTACATTTGAAGCAGACCCTGAAAGATTAAGACAGAGATGTCTTAGATGATTCTTATAGGACCTTGGGAATGTGCTCAGGATTCATTCTGACATATTTCTCATGTCACGGCCTGAAGTTACAAGCCCTGGGGTCTTAAAGATGGATCTCTGTCTCAAACCGTATGGCCATCCTCCTCCATCAGCACATTTGAAGCCGAATAGCCTTGCATGGGCATTATTAGGATAATGTTCACTATGTCAGCAATCTGAGTCCTCCATAATTAGAAATCTGACCATGTTTAAGCCTTACAAATTCGTTTTCAACTGCTGTACTCTTGGGCATCTGAGTCAGTGCTGGAAAACTGATTAGATTCCAGTCACTTGCAGCTGGTGGTTAAAGAAGAGCTGGGTGTTGGGGCTGCCTCTTGCTGTTTTGTTTGTCTGTAGTTAGATGATGCAGGTTCTTTTATCCTTCCCATGAGGCAGATACACATTGCATTTGTTTTGTGCCAAAAACAGCATCATGTAGTATAGACCAGGGCTTGTTGTCACAAGTGTTGTATCTATACGATTTACCCTCGGTTTCACAGGCAAGGCTTAACAATATCTTAAAATATGTCAGTGCCATTGTTTTATCTCAAGATGCACACCAGTAATGTTTTTTTTCTAAGGCAAGTTTATAAAAGCTACTAAATGTCCTAATTGAACTAAGGCCTAATCCTGGCTTAATCTAAGCCCTGTCTGTGAAACTTAGAGTCAAAACTGTTTTCTTTTTCTTTTAGTCAACAATGTTTACAGAAATTGACTCAAATATTAAGCATACCCTCTGAAATATTAACTGGAGGATAAAGTGCGACAACTAGCCTGGTCTCCCCCATATTGTGTTGTGATTGAATTTGAGCTTCATTGTAGAGTTATTTGGATGCGTTTGCTGGTATATACTGCAGGATAGAAGATCTGTAACTTCTTTTACAGAGGCTTATAAGATTATGGCTGAGCTAGACATTATACATTCTGGATGCAACAGCTCAGACAACCACCAATGAATGCATCTGTCTTGATTAAGCAAATGTTCTTGTCATTCTTTTCCACCCACATTTTATCTACAGCCTCACTGCAGCAACCGTCTCCCCAGAGTAAACTGATGTTAAGTACCATACTAAAGTGTACAATAACAACGTGGATCTCAATAACTCTTACTTATTGATCCAACTTGAAACCATGGTAATTCATCTTTCTTTCATAGAAAGTTTTTATATATATATATATATATACAGCGGGGAAAATAAGTATTGAAAACGTCATCATTTTTCTTAGTAAATATATTTCCAAAGGTGCTATTGACATGAAATTTTCACCAGATATTGGTAACAACCCAAGTAAGCCATACATACAAAGAAACAAACAAAAATAAGTTCAGAAATTAAGTTATGTATAATAATGTGAAATGACACAGGGAAAAAGTATTGAACACATGAAGAAAGGGAGGCACAAAAAGGCATGGAAAGCCAAGACAACTGCTGAAAACTTACAGTAAATAAAAAGCAATCCAGCCCCCTGTCAGTGGAAATTAATAACAGCTGGTTCAGTCCCAAATGATGGCCTACAAAAAGGTCTCATTGCCAAGGTGTCACACAAGACACATCTCATGATGGGTAAAAGCAAAGAGCTGTCTCAAGACCTTTGCAACCTAATTGTTGCAAAACATAATGATGGCATTGGTTATAGGCGCCATTCTAAGCTTCTGAATGGTCCAGTGAGCACTTTTGGGGCCATAATACGGAAGTGGAAAGACAATAATTTCACCATAAATTTGCCTTGACCAGTGCTCCTCGCAAGATTTCTGATAGAGGAGTGAAAAGAATAATCCTGTAATAATCCTGAGTTGTCCAAGAGCCAAGGATCACTTGTGGAGATCACTTGTGGATCACGTAGTATAACTGCGCAGCGCATTTGTGTTGCACGTCACACGTAAGCTCACTATTGGCCGACGCTGGTCATGTGTGTGATGCGTGTGACGTGCAACACAGACGCGCTGCGCTAAAACACTACGTGAAATAACTCGAGGCCCAGAGACATACATTTTCTGGGCCAGCAAGTTATAATGTCTTAGAAGCCTATGAAGGAGTGATCCAGCTCTCAGATTTAATCAAAAATATCTTAATTTGTGTTCCGAAGATGAACGAAGGTTTTACGGGGTTGGAACAACATGAGGGAGAGTAATTACTGACAGAATTTTCATTTTTGGGTGAACTAACCCTTTAAGCAGCACAACTGTTTACAATATTGATAGTACTAATAAATGTTTCTTGAGTGCCAATTTATCATATTAGAATTATTTCTGAAGAATCATTATCTTTTATAATAAAGACTGAAGTCACTCCTGAAAATTCAACTTTGATCAAATAATAATGTAATAATTGTAATAATATTTCAAAATATAACTGTTTTTACTGTAATCAAATAAATACAGTCTAGGACTAGGTAAACATAAGAGACTTCTTTAATAAACATTTAAAAAAAAATCTTACCAACCCCAAACTTTTGAAAAGTAGTATATTAAATTTGTTTTATATAATATTTACCGAAATAGTACAAAAAAAACAAAAAAAACACCTTTATTAATTAATATATTTGTAAAAAATAATCATTTGAAAATGGCTCTTGGACAACTCTTCTGATTATTCTTTTCACTCCTCTATCAGAAATCTTGCGAGGAGCACTGGTCGAGGCAAATTTATGGTGAAATTATTGTCTTTCCAAAAGTGCTCACTGGACCATTCAGAAGCTTAGAATGGCGCCTATAACCAATGCCATCATTATGTTTTGCAACAATTAGGTTGCGAAGGTCTTGAGACAGCTCTTTGCTTTTACCCATCATGAGATGTGTTTTGTGTGACACCTTGGCAATGAGACCTTTTTGTAGGCCATCATTTGGGACTGAACCAGCTGTTATTAATTTCCACTGACAGGGGGCTGGATTGCTTTTTATTTACTGTAAGTTTTCAGCAGTTGTCTTGGCTTTCCATGCCTTTTTGCGCCTCCCTTTCTTCATGTGTTCAATACTTTTTCCCTGTGTCATTTCACATTATTACACATAACTTAATTTCTGAACTTATTTTTGTTTGTTTCTTTGTATGTATGGCTTACTTGGGTTGTTACCAACATCTGATGAAAATCTCATGTCAATAGCACCTTTGGAAATATATTTACTGAGAAAAATGATGACGTGTTCAATACTTATTTTCCCCGCTGTATATATATATATATATTAAATGCTTTGGGGTTTTGATTCAAATCTGACTTTCATTTTAGTTTAATACTTTGTAACAGCAAAAACAGCCAAAAAGCTATAAAAGTCTGAAAATTATATTTAATACTTTGTAAGTGGAGCTTTATTTATTTTTTAAAGAGAATATACAAAATAAACTTTGTAGTACAAAACAATTTATCTCGCAAAACACTGGTTCCCTTATTTTTCTGTTCAATGACTCATTATGAAAATTAAAGTAGCAAATAATCACAAATTGTCTTCCAGCCATCACAATCTTGTGTGACACTGTATAAAAAGCAAATCCAAAGCTACATTTTCACACTTAAGTCTGTTTACCCAACAAACACAAGCTGTTGTATTTGTTGGATCAATCTGTGATGGCAGAGATATTGTGTAGCTGGATAAAAAGGGCTTTTTCTTATCACTCCACTTCAGTTGCAGAGGGCCCATTAGACTTTCATAACGTCTGTCCAGACAAGTCCAGCGAGTCTTGACTGATGTTCCATCAGATGTGCTGCTGCTACGCACTAGGTTACTCGGGGGAATTCACAATAAAATGTATCGCACCTGCCAGTAGCTTTTATTTGCATGCAATGTTTTGGAGCCTGGTTCTAGAATTACGCAAATCAGGAAGATTACTATAGATTTATAGAATTTAATACTTTTATTTAGCAAGAACACATTGGATTGATCAAAATTGACAGTAAAGACATTTATAGTGTTACAAAAGATTTCTATTTCAAATAAATTCTATGCAAAGAATCCTGAAAAAAAACATGTTTTCCACAAAGATACTGTATTAAAGGGTTAGTTCACCCAAAAATGAAAATTCTGTCAGTAATTACTCACCCTCATGTTGTTCCAACCCCGTAAGACCTTCGTTCATCTTCGGAACACAAATTAAGATATTTTTGATGAAATCTGAGAGCTGGATCACTCCTCCATAGGCTTCTAAGGGATTGGAACTTGCTGGCCCAGAACTTGGGTGAACTAACCCTTTAAGCAGCACAACTGTTTACATCATTGATAGTACTAATAAATGTTTCTTGAGTGCCAATTTATCATATTAGAATTATTTCTGAAGAATCATTATCTTTTATAATAAAGACTGAAGTCACTCCTGAAAATTCAACTTTGATCAAATTGTTGAACTGTCAAACTGTTTTTACTGTAATCAAATAAATACAGTCTAGGACTAGGTAAACATAAGAGACTTCTTTAATAAACATTTAAAAAAAATCTTACCAACCCCAAACTTTGAAAAGTAGTGTATTAAATTTGTTTTATATAATATTTACCGAAATAGTAAAAAAACAAAAAAAAACACCTTTATTAATTAATATATTTGTAAAAAATAATCATTTGAAAATAAGAGAAAAATAAACCTTGGCGATATATCATTCGACCACTATTGCACTATGCATATATTTGAACTGTATTAGTTGGCAATGTGGAGGCAGCTGCAGGAACAGGCAGAAACTGTCTGTACTTCATTACTGTGACGTAAGGAAGGCTTGATATCGTAGATCATCTCTACAGTTTCCATGAATTATTGACACATAATTAGTCCGCACACAAACAGACCCATACATAACCATGTTTTTCTGCTTTAATTGAATTCATTCTGCATTTCTACTAATGTTTTGAACCATTTTGCACCCTTCAACAGCATATGCAAAGTTCTTTCACCTCTCTAATGTACCAGATGTCTCAAGGTTGTTTTGCCAGCGTGCTTGCATGTGTCCCCAAAGGCCTTTCTCAGAATATGTCTCTGATAATGGAGATTATCATAATGTAATTTGATGCTGCTGTGTAACTGAATGTGCTTTTAATGTTTAGCCTGTTGATAATGAGTCTTTTCCTAGAATGAACCCAGGCTTTGCTAACACATCACCCACTGACTCTCTAAGATGGTGAGCGTTCACCTCGGATGCAAATTCCACGGAGAGAATTGGTGTGTGCACACCTGCAAAACTTTTCTCTATTTTAGGTAGCATCTCGGCTGAAGGTAAAGAAAACGTAGATGAAAAGAATTATGGGATTGCAGCTCCCCACAGTGCTGACTCATTTCACAGACCGAATGCTACTGGAACCCTCTGCACAGTACGGCAATATATATATTTTTTTTTGTTTGCATGGAGATCCCAGAAAGTTTGCAAATAGAAACTAGTCCAAAAACAGCTTTATTTGAATCTGGTCTTGCAGTCATTCTTCAATCTTTACCTGGCCATGAAAGCAAATCTTCTGATTTCCCTTGACTGGCTGTATGCTGCTCAGGTAGCTCGTGGGACTGAATGAAACAATCAGGCCAATCAAAACTGTTCAGGATCATGCTGCCATAAATCACCCATGTGATGCCGACCTGCCAAATACTGCATTCATCAGTCTGATGGCTGGGTGAGCCTTCCAGATACAGAGTTTGAGAATCATATTCATGTGTGGACTCATACGGAGTTCCGCTTCTTGACCTACTTGCATTACTAATGCAAAGGTCAATGCCTCATACAGATCAGATAAAATTAGTAGCTTCTGGGAAGAGTACATGGAGATAGTTTGGTGTATTGTGTGAAATCTGATGTATTTGTCAAAAACATGTCTATTATTTTCAAGCCGCCTACTGAGGCGATATTTTAAGATATCATATACATGCTCAAATTCTGAGGCAGAATTGCATGTATTCATTGTTGCAATGAGCAGGGGTGACTTAGTGATTTGGGGGCCCTAAGCTATTCCAGGTATGGGGCCCCAACACACCAACTATTCGCTCTTTTACTCTTGTAACCTTATTTTTTTCTCTCTCTCTCGGTGCACGCTGAGAGTGTTTGGGTGTGTTTGGGTATTCGTAAGGGGAGAGGGTGACTGTTATTTACTTTTCCCTTATTTTTCATCTTTAAAATTTGGGTTATAACAGTTGATTTTTTAAATTAGGTTAAGTTGAGTTAAGTTTTTTGGGACGGTGTTGGGATGGCGTCGTTCCCGAACGGGGGAGAGCCACCGCCACCTGTGTCTCTGCGTAATGGAATCAGGTGTGTTCCTGCGGCAGGTGTGGAGGTGGAAGACGTGCTAATCACGGTCGGAGAGCAGATCGGCTTTGAGAACATTTCTTCAGCTTCGAGGATGAACAAGGCCGTTGTGATTTTTGTAAAGGAGGAAGAGGTAGCTAATCATCTCATTTCTCAATTTCTTTCAGAGTATGGCATGAAGGAAATCCGTACATGGTGTATGCAAACTCTGGAAGTATGAAGTGTTTTGAGTGTGGAGATGTGCTCAAAGTGCTAAACAAACTGATGTTGTTGTTGATGATGATGATGATGATGATGACAATGAGGTTAGTGAGAAAGGTGAAAAATCTGATTTGTCTGAACAAAATAAAAAGGCTGAATTTAATGGAAGTGTGGATGATGAAGTGTTAGGGACATCTGGGATGTGTTGAAATGTCTGAGGATAGAGAGATAAGTGATGATGATTCAATCTCTGATATTTCTGAGACAGGTTCAGGTTTTCGATAATACGTACACAGTGCAGGAATTTAATAACTTTTTGGATGCAACGTTTGGAAAAGTAGTGGAAGTTAAGGATTTTTTTCCAGACACGGATAAATTCATTGGGTCAGTGTTGTTGCTGCAGAAAACTGTCAGTTACTAAGCCTTAGATAAAAAAAAGAGATTTCGTCTGAAGAAAATGATAACAAGGTTAAGGAAGGATAAAATGCATGCTTTGAAAAAAGTCAAATTAAGAAGTTGCACATGGTGATTTCTAAACTTTGTGTGTCACATTTGTACCTGTCCTGTCTCTTTTATTTCCTTTTTCTTATGGGGCTTTTAAGGGTGGGCTGCTTGAATATAAATGGAGGTATAGGACAAAATTGGCAATGGTTTCCTAGTTTTTCCAAAATTAACCGGGTTGATGTAGCTTTTTTTTTACAAGAAACCCATACTAATACTGATAATGAAAAGCTCACTTTAAGTCATGGGACAAATAACAGCGCAGGGGTAGCTATTTTATTTTTGAAAAATATCAATGTTAATATTTTAGCTGTAGATGAGGTCATAAAAGGTAGACTTTTGTTAACTAAGATTGAGGTTGTAGGAATGGTATTTGTGTTTATGAATGTTTATGCCCCAAATAATGGGTCTGAGAGGATGGAATGTTTTATGAAAATGACAAGGTTAATTAAGACAATTGATAGTAGTGTGTGTTTTGTTGTGGGAGGAGATTGGAATTGCACCACAGACTTTACAACTGATAGAAATGGTGAAGAGCCATATAGTCAATCAAGTATGATGTTGACAAAAGTATTGAATGAATTTGAATTACTAGATGTGTGGAGAATGTTCAATAAAAGAGCTAGACAATATACCTGGCTTAAAGTGAATGATAATAGAGTCAGTGGTGCAAGATTAGATAGATTTTATTTTGGTATAGTATGGAATAATGCTGTAGAAGTATAGAAGTAGAAGATGTGTAGAAGTGATGAATGCTTCTGTTTTGCCTAATGGTTTTTCAGCCCATCACATGGTTATTTTATACATGGTATATAATGCTAAATTGCTACAAGACATTCATTTTTGGTGATTCATTTATTTTTTTCTGGAAGAACTGGAAAATGAGGAAAGATTCATTTGAGAATCTCAATCAGTGGTGGGATGTGGGTAAAGTTAACATAGGCTAAGGATTTTGTGTCAGAATTATTCATCTCATATTGGATCAGTGGTGAAGGAAACTGTGAAAAGACTACAAAGAGACATTTAACTTTTTGAACAGGACATATTTAATAATAATGAACTTGTGCATGATGATGCTCTACAAAGGAAAAATAAAGAGCTTGGGACTTTTCTAAAAGAACAAGTAAAGACAGTGCTAATAAGGGCACGATTTTGCTCTATTAAAGACATGGACACCCCTAGAACATTTATTTTTTCAGTCTTGAAAAGAAAAGTACAACACAGAAGCAAATGTATCATCTTTGTCGTCATGATGGTTCTATAACAACAGATCCTGTGGAAATAAGGAAGATGTCTGTGGATTTCTATTCACAATTATATGCTTCTGAAAACTGTAACTATGAAAGCGCTGAGGATCTACTTAGTGATCTACCAAAGATTGCGAGTGAACAGAGAAAGACTCTGGATGATAACATTACTTTTCAAGAGCTTACATAGGCAATGCAGCAGTTGTCAACGGGTAGATCCCCAGAAATTGATGGATTGACTGCTGAATTCTTTCAACGTTTTTGGGGTATTTTAGGAAAAGACTTGAATGTCTGAATGTTGCCAAAGTAAGATACTTCCCATAAGTTGTAGTCGGGCAGTCCTTTCATTACTTCCAAAAAAGGAGATCTGGGACTTCTAAAAAATTGGAGCCCAGTGTCATTGTGTGTTGATTACAAAATATTCTCAAAATGTTAACAGATTAAAGTGTTATCTGGGTTTATTGGTGCAGAAGGATCAGACATACTGCATTCCTGAAAGATCTATAATGGACAATATTTCCTTATTATGTGATGTTATTGAAATAAGTCAGTTGTTAAATAATTTGAAATTGGTGTTCTTTCTCTAAATCAGGAGAAAGCATTTGATAGAGTTGACCATGGGTATCTCTATAATGTTTTACAGCATTTTGGCTTTGGTGACAAATTTATTTCATATATTCAGTTGTTGTATTCAAATGCATTTGTTCTTGTAAAAGCTGATGGTGGTTTAAGTGCACCAAGACCTGTTTCTAGAGGAATTAGGCAAGGCTGTCCACTTTCAGGACAGTTATATAGCCTTGTCATTGAACCTCTTTTGTGCAGGTTAAGGAGAAATCTCAATGGAGTCTTAATTCCAAATGGAGACACAAGTTCAACGGCTTATGCTTATGACGTTACTGTTTTTATTAAAGGCCAGGATGATGTTACAGTTTTAACTAAGAACATTGAACAAAATGAGAAGGCATCCTCAGCTAGATTAAACTGGGGAAAAGTGAGGGTTTCATTATTGGACAGTGGATGGGGAAAAGACCTCCGCAGCTTCCTGGTGGTTTGAAATGGGGTAGGGAAGGGCTGAAAGTTTTCGGTGTATATTTAGGGAATAATCAATTTCAGATGAAGAATTGGGAGAGAATGCTGGAGAAAGTGATTGTCTAAATGGAAATGGCTATTACCACAGTTGTCGTATAGAGGGCGAGTTTTGGTTATTAATAACCTAACTGCCTCTACACTGTGGCCCAGGTTTATTGTCATGGAGCCACCTGATGAACATATCTGCCATATACAAAGAGCATTGGTGGACTTCTTCTGGAGTGGGCAGCACTGGATCCGGGCAGCAGCACTGTATTTACCTGTCCAGGAAGGTGGCCAGGGGTTGGTGGATGTGAGGAGTCGTATCAGTGCCTTCAGGATACAAGCAGCACAGAGACTCCTCTATCATAAAGACTTGACTTGGGCCCAAACTGCTTGTGCTTTGCTACAGAGAGCAGGAGGACTGGGATTGGATAAACATTTATTCCTCATAAAACTGGAGGAGGTGAGCTTGTCTGAGCTTACACCGTTTTACAATTCTATGTTTAAGTTCTGGAGAACTGTTTTTAAAGTAGAGCGGGACATTCATCCTCAAGGACACTGGGTCACTGAAGAACCCTTGCTTTTTAATCCAATGATCCAGACAAGGATGTTATCTTCTGTGAGTATACAAACATGCTTAATTGTAATAATTATTAATGTTATTAAGGCATAACTGGGGCACCTCTTGGACAATAATGGATGGAGATCAGCAGAGACCCTCAGAGAGGTGACAG
This sequence comes from Abramis brama, assembly GCF_963993115.1. Classification (NCBI taxonomy): domain Eukaryota; kingdom Metazoa; phylum Chordata; class Actinopteri; order Cypriniformes; family Leuciscidae; genus Abramis; species Abramis brama. The sequence continues at coordinate 18,568,529 of NC_139972.1, forward strand.
GATTACGGTCACTAAGACTTACAGCAAAACTGATGAAAATAAATTTTTAATGTAATACCAAGCAGCTACAGAGAGATCATCGCAAAGGAATGAAAAAGATGAGAAAGGATTCCAAAAGATAAAAAGTAAGGAAGTAAGTAAGGCCTTCCCGCAAGTAAAGAAGATATGGAAGGTGTGGACGCTTGTTCAATTTTGTCTTTTGAGGTTCCTCAAATAGAACTTTTTGAGTCTACATCAAAGAAGGCCATATATCACATCACAGTGAAGGCCATACATCAAGAATCACTCAGGAGAGTAAAAACCTCTGGTTGGCCAGGGCTGTTGACATCAGATTTCCTTGTGACGGACGGATGGAGAGCACTGTATAAACCTCCAGTGGAGAAGCGAACAGCTGATCTACAATGGAGGATTATTCACATGGCAATAGCTACAGACAGACATGTGGCACACTTGAATCCAGCAGTGGGTGGGGAATGTAGGTTTTGTGGAGAACAGGAGGATTTGGAACATTTGTTTTTAAGATGTGAAAGACTACAAAGTCTTTTTAAACTACTTAAGGATTGTTTCAATGAATTTAACAAGGATTTTTTGGATAAAGTGTTCATTGGAGGGTTAAAGTATGGATTTTTGATGAGGAAGAAAGTGCGTTTATTAAGTTATCTGATTGGGACTGCAAAATTGGCAGTGTGGATGACTAGGAAGAACAAAGGCTTACAATTTGCATCTACGGATCATGAAGTTATGTTTAGGAGATTAGTGGCAGGAAGGCTTAAAGTGGAGTATGCATATTATAATATTGTAAATTATGTAAGGAGTTTTATTGAAATATGGTGCGTTAATGATGTTTTATGCACCATTTATGATGATGTGATGGTTCTTAATTTTTTAAGTTCATTTTTAAAATAATTTTAAAACTTTAATGATGATATCCTGACCAAACAAAATATGATAGAAAATTAGTAGGTTATATATGATTAATATAGGTTTCTGGGTAAGGGCTCCCTGATTCCTTGGGGCTCTAAGCGACCACTTGCCTCACTTATTGGTTAAGTCCTCCCCTGGCAATGAGCTTAAGAAATAAATCCAAGATGGTGGATGAGGTGTGAAAAAGGGTTGATTGAACTATCTTTTATCAATAATTCAGTGTGAAATATATAGTGTAATTAAAATGGATTTTTACCTGATATTTGTGTGTTATGCATTTGTCTTGTGTTGTTCGCTTAGCAACATGCTAACAGCAAACTCTTTTTAACTCTGCACTGTTGGTTTAAGATGGTCTTAGTTGGTTTAAACTGTTCTTTCAGCCTGGCCAAGCTGTTTGTCAGCTGCTTTACACTCTAAGAAAAGTCTGTAAAAATAGGACCAAATATATTGTGTTATTATGAAGGAATTTTTGTATTCTTTAAAGGGTTAGTTCACCCAAAAATGAAAATTCTGTCAGTAATTACTCACTCTCATGTTGTTCCAACCCCGTAAGACCTTCGTTCATCTTCGGAACACAAATTAAGATATTTTTGATTAAAGAGAGCTGGATCACTCCTCCATAGGCTTCTAAGAAATTATAACTTGCTGGAAATGTCCAGAAAATGTATTAAAGACATCGTTAATATAGTCCAAGTGACTACAGTGGCTCAATCTTAAGTTTATAAAGCGACGAGAATACTTTTTGTGCGCAAAACCCCCCCAAAATAACGACTTTATTCCACTTTTCATTTCCTTCTCTCTGGGCCTCGAGTTATTTCACGTAGTGTTTTAGCGCAGCGCGTCTGTGTTGCACGTCACACGCATCACACACATGACCAGCGTCGGCCAATAGTGAGCCTACGTGTGACGTACAACACAGAAGCGCTGCGCTAAAACACTACGTGAACTAACTCGAGGCCCAGAGAGAAGGAAATGAAAAGTGGAATTAAGTATTTTTGCGCACATAAAGTATTCTCGTTGCTTTATAAACTTCTGGGCCAGCAAGTTATAATGTCTTAGAAGCCTATGGAGGAGTGATCCAGCTCTCAGATTTAATCAAAAATATCTTAATTTGTGTTCCGAAGATGAACGAAGGTCTTACGGGGTTGGAACAACATGAGGGTGAGTAATTACTGACAGGATTTTCATTTTTGGGTGAACTAACCCTTTAACCCATATTTTGAATTAGGCTACGCATTACATTTATTCTGTTTTAGTGTTAAATGACATCTCCATAAAATTACCAGTACCTTTTTTGTTTTTCTACAGTTTTTTTTCCCCTCCCGGTGTTGTTGGCCGACCAGCTTGGCTCCCAGGCTGACTACTGAAACCCTAAACCCAGCCAACAGAATAGCCTGACCAGTTTGGAAGACCAACTAAGAAGTGCAAACCAGCTTGGGCTGGTTTAAGATTTTTTTTCCAGCAACCAAGTGTGAAATTAGCTGCTGGTCAAGCATGGAGCATAATCTATATGGCGACCTTTTGAGTTGCGGCCTGTGTAAAGTGTTTGAATCATTTACTTGCACGTAAGGCAACTCGGTGTGCAAATATGCAGAGAAATGCGGTTGACTTAAGGATTTTTTGTGGCAGGACAGTCAGACCCTTTCTAGTGAATCTCCAAGGGGATGTTTTGAACTAATATTTGTTTTTCAGGCCAATGTCTAATTCAAACAGTCAATTGAGTAGGAGAAAAATTGATTACTTTCCAACAGTCCTTAATTGAGACTGTCAAATTAGTCCCAGGTTCTTGGATATTGAAGACAGTCAGCAGCACAATCTATTGCTTGCAGACAAGATGCTTATCTGAGAGACGCATATGTCCTGGATCACCTTGCTTTGGCTCTACATTATGCAGATACATGGTAATCTAGGAGCATCATGACTGTGGGTGTCAGAACATGGAGGCTGGGATCTCGAGAAAGGAAAGAATGCTTTTATTCTCACAGAGTGAGAGAGTCCAAGGTCAAGGTGCTCTCGGATGCTATAGTTTCACACATACATCACAGGAAGATGACAAAACACCTGAGGATGAGTGAAGAGGAGTTGCAGAGAGCCGAAAAGAAATGCAACCTTTGAAATGAAGCAGCATTCAGTCGCCACTGTTGGGGATAACAGTCTTATGCAATCGAATGGTTTTACTTTAAAATGATTTTTGTTTAATTTAGACCATAATATCAGTTACTTTTTAATTTTTTTCTTATTTTACAAAATAGTAAATTGATATTTTCTTGTAAAACATATTTCAATAATCTTAAACTTTTTCAGTATTTTTAATTTTATTTTTAATACTTATTTTAAAACAATATTGTAACACATTACTTTAAAAGGAAAGTTCCTACACTGCCAGCCACAATATATTATGTTTATCCCATAACTGGCAATATCTCCTGCTTCCATCTCTGCTGTCAAAACAGCACTAAACGAAAATGTTACACCGGTTTGTTCTGCTTCAGTTGACTGTAATTTCATTTTTATCTGTTGTAGTCTTGAGTTAGCAATGTGCGTTGCACACTGTTCTAAGTTGAAATAGCTTTGGTGACGACTGTCCTTGCAAGCTAATGCATGACCCTTTCACCCACTGTGGATCAATTTGCTTTTGACCTTGTCCCACACTTGCTCTTGAGGCTTCTGGCTGCATTATAATCAGTTACAGTCCTTTGGATACTATTATGCATTTGTTAATAAGGTTAGAATATATTTTGTGGCAAGGCTGTGTGTGATGTTACAGTGGAGTTGGCGTATCCAGTCTGTCCAATGAGATATCGGTCCTGTCCAGTTTCAGATTCTGATACATTTGCTTCCCTGCCTAGATGGAGCACAAGTTTACTTATGTAATGTACCGTTACAAGCATCACACACACACTATTTCACACACAGAGGCACAGAGAGTAAATGATAGATATGTGGGTGCTTTATGAGCAAATGCAGCCCTGGGCTCGTAATGAGCTGCAGTATGAGTTTGAATGAGATCACTGCACAGAGCGACATTAATGAAACAGTCTAATGACATCAGCTCGAGCAGGGAAAGATAAAGATGACATATTGTCCTATAATAATCAAAGTGAACTTCAGCATTAATGTCAGGCTTGTGTTTTCAGGTCTCATTCGGTTGTTGACGCAGTTTCAAGGTTGCAGCTGGTGTGTATTCAGAAAGACGCAAATGAAAGAAGGTTTTTTTGCACCTTAGCAGGGTGCACCAACAACTTTCATCATGAAATTTGCTGGTATGGTACACTAAATAGTTTTAGCTTGTGATTTTCACCAGATTTTTTTGTTTTTGATTTTCTTTTGCTGCGCCATCTGAACATTTGTCTTCACATATTTGGATTTGTTAATCTTCAGTTTGAACAGACACCGAATTAATCGTATGAGTCATCATGATTGCTTTTCATCAGTTTGGATGATTCATTAAAAAAAGCACCATTACATACCACTTCAGATGAGTAAAATAGTATTTTTGGTAGAAGGAAAGCTAGTGGGACAAGTGGTACATGATTTGTAATTTCCAAAATTAAACTTTTATGTTGTAATCCTTTTTTTGTATGTTCTAATAAAATGATGGATTTTATATTGTTTCCCCACTTAATGGAAATAAAATGTCTTTTCAGATTTTTCTGTCAAAATAAATTCCACCTGATTATATGGATTTATACAGTGAATGGTTAATACGTTAAGCACGTTGATATGCAAATTTCAACATCTGCATCTGTGTAGAAGCTGTGATTTTTCTGTGGAGTTTTAGTGAGTCATTTAAATTTCTTCAATTATTGAAGCATCCACGCTTGGCAGTGCCTTGGTGACTATACACAACCCTCGCCAAGGCAGCTATATTTGGAAAGAGACCTAGAGTATGCGTGTGCATTTGTGAGCAGCACTTGTGAAAATGAGCTGTAAATGTAATCCTCAGGAGTACTGTGATAACCGCGATCAGCTCTCCTCGAGTCCTGAATTAGATCCATGGAGCCAATGCTGTTGCTTGCTGTTGAAGCATAAACAAGCTAAATTATGATAGACTAAGACCGAATCTATTTACATGAAGACGTGCTTGATGTGGTGAGCAGAAACCGTGTCACAACATTGACAATCTGCTTAATTAACAAGGATTGACGTAAAACCATAATGGCACGTTTGCTACAGTCATAAGGCTTCTAATCACCACATTTAATCCATCTGCTGGAGGTTGAAGATGTAAATGTCCACATTTTTTCACCGCCTACACTGGTGCCCTTATGTTGTATTTTACATCGCTGTTGTCTTCTTGAACATGCTGCATTGTGACACCTACGTTTCTGAAATTACCCATCTGGTGAGCTTTGTCTTCCTGGAGCATATCTCAAAGTTCCCCAGGCTGGAATGTCAAAGTGATACAGACTTTAGTTAAAACCGTCAGCCTATCTGAAAGAAGACTGTATTGACACGGGACACAGCAACTCTCATAGTCTCAGAAAATACGGATATCTTGTGACATGGTTATCCTAATTGATTTTGTTGATACCTGACATCTGATTGGTGACACCTATGGCGGTGGTGCTCAATTGGTTTTTGCTTCAGGACTAGATTCTTCCAAAGATGAATTTGCCATGCCAGAATACTGTAGTTTAATTGGATGTATAGCCTTTGAAGTCAACATTTTCTCTAAGCCTATTTTTATTTTGCAGTCCTAACTTTGTATAACAAGATAGTTAATTGGACTTTACTATTTGCATTTAGCATTGTTTTGTTTTCCCTGCTATCCACGATCCTGTCGGAATAGATTTATCAGATGAACCATTGAATTAGTGAGTGTTACTTTGGGTGCTACGGCACTGCTGTTTTCCCATGTGGCCTTTCTCAGGGTTGTGCGCCTGTGGTTGGAGGTGGCTGATGCTGATGGCCCAGCTGCTGCCTGTGTCTGATTTAAGGCCCCGGCTTCAGGAAGTGGCTGCTCATGAGTCCAGGCACGTCACAGTCTCCAGACCAGAGGAAGTTCACTGCTATTCACCACTGATGCCTAAATGAGACTCTTCTGTCCTGCGATGGCTCTGGCACACACACCTCACTCTCTCTCTTTCACAATGTCAGATAACAGCACTTCCTTTTCTGAGACACTTCATTCTTATCATTTCCTGCTCCAGCTCTGTGATGAATCACTGTTTTTTTTTTTTTTCTGGTTAGAGGCCCAGCAAACTAATTCTTCCTCTCTGGATCCATACACTTTGGCCCTTCATTTTGTTTCTCTTGTTTAGGAGTAAATTTCTTGTGCGTTTTAATGAAAATGTGCTCTCCAAGAGTGACACAATTAATGCACAAATCCAAGGTCCAAGATCTGTATAATTTATCCTCAAATTTGATTAAGCTGTTAGGAAAGGTGCAGGTGGGGAATGATATCTATCTATCTATCTATCTATCTATCTATCTATCTATCTATCTATCTATCTATCTATCTATCTATCTATCTATCTATCTATCTATCTATCTATCTACCTACCTATCTATCTATTTGTCTGTCTGTCTGAAAGCAAGATGACATGACCGTGTTTATTGCGTTTCGTCTGCGCGCTCTGAGGCGCAAGTAGTTTATTATATACAAGGGCTTCTCATACTTTTCTTAATGATAATTAGCTCCAGTTTATCAGGAAGTGACGATTTTGTTCTCTTCGACTCACTGAATGAAAACTGCTTCATTCGCAAATGTTTTAGCGATATTCCAATTTTGCGCATAAGTTAAATTTGTAACTTTGGATGGAAACATAGCTACTGATTCATATATTGCATTGAAATTATTATTATTATTTTTTTTGCAGGATCATTAAGATAACAGGTAAAATAGTAAAATAATTTGAACTAAATACAGTGTTTCTTGTCCAAATACATATTTTTTGGTTAAGTGCCGTGTAAAAAGTGGAATAATTTTCATGTATGGGTTTATTTTGTAATAATGACCAATTGACTGTACATTATTGACTGTACATTATCCCCTACATATATTAGAAATGTCAGAAGTACTTTAACCAAATGTTATTTTATGTAGAAACTTGACAAAAAGATCTCTATCCACAATGAAGCACCAGGCAGCACTTCAAGAAATTCAATTTAGCTGCGGTCGAGAAAGGTCAAAATAAATGAGAAACGTTGTGAAAAGATACTATATCACAATCACATACATTCCTACAGGATGAGATTTAACAGAGGTCCCCTGAGTTAGCTGAACATAAGTTCTCCCATATTTTTTCTCCCATATTATTTTTTGTGTGAATTCAATGCAGTAGTAGTCCCATCCAAATGGGTCTATAGACAGAATAGGAATATAATTCTATTGTTTTCCACTGACTGAGACATTTTACTTCACAATTCAATATGTCATGACAAGTTGCAAATGTCAGGTAAAGTGCTGTTCCAAATACTCCCTGCATGCAGCAAAATTACGTGTGTATGCCCAGAAGTGCTGAGCTATTGCTTTTCGAAATTGATCTGTGCTAACTGGCCAGCCTCTCCATCTCTGCCTGTCTCTGTTACTCTCTTCTCTGTTCCATTCAATCCAATAGTTCATCAGACGGTCCCGGCGCTGTGTCCGCGCATTACCAGCATGACATCACTATTTCCGATCCTCGTGGGATGTTTGAGTTGATGACTGTGTTTGTGCCTTGTAGCATTCGCTTCTCTTTGTGTCAGGTAACACATTCAGTCACATCCACCTGGGGAGGACGACAGGCTTTAAGACGGCCCATGAATTCCAATGGCTTTATCGGTCCCCTGCAGCTGGCTTTGGCTTTTTCCACCGTATGGTCTCCTCCCACAACACATTGCATATGCCTCTTCAATTGGGGCCATGGCTCAGGCTGATAGTGAACTGTATTCCTTCCTAACTGGAGGGCTCCCTGCACCCGCCGTCAATCTGGCAGTGCGCAGCAGATTGGCTGGTGGTCTCACTGCAGCTCAGGATTCATTCCACTGGCTTATATTGTGTCATTCTATGAATTAACAATGAAGATTGATGACACCGCCACACAACAGTGACAATCAGTCCAGGCTTTGAATGTGACTCGGATTTCATATATTGTGCATATGTGGAGCGTGTGCGTGTGAGGTAATCGTGTGTGTAGGATAAATACGGTAGAATTGAAGTTGGAAGCAAAATGCTTTTAACAATTCAGTTTTATCTTCTCTAAGAGTGATGCTCTATTCAGTAGGTTTTTGTGTGTTTCATTTTGGACTTTTCTGTGGAGTGTGGCGAGTAATTTTATATATATATACATATACTGTGTACACATACAGGGCCTAAAATTAACACTTTGCCAAGTGCTAAATGCGAGTAAAAAATTGGGGGTATATGAAACGTTGCTACTCGGCAGGTGGCCGGTTACATTATGAGTTCCAACAATTCATAAACATATGTAAACGACATATGGGACAGTTGACGGGCCAGCACTGCATCGTCACAAAAGTTTAAACCTTGACAATTTAAATATTCAAGCGCAAGAAGATACGAAAGGGAGCTCATTCTGTTACTCGTTTTGTATGTGCAAACATCCGTAGCGTGCCCCCAGAAAGTCCCATCTCAGACAGCATGCAAATACTAAACCGAGCTCTTTTTACACATCTTCTTCCACTTGAGCGGACAAATTCTCATACAATTCTGTCAAAAAATAGCGAGTATCCTAGTAAACAGTCGGTAATGTCTTAAGTAAACGTAAACATTTCAGAAAGTAAATGCATGTGTACAGTATCAGTATATTGGATCCATGCATTGTGTCTTACAGTGACAGCAGCCTATCATTCTTCCTGCTGTCTGTTTTTGAGGTTAATCAAACAACAAAGGTCTAAGAAAAGAAATCACTCACTGCTCTTGACTGAATACATTTTTTAACTTTAATAGTTTAATAGTTTCATTGTTTAATTGTTTAACTTTAATTAATAAGGATGTTTAATTTATATAGTGAAGACTATGCAGTGTTAATGTTACATTTGATTAGGCTACCTTATTAAATTTCTGTTCCTGGAAACTACTGTCAGACCTACCTGAAAAACCCGAAAAGCACTGATTATTTCATTTGTATCTTTGTTATATTATATTTATTTGTGCTTTTTCTTGTAATTTGATTGTGTTCTTATTTTATTACTGTCTGTTTACTTGTCTTTAATAATGTTTATATTATTAATGTTTTAAATTGATATTATTTAGGCTAGTAGTTTTAGCTGTGGTATCGTAATTGGAATAGAGAATTTTCACTGGTGTCAAATTTTTTTTTGTAATTACTGCCTGTTTTTGCAAAAACCGGTAAAACATATTTATGGCCGATACATTTTCTTAAGTCACTCTTTGGATTTAAATAGGCAAATGCTTAAGACTAAGAGCAACCCTCTGCGCACACCTTGGCAATAGAATCACCATTGGCTAGTAAATTTTTTTGGTTACTCGCCATACTGATATATTATTTAATGATAGAACTTTAGTAATTGGAACTAAAACTTGATAATCATACATGAATGCATATTTGTCATTTTAACAATGTTTTGTAAAAATAATAATAGTAATTGATAATAGTAATTATTATTAAAAGATATCGTTTACAAGAATATCGTTTACATGTAGCGCGTTGATTTTGCGTGGTATGTGAGACTACTCTCTCTCTCGCTCTCTCTCTATCTCTCTCTTTGCGTGTGTGAAAAACGCGACGACGAGACGTGCATGCCCGCCGTGAGGCGAAAACGTGAATGAAGCGGCAGAGCAGAGGTGTCTGTCTGGCCCTCTTCACATTTAGTCCCGCTATAAATGTGTGAATGAACACCTGTGTCTGCTAGGAAACTCATTAGAAGGTGGAGTGTCTCTGGGATTACAGATGTAGCAATTATTTTTGACTGCATTGATTAGTATTACTCCTAGGCACATTAAACAAAGACACAATTATAATTTAGCATTATAATACATTTTTATGTTACTACTCTGTCTGCAAAGGCTCTTGTTTTTTTTTTTTGTTTTTTTTTTTTATTGTGATATTTACCAGTAACTTTTGAATTGTTTCTTGGTGGTTTTCAGAAGACTTTCGAAAGTGATAAAGAAGTAAAATCTAGAAACTGAGTTATCATTCATATTCATACACATCCGTGTGTGTGTGTGTGTGTAAAAAAGTATTTTATGCTTACCAAGGCTGCATTTATTTGATATATAATTTAAAATAACTGTTTTCTACTTTAATATTTCTTAAAATGTGATTCATTTCTATTTCTACTCCAGTCCTCAGTGTCACATGATCCTTCAGAAATCATTATAATATGCTGATTTGGAGCTTATGAATAGAATTCTGTGATGGATCAAAAGAACAGCATTTATTTGAAATAGAAATCTTGTCACATTATAAGTGTCTTTACTGTCACTTTTGATCAATTTAATAATGTTGCTGTCTTATGCAGTCAATGTTAAAATTAACATAATAATTTGTTTGGTTTCTTTTGTATGATAAACAATTTTAGTACTGTTTAGTTGCCTCTTGATGTTCAATGTAAAACTTCCTAAAGCAGAATCAGTTGTGAACCGCTGTGTTAAAACGTGTTTTACAGTCGCTTGAGTTGTATTCAAGTACGTTCCCTAAATTACCCCAGCAGAATGCCAAATAAAGTTGCATTGAATTTTGTCTAATCAGAAATCACTGATTTCATTGAGACAATGCTAATGCATTCTGCATGTTTGATAAGGAACAGGCAAATGTGATCCGTTAGATTAAATTTAATCTGCTCTAAATCCCCTTCAAGTGGAACAACAGCATGAATACCAATGTATTATTCAACGGATTTTTCCCCATTACAGCTATTAACTTAATTGCCTTCATAAGAGTTTGCTTGTGAAGCCTAATGAACATATCTGTAAATTAAAAATGTTTGATTGGGGAAGCAAAATGTTTACTAGTCAGACAGTGAATGACATGTTCTTCAGTAGATAATACGGCTCCCCGGTCCCGCCCCCAAGATATTTCAGGAGTGTTTCTGAATCCCTTCAATCAGACCACACATCTCCAGAACCTGCCATGGAGAATGAGAGCTGATTTCATCTCCAAACCTCAGACACTTTCCTTTCAAAGCACCATTTATGCCTGTCAAAGCATATTTATAAAGCTTTCCTTCATTTAACAGAACTGCTTGGCATCAAAAAAGCCATTTGAAATGGAAGCCATTTGATTTATGAAATGGAAGTCTCTCCATCTACTAATCTGACTAAATGGACTAGCAAAATAAACATCCCAACTTACTGTGGAGCCACTGTGGAGCCACTGAATAAATTCTTGATGGTCCCACGCAGCCAGAAGATTCTCCCCACGGCGGCGTGGACATGAATTTTCCTCCTCCTTGAATATCACAGCTTCATTACTTCTATAGTGTTGTATTATATGGTCTGCTTTCCTCATCATCCCACACTGCTGTCTCCTCTCCAGCCCCTCAGCCATTGGCATAACTTTTTTATCTTTTGTGAGTGCAGGGACAATCGGGATGCTTCATTGCCTCTGATGTGTTTCCACTGGTGGTTCGAGGTATAGAGGAAGTGAAATCGCGACAAAGAGAGAGAGATAGAGAGTCAGTCCCCAGTGCACTTGTCTACATTGCTGAGTGGGAAGGTGGCACTGTGGGAACAGTCAAACGGTGTCACTGTCTCACTCCTGCCTGGGGAAAAAGGACATGCTTTATGCCTTCAATCTCCTTAAACTGTTTTCATGTGTGAGAATTTTCATTTGATGTATCAGATTATGTGCGTGGTCTCCCCGAAACTTCTAAATGGATCTGCACCTCAGATCTTTTTGCAGTTACGTATAGACAAATTAATACTTTTTTTTTTTTTTTGGCAGGGAAAGAACTTTGAAAATTGTGTTTTTGGGAGGACAATTAGGATTCTCCTTGGAGACCTGACAAAATGTCAAAGATTAAAGAGTACCTCAGGAAATGGTGGTTTGTAAATGAAATGAGTGCTTTTTAAAATTTTAATGAGATTTTATGGTTCAGTGTGGAGTAATGCTAACAAAAAAAGTGACACATCATTATCTTGAAGGGCCATCTACCAAATATCATAGTACATAAATATGGTAATTAGTAACATATAGCATGTATATCAAAGCATGGTTAAATAATCTGGTAGGACAAGCTAGTTTTTGATGGATTGTTGAAGCCTAACATTTGTCTAACAACTTGTTTTTACTTCAAAAGTTAGCATAACTCACACTCTTTGTGTTGGTTTTGTTTGCCATACTGGTTAACAAGCCTGGTAATAATAGTAATAGTAGTAGTAATATCTGTCTGCATGTTTATTTTATATTATATATTAATTTTCTTATTAATTAAAGTTCTATAAAATATAATATTTAAATATTAATTTATATTAATATATCATATTTTATTTTTTAGTAACATTTTTTGAACATTTTAAGCCTTGTTCAGACTGTCAGTCCAAATCAGATTTTTGTGCATATCCGATTGGAAGCAGAGTGTAAACAGCAAAAAAATCACATGAAATGCGATTTGAGCTACATTCATATGTGGGATGAAATCCTATTCAAATCGCATTTCTACAAAACAATTTACTTTACTTTCTCACGTAAGACGTACACGTCAAACGTTGTTATAGGAAACATGCTGAAGAACGTCGCTGCAGAAACAAGGTTGTGTTGTTGCAAGTGCAAAACGAACAGAAATGTACAATAGTCTATAAATGGATACATGTTTTGAGACCAGTGGAGATGACAGCATGGAATAAAGCCTACATATTGTCATGTTGTATATTAGACAAATATTTATTGCAAACTCCTCCATGTTGCTGTTGTTGTTGTTGTAGTTTTTGGTGTACTGTATGACTTCCAACGCAATGTCATTGCCATAAAAACCAATGCAGATAGTCCAGAAAATGAAAGAGAAATGTAAGCTTGGCTCTAGTTATCTAGTTAGTCTAGTTACTTTTAACATCTCACAGGTGGGAGCTGTCGGGAATCCTCAGGTGGTTGTGATGCTAGTGTTAAATGATTGGGTCATCATAAGGAAGAGTTTTAATCCTCATCTGAAAGGGCAACATTAACATGCACATTAACATGTTCATCTTGTAAATTACATTTACTTTCTCATTTAACTTAAAATGATCTGGCAATATTGTGCAGAGGCATGTTTAGAATGCTAAGGAGCATCAGATGTCTCTGTTGAGGACAAGTAACAAATCCATTTAGATCCACACATGATTCACAAATAAGATGACACTTTGACATGTACTTCTTTTAAGGCAGTGAGATTTAAGGTCGCATGTTGCCCCTCACAACACAAAGTTGAATGGCAGACAGATAAATATGCACAAAAACATTAGAGCTAGAAAATGTCATGCTGAGGGAGTGGAGAGACAAAAAGATTAGGCAAGGACAATTTGAAAGCAAAAGCTACATATAAATAGTAAGGAAATTAAATAATAAATTGTACTATTACTCAGCCTTGCTTATATGCCAGAGTCTCTCCGGATGCTAAATTTAAAGTGCTTTTTCTTCAACATTGATTGTGGAAGGTCATTTCAAGTTACAGAATACATGTATTTGTGGTTATGTAATAACTCCATGTAAGTGAAAAGGTTTAACAGACGTGTGAAGTATTTGCATTGCTTGATTGCGAAACATGCCAGATCCTTTTCAGGGAGGGAATCCAATTTGGTTGTGCCAAGTATTTCAAGAGATAGTCGTGTCAGCATTTACTCATGTTGTTCCAAACCAGTATGCTGTATTTTATTCTGTGCAACAAAAAAGGATAAATTGTGGAATCTTTCTTTTCAAATTCCAAATAGAACAACAACAACAAAAAACCTTGGAGAGTTGCACTATTTTTATGATACTTTATGATAATTTATTTATTATACAATATATCTGAATTTTTATAAATTATTATTATTATTATTATTTACAAATAATATATTTCTATAACTATATTATTAACTATGTATTTTTTTTAATATATATATAGGTTGTATGGTATATTTATGGTGCTTTTTTGGAGCCTAAAGGACCGGGTATACTTAATTTTCGCAGTTGAGCGCTCAAGCCTTTCAAAGTATACTCCTTTGGCTAGGGGGGTTCGGGGGCATGCCCCCCGTAAGAAAATTTTGTGCATTTTAATGTTAAATTCATCAATCTGGTGCACTTTGAGAGTTCAAAATTAAAAGCTCCAACCCATATTCAGTGTGCAAATTGAACAAAGAAAAATTCAAACCTCTTTCAGTTACAGTGTCTGTCTACATTACACCTACTACATAATAATAGTTATAATATTAATCCCATGACAGTAATAGCCATATTTTGTAAAACAAATGCACTGAAAAATAAAGGAAACTTTCATAATTAGTTTTGTACAAATTTCTATACTTGAAAGAGATAAGCACATGATCTTTTAGTTTGACGGAAACTGCATCAAGCTTTTTTTTTGGCGGAAAACATGGTTTACAAGCGCGTCTCATTAAATTTCTAGTAAATTGCGGTAATCGTCAACTATGCAGATGTGGAAATAATGCGTAACTGGGTAATGGGTTCCTACCATAGACTGTAAAAAAATATGGATGATGCCCCTTCGCTCTCTTCCATTGGTGAGAACTGAAGCCGCCAATGTCCCGATATGGCGCTGACATCTTGGGGCTTGAGTTTGCGCAGTAGCGTTTTCGGAACCAGACCTGCGCAGTAGTGAGCAGGAAGTAAAGCCGCGAAATCAAGGCCCCGCCTATAATTAATTATAGAAATTTAGATATTAAATTTAAAGCTCCAATCTCCTCAGTCCTCCGAAGATCCCAAAAAAAAGTCTGTTGGTGCTTCAGTGACTACTTCGCTCAGAGAACCTGTCAATCACAGCTGTCAATCATGACGTCACACCACCGTTTTTATAGCATCAAATAACTAACTAAAAACAAACACTTGAATTTACATCAGCGTGATAAAAACTACAGTAAATGACAGAAATCAGCTTCGGAGAAAAGATATTTGAAGTGTAATTAAATTGTTTAGTTGGTCTCAAGTCCCGTTGAATAACAAGGGGAGGCGGGGCTTATGACCTATACTAGGACCAGTCACCGGGGGGCAATCGAGACATTTTGGCTTCACTTTTCAGGGCTTGTGCGGCACGCTTGGTTCCTACACTCATGACATAGCCTAAGTGTTTTGAAAGTAGTTCTGCTTACCGCGGACTCTATACTTCCTCATCTCTCTCCTGATCCTCCTCACTATCATCATCAGCCACCGGAGCTGATGAAGGTCAGAAAACATATTTTGACACATTTTACAGCGTCTGCTTGAAGGGCCTGTATCTATTTTTCACGCTATTTCTCTGCACATTCCTTGCATTTCTTCTCCATCTCTCAGACTATTTTGACAGAAACGCCCGCGTCCCCAACACATTTGTTGCCCTAGGTAATCGCCTAGTTCGCCTGTAGCAATCGCCGGCCCTGCGTGTTCGGCGCATGTGCACTATCTAGTGGACTTTGTTTTCAAGCACTTAAGTTACTCGCACATGCGCTGTTGTACGCACACCGTTCGCACGGACCCAAAAATTTACTCAAACAGTGTTTGCAGACGTCCGCGCACCACTCTGATGACGAAAATGTAGTCACAATGACAGTGCACGGATCGTTGCGGAATGCGAATGGCAGAATTATACTTTGGGCTTAACAGTCCCTGCTTAATTGCTGTTATATGACGAGAGCTTTATAAGATTCATATTGACATTTTCCTTTTTTGTTGAACTCTCTCTTGTGATGCACACCAAGAGGTGGAGATACTTCATATGCATTGGCATATATACCTGATTCCCTGTCTCTTCCAACAGGTCCGTCCCCCAGAGTTTAGTGGGTTAAGGTGGTGAGTGTACTGGACTCTGTGATGTGGAGTGCTGCTCTGGATCTGAGTGCCCACTACTAGACCATCAACTTCCTGCGCCTCAAGATGGATTAGAGCTTCACGCCTCCGGAGATCAAAGGTATGAGATATATAGTAATGAGCTTCAGCTCCGCTCCCTCCAATCAGACCTGCTGTAGTGTGGAAGCCCTGTTCGTGTTTGTCTTGAATGCACCGTGGATGGCTATTACTGTCCGTTGAATATTTATGAATGTGCCGGGGAGGTGAAGGAGTGTTTGATGTGCTTAATTGTACTACAGACATTACATTTTTCTAGGCTCGGAAACAATGATGGACTGCAAACAACGCTTGTCCGCTTCAGCACTTAGCTTTTTGTTTGGAAACCTGCCATGTTGTGCACACAGAGCCATATGAGCTGGCCAGAATTATTGTGATTATAAATGTAGCACAGATTTATTGCTTGAGGTGAAAGAAAAAAAGAGAGGAGAACAAAGCTGCCTTGTGTCACAAAGTTCTCCAGTAACCATGGCAGCTAGTTTTTTTGACATGCATATAGCTGTCAGATCATTTATTTGTGTCTCATGTTTCATATGTGTACCTAATACATACTTAATTCACCATTAAAATGCAGAACCCTTACAAAATAAATCAAAAGTTCTCTTTACATTTTTTTTTTTTTAAATGAATTTCAGTGGCTTGAAAATGAGGTTTAGGAGATTGTTGGTGTTGTACAAAAGGGGGTTATTGGACAAGTCAGCGATTTATTGGAAAAAGGAAGCTCACAGAGGGAATATGAGAGAAGGGCCGGGATCATTCCGTGGCCTCGCGTACGTCCCGCTGTGCTCAGTAAAAAGAGAGAACTTCAGAGAGCTCGTATGTGCCATGTTCACACTTACAGTGATTGTATCTGAGTAGCTGTGTTTTTGGTCGCACAACCGATCTTTTTTTCTGGTAAAAAAGAGTATACAGTATACAATATACAGAGTATATTGGTTATTGTTTGATTGTTTGATTTTTAGGTTGATATTGAATATTTAATTTAATTTAATTTATTTTTACATTTAGATTACCTTGCATCATCTTGGGTTCACTTAAAGTTTTTTTAAAGGGATAGCTCAACCAATAATTTAAATTCTGTCATCATTTACTCACCCTCAGGTTGTTCTAAAGCTGTATGGCTTTCTGTCTTCTGTGGAACACAAAACAGATGAAGAATGTTGGTGTCACTGGTGGTTGCAGGAAGGCAGATGAAGATGAAGAATAAAGTTCCAATACGAAGTTTAATGAGGCAGGGCAACACACACTAAATGCAACGGTGACCGGACAAACACTGAGTGAACAAGAGGAACTTAAATACACATTATGACTAACTAAAATCCGAACAGCTGTGATGATAGAGTTAGTGTCCATAGTAACAAATGAGTGGCGGAAAAATCAAACAAAGTAACACATGTGACTAGAGAATACAAACTAAAAGTCCATGAAAACTAAACAAACTGAACATAACTGTGACAGTTGGTAACCAGTTTTGGTTAACATTGACTCATTGACTCATTTCTTATAATACCTTCTTGGTAACACTTTACAATAAGGTTTCATTTGTTAACATTAGTTAACTACATTAGTTAACATGAACTAACAATGAAAATTACCTAACATTAACAAAAATGATGAAATGCTATGCAATATATGGGTATTTAGCTAATACATTAACTAACATTAACAAATGAGACCTTGTAAAGTATTACTATATTTTATGTTATGTATATACGTGTTTGGACATGAGGGTGAGTAAATAATGACAGAATTATAATTTTGGCCTGAACTATCTTAAACTATCCTTTAAGAATGTTACAGGTAACATTGGACTATAGGCTATGCATTTTCATGTTTTACTCCAATCCGTAGTCATCACATAACTGCTCATTTGCATAAAGTTATACTTTTCTTATCTTTGTTACAGTGCTGGACATGCCCACATCACCATCACGTCACTTATTTTGCTGAAAACTGGCAATACTTATTGAAACTTAATGATTTGCTGACATACTAAAAGCTCCAATAGTGATGTGATGCACTACTCACATCACTATACTCACTATTCACTACTGCCTGGAATGGACTGCTATACTGTAGCTACTGCGGTCTGCTCTTTGTGTAAATGTCGTTATTGGATATAACTTTCGAAAATGCATCGTTAGCTAGTAATGGCAACACCTCATAAAGTAGTGCCAAGGCAAAACATAATTGGCTTCTCACTTGAGAAAGACTGCAAGACTGGAAAATAATTGCTGCCTTTTGGCTTCCAATGCAACTAACTGTTTTTTTTTTTTTTTTTGTCTGCTTAAATGGTTACTTCAATTTGTAGTCATGTAACAAACTATATATGTTATATGAACCAACTACAAAACAATTGTTCTCAGCATTTGAAGCATATGGGTTTTACGGGCCTGTTTACACCCGGTAATATTGGCGTCTCAAATGTATCTCCTGTGACTGGTTGTGAAGGGATTTTGAGGGGAAGGCCTCTGATTTTTATTTAATTTTTTTATAAAGCTGCTTGTATCTGTCTAAATTTTCCGGCCAAAACAGGACTGATCAGCATTTACAATACATCCTGTATGGAATGTGGTAAAATGTGTTTTTGACTAACTCTGAAATTAATGTTTTTTTAGGAACATTAAAAAATGTTTTTTTTAGTCGATCTAGGGCCGGATGATATATTCACGTGAATATTCACAATACATTCACAATGATTTTGCTGTTGATATAAAATGAAGCAATATTCTGAGTATCATGATGACTGTGATGTAATGTGCTTTTTTCAGTTGGTGTCTGTAAATAATAATAATCACTATTAATGTTAAATATAATTCACCTTTGTGTTCATTTAGTGAAAGCTGTCTTGATTACTAATGATTTTGATTTAATAAAATACTGTAGAGCGATTAAATATCAAGATATTAAATGTACATTACCAATCAAGATTGGGATGAGTTTTTTTTAAGTCTCTTATTTCTGTTCAAGAAACATTTCAGGATTCTTCAATGAATAGATTGTTCAAAAGACCAGCATTTATTTGAAATTGAAATCTTTTGTAACATTATAAATGACTTACTGCCACTTTTGATCAATTTCATGCATCTTTGCTGAATAAAAGTTTCAATTTACTTACCACAAACTTTTGAATATTGTCAAAGAAATATTGTTGTAAAACATTGAATATTATTTCTGTATCACTCAGCCCTATTATGATCACAAACTGTTTTTGACCCTTTTACATCTTTATTAGTGCTGTCCTCGTGTGATCCGATTGTCCTTGGAAAACAAATGCTATTGTAAATAGGTTCTATGTCATTAATGAATCAGAAACGGTGAATTTCTTTTTTCTTTTTTTCTTTCTGAGCAGTCGTGTCTTTGTGCTGATCTCCTTCTCTCTAGGTTGTCCGCACTGGGCTGATTCTGTTTCGCTCTGTTTTCATGCGGCTCCTGCGCTGATGCAATAAACATATTTGTGCGTCTGTATTCATGACCGTTGTCTCCCTCGCAGCCACAGTTTCCCTTCGTCTTCACTTCCAGTCTGCACACCTGAAAGCTTCAGATAAGCCTCACTGATGCTTGTCTGCTCAGGAGCAGATTACTTTGTAAACTGCTGGCACAGTGGAGAGGAAACAAGGGAAGGGAGGGAGGACTCGGCTGACCTAAGCAGGGTAAACGACTGCTGGGCTCTGGTAAAGGGTGGTGGTGTCTGTGAGCGCTGGGCATGTTTGCGATGCCCTATGTGTCCCGACAGTGACTGAGTTCACTGACTCTTCTTGAATGCTGTAAAATCAGCTCTTTTACTGCTGCCATCACACCTTTCCACAGCTGTTGGCTCTTTATGCCCCAAAGGGGTGAGCTTTGTTGTTAAAGGCGAGATAAAAAGAGAGGGAAAAAAAGCTCCACAATCTAGTGAGCTTCCTTGATATTTGCCTACTGCCAAAATATTGCACCTAAACTTAACTAAACGTGGAGTTTAAATAAACTTTATTTCTAAGTTATCAGCACAATGCATCCTAAATATGTACCGAATATATTTTTTCCCTCACCAGCACTCTCTGTTCAGAGAGTCCACCACTCTCTGTTCTGCGATAGAATACACAATGCTGTCTTACAATTGGGCTAAAATGACGTGTCTTAGGCATCATAATTTAAAAAGGTAACATTAACTGAATTTATATTTATTGCTGTTTTGTTCTGCCATGTTTAATGTCAGACAGTAGTCTTGATTTAAAAAATAAATAAATAAATAATTGCAAACCGTCTGCATATAGTTTTGTAAGTATCTACTGTTCAGTAATTAAAAAAAGAAGAAGAATACTTTTATTCAGCCAGGATGCATTAAATTGATCAAAAGTGATTGTAAAGACATTTATAACGTTACGAAAGATTTCTGTTTCAAATAAATGCTGTTCTTTCTTTGCTATTACAGGAATAAATTACATTTTAAAATATACTAAAATAGAAAACTGTTGTTTTAAGTTGCACTCTAGGATTTGGAACAAAAGCCAGTGTGCGTTATGTGCATGTGACACAAATTTATACTTTGAGGCTCTGCTAAAGTTTCTCTAGGGCCGCACTCCGGCTTTCATCGTGACTGGCACCGCATCAATTGGGCCGCATTGGTATTCAGCACGATTTGCTCTTGTTTAAACAGCAATGTCTGTGTGCAAAGTTGTTCCAATATTTGTCTTTCTAGTTTTGAGAATGTCCAGCTGTTTTGCGGTACCAGAGGAATACAAAACCATTGAGGTCTGAGGGCCGACCCATTCATGTTTTTCACACATCACAGATCGATGGAGAAATCAAATTATTGGGTATGTTGTTTGTGTCTTTTGCAGTGGAAATATATAGGCCTAGTCAGCCATGTGTGTCAGCGTGGTTATGTGAGGATAAGGTAGATTCACTTACAACTGTCTGTGCCGACAGCGCTCTCTAACACACTGTGTATGCGTTTTGAATGAAGAAAGACCCCTATGCAATAAGCACAGATTCTGAACGGAACCTTCACCTCTAGCCACTCAAAGAACAAATTTATACATGTACAGCACTTTAGTGATATTCAGGTGCTGTTTAAGAATTCAGTATCCAGAAATGTTTGAATTCAAGACCTTATCTGCCTCTTCTGCCGCCTTTGAACAAGAGAGAAGATGTGGATTTTTGAAAGTGAATGCTTTGTGCTGAGGCATCCCAAGGCTCAATCTATGAAAATTGTGTAACTGAATATGTTACTCTTATAGTAAAGCAACAAAAGAAAAAGGTTACTTTCTTTCTTCCTCAGAGATTAAACTTGATTTTTATTTTATTTTTTGACAATCATAGTTTTTAACAGTAACAAAAATATGTGCATATATGAAATAATTTTTTTTAATCTATTTTTAATATAAAAATGTATATATGTGTGTATACAGTCTATATATATATATACAGTCATCAGTATTTGTGTATATATATATATATATATATATATTTATATATTAGGGCTGGGGGAATTAACGCGTTAATCTTTGCGATTAATTTGAGATGTTTAACACGTTAAAAAAAAATTAACGCAGCACTTTTTCCTGTTGCGGCTGCTATTGAAAAGGCCGAAAATATATATATATATGCATGTACATGTATTTTTCACACAGTATGATCTAGATCTGTATGCATTTCTTAAAGGGGTCATCGGATGCAAAATTCACTTTTATATGGTGTTTGCATATAAATGTGTCTTTGCAGTGTGTGGACACAACCACCATTCAATGAAAACAATCCATTCACTAAACTAAACACTCTCAATTATCAAGCCGTTTGGATTATCTGAGCTGTTTTTGAGGAGGTAAAAAGGGTGTTGTTTTACACAACCATTGAGGAATTTTAACCAAAGTATGTTAGAAACTTTACATGAACACCCTAAAGAATCATACCAACTTGTGGAAAATGGGCATCCGATGACGCCTTTAAAAAAAGAGCCTCTTTTATATTTTGATAAAGGGGTTTCTCACAAGGGGATCATCATATTTAGGTGTCTTTGGTGTGTCATTAGATGGGGTAGCATTACGATTTTTTTATTGCTATTAAAGGGCTTAACCTGTTAATTAGAATTGGTTTCCATATTTTTGTCATGTAGCTTATCTTGTTTCCTGTATATGGCTTTCAAAGCTCTACAGGCATAGTTATTAGTAAGATTGGCACTTCAATAATACAAACTGTGACAGTAAAATCACCTGAAAAATATCTACAGCACGAAACTCTATTTATGAACGTGAAATGGACTTGAATTGATTCAAAAGTGTAATATTTGTGTAATATTAAAGTGGCATATTACAGCAGATTTAGAAGATGAGTTGGCGATGAGGCCAGCTGTGTTGTTATGGCCTGGTGCTATAGTGCTGATCCAGAGGGTCTTAGTTGGCAGTGCCAGTGTACCGTGAAGGTTGGCACTGGTGGTTCGGTGCCGCCTTTGTCATTCATTTCCAACTGGTTGAAGCCTTTCTCTCTAGATAGTAGTCCTGAATGGTGTAGCATATGGGTGGTGAGAGGCAGCAGGCTGGAGAAAGAGTCATTTCATCAATTGTGCATCTACAGTAATTGTTTTATGCACAGAAACACATTAAGCTCAGAACTCTTAATCGAATAATGGATGTACCTGCTTCACTGCAGCTATTTCTCCGCTGCTCAAATCAGCTCTCGGTTAGCAATACAACGGAATTTGAACTCGTCTCCTGCCTTTGTGTTTTACCTGCTCTCTGCTGCGATCCAGAGCTGAGCTGTATTAAGAAAGTCTGCCATGAGCCGAGGCCACGTGAGTGACAGGCTCTTATCCGCGGGCCAGCTGGCTGATGAGTTCAGTGAGGGTCAGCGTGAATTAAAGAGCACCTAATTAAAATGTCCCGAGTACAAGCCAGCCGCTGACGGAGATATGTGCTACAAATAAAGAAGGGCTGCAGTATAAATTCCAAGTTCAACAGCATCTGATAGCCGATGCATTGAACTCCCTCCACCGTTTGTGTTTCTGACTTGAATAATGCTGAAGTCTCATTGTCCACTGCTATGACCTTTCCCCCCTCCGTCTTATTCATAGGACGGGTGAGAGCTGTGTTTTCGATTGTTGTATCCCTTAGAGTCTTAGAAATAATTAGCCTTCTGCTTCTCAGAGGTTTTTTTTAGGTCCAGTTAACAAACTTGTAAGGGTGGATTTCAGACTGCCGAATGACTAAAGAAATGTTATTAGCAAGATGGTAGAAAACTGTACATTTCTTGTCTATTCCACCCACTGCACTTATACCAACGACGTAAATAAGCGCAGTTACAATAGCTTAATATGTGGGAAAGCGTTGCTATAGAGAGTGACAATATTGTATTGCAATAGGTTGCACTTCAAAGTCAATACCAAATCAAAACTATATAGCACATTATTTGTAATTGAAAAGGTTTAATGACAAAATATGGTTATGGTTACACTTAAAATAGTTACAAAATAGATGTATGAGATGATGATAACTTATACCATTAATCTTACCCAGCATGTAAAATGTTACCAGAGAGAGAGAGAGAGAGAGAGAGAGAGAAAGAGAGAAAGAGAGAGAGAGAAGAGGAGGTAAAGAGAGAGAGCCCCAAGAAAGGGACCCAGAGAATAAGAGAGCCAGAGCACCAAAAGAGGCAGAGCAAAAGTTTCAATCTTCTTTGATCATTTCCTGACCATGTGACTAAAACCCAATTGTGAGACATTCAAACTGACCAATCAGATAATTACAACTTCCCCCATTGAACTAAAGGTGTGACAGTTCATCGACCCCCAAAACACCTCGGCCTACAGGTCTTGATCACTATCAGCCCATCTGTGCCTTTAGGAACTCCAAATGGTCCTTGTGGTAGAAAAAGGGGGTGGAAAACAGTAAACCAATGTCTTGGTTCATTTCAAATATCTTGGATTATTTTCAATCCTACAGGCCCAACGATGGAAATCCAACGGTCTGGGCGAAGGGATAATGCGTGTATGTCTTTTCAGCGCTCCAGTGAAGTTCACTTAATTTATTAGAATTTAGTTTCAATATTACTTTAGCTCTGCGCTTAATCTGACTCCAATGTCACATGATAATCAAATTTAGATTGTGTTTCTTATTAGAAAATAATTATAAATATTGATTATGATTTAATTTAGATCTTTGATTATTCTGAGTATCCATATTTCCAATTATTCTTTCATTATGGACCCAATGCCGCACAGAGTCACACGCCCCGGGTTTACGTGGATCTCACGGACACAAACTTGTCAGTTCTAAAATAGTCAGAGGATGCAGGGTTTGCTAATACCTCTTAAATCGGTTGCCTACTGCTCACTCATACAAAAAAGTGTAGTTTATTTTAGCCACTTCCTTACAACTTGCTAAATCAGTGATAGACAGAAATCAAAAGGTCTTCAGATGACGTGCCTACTGCTCCGTTCATACATGCGCCTTTCACAAGTTCACACTTACATACAATTAGAGGGGGTAAAGTTTAATGCGTATTTGGCGTGCTGTCCAGGGGGAGAGCGCCGAGCTCGGAGTTCGGCCCGAACCCAGAGTACTCCCCCCGTATGTAAGTGGTTAGGACTAGAAGTGTGGAGAAGGGGTGGTGGAGGGATGCTGCTAAACTTTCAATGGATTGAGGTGAGACTGCTGAATGTATATATACCTCTTACCATTAATTGCTGAGTGCTCTCCACTTGTGTTAATTATCTGAACGTGCTCCTCCCGAACTTTGTTAATGAAACATCATTTAGTTTGACCTACCCTGACTAAGATTTGTGGTAGCACCAGCCTCCTCATAATCTACTAAAATAATGATTTTAGAATATTTCAGAATAAATCAAGATGTAACGTTTATTTGTCAGGTAAGAATGTATCATGCCAATTACACAAGTAAATTATTAAAAGCCAATTCAGAAATAATAAATACATGACATCAATTACTCAAAGATGACTCTAAAAGTAAGCAATGCATTCCTGACAGAGACACACAGTGGTGTGTGAGTGTTTTCCAACGGGAAAACACTGACACAGCACTGCATGTTTTCTTTTCCTGGTTACAGGTTCCCCCACACTACTCTGCCACATACCATTATATACCCAGACCAGAACAAAGGGTTATATCAATATTTTTTAGAGTTGTTTTGGGTGGTAGCACTCATATACCTCATTCATATACCCCACTCATATACCACATTCATATACCCCAGGGGGTAGCACCTGGTTTTGGGGGAGAGGAGAGAATTATCAGATATCTTGAAGTAGGGCTGTAGTACTTGTCTCGGACTTGTCTCAGTCTTGGCCACTGGTCTTGCCAAATATGGCTTGTCGCCGCAACGTATATGTGCTTACTGGGAACATAATAATACTGGAGGGAAAGTGAAACACTGGCCACCTAATAACTAGTGATGGGCATTTCGGCTCTTTTTCGTGAGCCGGCTCGTTTGACTCAGCTCACTGAAAAGAGCCGGCTCTTTTGACTCACAAATGGCTCTTTAAAAAATAAATGTTTTAACTTGCTGAAAGTCCACCGCTAGTGCAACGTGAATATTCACATTTTTAATTGTCCATAACAACCCCAAAACTTGCCTGCTTGCCTTACACATTAATGAGCAAAGTTTTCCAAATTTTTTTCTTACCTTCTTTTTTTTTTTTTTTTGATGTGGATGTTATTGAGCTTGTAGAAGTTTAGCTCTTGCGTTCTTCTGAACATCTCGCTGAATGAAATCTGAACATTGCCCGATGTAATTTCTGAGTCATATCACTCCATAATCTGCCTCTCTTTTAAATACCTATTCCACGAGTGGTAGGCTACAATGACTGGCTGTTTTAAAATATAGCTAATATCGAAACAAAATTTCATTGCTGAGGCTACGTCTACATTAATTCGGATAGGCCTACATTTGAAAATGGCATTTTCGTTTCAAAACCCTCTCCGTCCACACTAGCGTTTTCAAGTGTTTTCCAAAAGTTTCTCATCCACACTAAAACATCGGAGAACGATAAATTTGCATTACTGCGCATGCGTAAAACCTCATAAAAGCTCACTGAGATGATACAGATGGAACAGACAAAATAAAGTTCTCATGCTATTCTTCTGCCAGGATAGTTTTATTTAGCAAATATCTTACCATTCACTGATGCACTCAGGTCGCACTCAATCACCATTATATGTTTGGTCTAAAACGCAACTGCTCTCATGTTTTGCCACAGGACAGCAATTGCGAGTACATTTTCTGTCATCTTTGCAGGACTGTAATTTGAAGAGTGTACAAATTATATCTTTAGCAACAGTGTGACAGTGAATAGCACATAACAGGCACAATAGCTGTATAAACGGTTCAATATGCATCACATGACTAAACGTGTCATCGTTTTAAAATACCTCTGTTTCCCAGTCCACACTACAATGCGAAAATGGTGTTTTCAAATATATCCCCTTGGAAAGCGTTTTCAAAAAGCTCAGTTTTTCCATACTCGTACTGAGAAGCGGATATAAACCGGCTTTTGGCAATGAAAAGATGCATTTCTGCCAAAATGAAAAAGCTTAGATGGTTTATCGTTTGGAAATGAAGATATTACGAAACATTTATGTTGTAATTTTACAGTTGTACTACTGTAAACCATTTAAATACTTTACAAGGAATGTAAGAATTTGCTCCCAGTTGACTTGGCTAAATTAACATGCTAGCTGTTTATAGAAACAGTAGTTGTTTGGGGCACTTTCTGCAGATCGCTTTTGGGTCTTTACACATGGTTGGTTGTTTCTTGTAAAAATCTTGGTTCTATGAGAGTTCTGTCTCATATCAAGCTGTCATTACAAGTCTCTAGGAGGCAGTTGTTGGTAGTGAGGAGGGAGGAATGAGTCAGTCTGGAATGGGTGGTCCATTGTGATGTGAGGACTGCTAGAAAGAGTAATTAAACTCAGCCAAGCAGGGGGATCTAATTGATTAAGAATTTGCCCAGTAGAGGCATCAGTGAGCAACTGTTCATTTTAACACATCCAGTACAAGTATGTCCCTCTCTTTCTTGTTGTTCTTTTTTTTCTAATTTCTTTTAACTTTCATTTTGTTTTTATCTTTCACACAGATTTTAAAACGATTAAAAAACACTGTATTATTAATGCCAGGCCAGTAGTTGGCTAGGTCACTTTGTAAAGAAAAACGAAGCGCCTATAGACTAAACACGTAATGTGCATGACATCATCGTTTTCAAAAACTCAGAAGGTTTGCGTTTTTAGGCCCCCAAAACGTTGTTGTCATGTAAATGAACTGCAAAAATGCATAAAATATTTTTAGAAAACTGTGTTGTGTAATTGCCCCTGAAAAACACTCCAAACTGCCATGGCAACCTCCCACAACCCCCTCACATCATGGCAGTGGGTTTTACAGGGAACCGAGTGACCGTCTGGCACTCCAATGGCACAAATGGATAGCTCTAATTTTACTGTGAACAAACTATCTCAGGCCTCAAATAGATCATTTTACATCCCCTCTTAAAGTATGATTACCTGCCACTTGCTTCAGAAATCCATAAATCTGGATTTGTTCCATTGCATTATGACTTGGCCGGTGTCCGAAGAGGGGTAGATCACAAAGCCAGAGGCGACAGGTGCAATAGCTCACGGAAGACAGGCCATGAAGTGAAAAAATGAAAGCGCCATATCCCACAGCAGATGATCAGGTTTCAATGAGTTTACTGCATCCTGATGCTCCAGCCCTTCCCTCTACTTTGCATGCACCTCCAGCTTCTCTTTTAACACTTCTTAAAAGTACACTAGCAAGGGCGAAAGATGATCAAGTTCCGATGTATTGCTCCCCCTCCTCAGACTGCGTCAGTTTTTTGTTTAAACACAATATTAGATTCTCATTTTCTTAAGCTGAGCCCACAAGTCCTTCCTTATCACCTGCTGTTAATGACTCGCATGAGAAATCTCGACGTGCAAAATGAAACCCCACGCGCTCGTGTTCTTCACCCGCCCTTCCACCCCGGCACTCGGCGAAAGCTCATAACATGCACGACTTCTGTGGAGCCAAAATGCATTTTTCCCATTTTCAACCGAAACGTCCCTCCCTATCACGGCTGCGATGATCAAATACCTTTATGTCTTCCATATTCTTTCGTTCACATTATCAAATTGAGTAAGTCAATCTAATAGGCACATGGGGAAGTGTGGTGACACTGCAATCAGATTAGAGGCGCAGCAGGGAGTGGAACCGGAGAATCTAATATTGCTTTGTGTGGAGCGTTCGAGGCCCGGGTAATGCATCTCTCAGAGACCCGTGGCCCAAATGAGAGACGTGCCAGCCTGCAGAGCTGCAGTGTCCTTGGAGGAGAAATTTTCTGCGTAACACAGAATGTAAGACGAATCCTGCATATACGCCATGCCAGTATGTTTTAGACATTGGTCTGTTGGGAAAGACTGTTCATAACGGCAGATTCAGATTTATGTGACATGTAACATGTAGGAGGCCATATAGGACTGAGCTTTTCCCCCTTTATTATTGGAGGCATACAATTAGACATCTTCATAATGCAGAAATATCATTTTATGTGGTATTTTGTTCGACAGTACTGCTGTGAAGCTACATAAAGACATCTGTTGCTTTATTGAAAATAATGATGTGGCTTTTATCTCTTTTTCTGTGTTTGTTGGAAGACCATCTTTGGTTATTGCTACGTCTCCTGCTATTTGAAAACATTTATACAGCCCTTCATGGTTCCTCCTCTACACCCCTAGGCATGTACCCATATGGTTAGAGGCCCTGGTTTTGCTGGGATTTACTAAATGTACTGCCATAGGGATATTTTACCATACCCTCATGATTCGGTGTGTTTTTTACCCACAAACTTTCTTTTTATTAATCACCAGGTCAATACAAACATTGCTATTTTTGTGTGGGATAAATGGTAACATATAGTTTAGTGGTCATCATACTGCAAAATATTAAATTGCAGAATGCTGCGATTGACCAGTTATAATCAAGTATTTCAGAGAGCTGTGGAATAATCAGGAATATTTAAAGGATCTTGCCTTTGGATTAATCCAGATTTATTCATCTTTTAGCCTCTGTAGTGCACCATCTCTCCTCAGTGAGTGTGTGAGAGAGAAATGGAGCGAAATGTCAGTGTGGAAAGACCTGTGTTGAATTTGACTGAGGCGGCATGAGGCCTGCCATCATATTTGGCTTAACTCCTCTTTATCTACACAGTGGCACTTGCATTAATCACAGCAGGGATCTGAGACTCAGTTCACGTGCCATAGTATTTTAGGGCCAGGAGACAGTGAGAGAGATAGCTGGCCATCCAACCGCCAAGCCGAACAGATTGAGAAACCAACAGACGACAGCAGCCAGAGCAAACAGGAGGAGAGCTGGTGCTCCGGTGGGAATTTGGGACAGTGAGGGGCGAGCTCAGACCCGCAGTGCATCTGTGTACTCAGTTGCTCTAGATTAGTTTAGAGGCAGATCACTTGGACAGAGTTTAATGCTCTGAAATGCTGGAGCTCCTGGTGTGCTGCAGGAAATGGCCCTGCTGTTTGTAGCAATTCAGTGACCCCACAATTAACATCTCTGTTGTGATGGATAAAGCTAAATTAAGGCCTGTCTACAACGCACTTACATTTTAAAAGCACATAAAAGCTTCGTAACAGTACACTTATTTGGTGTACTGTATGTCTGAGGAAACAGATTCATTTTAGTTACTCATTGATTGGTTGTCTCAGCATTCTGTTTATTGACATCTGATACATATTATGTATACTGTAAAATTGTACACTGCAAGAAGATATTTCAATGTTGAAAATAAAGATTATTGGAATATGTTGTACATGAAAATACTATTTCAGTCTTTCTACTAAACTTCATGTTTAATTCAGTGTTACTTGGCATTTCTTTATAATTAATTGTGAGATTTGCTAGCAATTTCTGAGTAAAAATTCTTAGTGTAGTCCAATTCATCATAAAAAAGACTTTTTTTGTGAACAAGAAACATACAGCGTGATCAGTCTAGTCCGATTCACAAGCTAATAACTCTTATTGGACAGTTCTTTTAATGAATCATTCAAAAAGACATTTACCAGTTTGATTCAGTCCAATACTGAATTACAGAATCTGTGAGTTGCTGATTGTTTCTGACTACTTATGAAACTGAATTACATATTAACTTTTTTGTCCGTCTTGAAATGAAGCAAGTTTTGCGTGTAAGGTTTGTGAAACTTGAATCAGTATCATTACTGACTGGTTGTCATTACACATTTAGCTGGTTTATTATTGTAGTATATTTCTTTTCAAATAAACCCTCCCTGAATGGCATGTAAAAGCACTTTACATTTTGGTTAGATGGTCTCTTCCTGTCTAAGTAGCAACAAGGATCATATCTCAAAATCGGGATATGTGAGACTAATTGGTTGATCACTGCGTTGTTACTTCATCAATCCATATGAGGTAGAATTAATAGCTTTGATCCTTATAGCCTACTGCTCCTTTTTTCCAAATTATATTTCTTAGCACAAATTGTCAGTTTACCTTAATATGCTTTTCTAAATGATTAAAGAATAGAAGAATATTAGTTTCTTTGAAATGTATTGCTATGCTTGGTTATGTTATTATTTTTATATTGAATTTGAAAATCCTGTACCTTTGTAATTACTTCCGTTTGCTGCTGTTTTTTGTTTTGTTTTTTTTTGTTCTGAAGTGATTAATCTTAAAAGAATGAACAGTGTTTGTTGGAGGGAAGTGTGGAGAAGATTATGCCCTTTCATTCAAGTGATGAATGCTTCCTGGCAAAGCATCCTTCTTTTTGGAATGTGTAACAGTGAAGTGATTGCAAGGTTCGCAGGAAACATCCTTGGTATTAATTCATATTCTATAGAATGTGCTCAGAGCTCGCTTCTTTCACCAGGCACTGCAAGAACAATGGCCCACTCTTGAATACATGCCCGGTTATAGCTTTTTCTAAATTATAGTTGTTGAATCTGAATATACGGTAATAGTTCTTATTTGGATGAATCATGCACAATGCATAAAAGTAAATGATGTAAAAAAAAAAAAAGCACAGTAACTCAGCAAGTAAGACATTCCCATATGGCCCATATGTTTAAAAAAATAAATAAATAAATAAATATACAGCAGTCACAATATGGGATGAATTCCAAAGCACAGCAGAGACATCCTATATATATATATATATATATATATATATATATATATATATATATATATATATATATATATATATATATATATATATATATATATATATATACAGTGAGGAAAATAAGTATTTGAACACCCTGCTATTTTGCAAGTTCTCCCACTTGGAAATCATTGAGGGGTCTGAAATTGTCATCGTAGGTGCATGTCCACTGTGAGAGACATAATCTAAAAAGAAAAATCCAGAAATCACAATATATGATTTTTTTTAACTATTTATTTGTATGATACAGCTGCAAATAAGTATTTGAACACCTGTCTATCAGCTAGAATTCTGACCCTCAAAGACCTGTTAGTCTGCCTTTAAAATGTCCACCTCCACTCCATTTATTATCCTAAATTAGATGCACCTCAGGGTTTTTCCTGGCTCAAAATGAGGCGGAGGTGGTGAAATCCTAATAATGTATTTTAATAATAAGGTAATTAAATTAGTATTTTTCATAGATCATCATATATCATCATATATATGTGTTTCCCACATCATTTTTGTGGGTGGAGCCTGGTACCCGTAGGGTGGTCCGGGGGCATGCCCCCCCGGAAGAAAATTTTGTACATTTTAAAGATAAATTCATTAATCTGGTGCACTTTGAGTCACCCGAATCCACTGTTAAAAATAAATAATCCACCCGCAAACCACCTATATTCTTTGATTTAGATATCTGCATCTGATCATCACATTACAATTATTCAAATTCTCAGTGTTAAGCATGATAATATGGTAACATATCACATTGAAGTTGGCTAATTAAAAAAGAACATTTATTTAAAATAAAAGTTCTTCTTTTGGTAAAATTACATTTCCTTAATAGCCTAAACAGAGACTTTACTCCCTTCAAACTTAAATTGTCAATGTTTCATTACATCACTGTTTGAAAACACTCGGAATAGTTTTTTGTACCTTTATAAAAGGCATTTTTTTTCCTAAATGTTTGCTCCATCTTTCATTTCAAAGTCTTAAATTTGATCAATATATTCAATTAAAATAATAAGACACTAAATTTACATTGAAAAATTATAACTGTATTAAATTAGATTATTTTAAATAATTTTGAATATACAAATAAGGAATGTTGAAAAGAATGATACTTTATGAAACTAAACCGCCAGTAGGAGGCGGCAGGCGACCGTCTTAATGAGTGAGTCATTGAGTCATTCATTCAAACGATTCGTTCAATCGGCTGATTTATTCAGAATGAAGCAGTTTATGAATAGTTAATTGAATCTTTGACTCAACCGATTCGTTCAAAACGCTGAATCATTCAGTAATGCTGCTGCAACAAGTGTTGCTGTGAGATGCGCGATGGTTCTGCTGTGATCTTTGTTTGGAACTATTTTCGCTGCTGAAACAGAACAAAAGCAGTCATTGCGTCTAAATGTAAGTGACTTAATTTTACCGTAACTATTTGTTTATTGAACTGTTATGAAATCAGTCTCTGTTTCAATCTTGATGGCATTCAGGAAAATAGCTCTCTGGTCGTGTGTAGCCTAGGCTATATATTGTTTCTTAACTACAATATGTTATAAATAACATTGTTACCGTCAGTAGCCTACATTAGGTAGGACTATATTATTATCAACTATAGGCTATCAATCGCCACTTACATTAAATGAAATAAAACAGAATCATCCTCACGTTTTCTGTGATTCCCTAGTTATTTTTTATTTTATATTAAAAAATGTTTAATCAGGGCATTTGTCCGGATTGGCTACAATTCTCTCTCACTTTTCCCTTAAAAAAACAAAAACAAAAAAACACACGTGTCCCGGACACAGTCTGTGGTCTCGGACAAGCGTTATTGTCGAGCCCTGATATGTTTTCCTTGATTTGTTTTCCCTGAAGAGAATTACGTTGTTGAAAACGAAAGTAAAAGAGTCACGCACGTTCATTGCGTTTTACCGTGATGAGAGTTCCGTGTCTTTATTAAACTCAACACATTATAATGATTTATCTGTCATCCACCCTCGATTAATTGGAATGGAATGTTTTTTTTACTTGGCCCGCCCGACCTGCGGATTATCCGCGTAGCACTATACGTTTTGAGAATGGACACAAGCGGTAACCGCATCAGATCCGTCACGCTGGGAAAAGTGTATCTGACCATGTGACTGTCTGTCCGAGTTTTGTCGAGAGCCGGAGGCGGCACGAAATTTAACGGAGGCGGCCGCCTCATAATTCTCTATGCAGGAAAAACCCTGCACCTGTTTGAGGTAGTTAGCTGCATAAAGACACCTGTCCACCCCATACAATCAGTAAGAATCCAACTACTAACATGGCCAAGACCAAAGAGCTGTCCAAAGACACTAGAGACAAAATTGTACACCTCCACAAGGCTGGAAAGGGCTACGGGGAAATTGCCAAGCAGCTTGGTGAAAAAAGGTCCACTGTTGGAGCAATCATTAGAAAATGGAAGAAGCTAAACATGACTGTCAATCTCCCTCAGACTGGGGCTTCATGCAAGATCTCACCTCGTGGGGTCTCAATGATCCTAAAAAAGGTGAGAAATCAGCCCAGAACTACACGGGAGGAGCTGGTCAATGACCTGAAAAGAGCTGGGACCACCGTTTCCAAGGTTACTGTTGGTAATACACTAAGACGTCATGGTTTGAAATCATGCATGGCACGGAAGGTTCCCCTGCTTAAACCAGCACATGTCAAGGCCCATCTTAAGTTTGCCAATGACCATTTGGATGATCCAGAGGAGTCATGGGAGAAAGTCATGTGGTCAGATGAGACCAAAATAGAACTTTTTGGTCATAATTCCACTAAACGTGTTTGGAGGAAGAAGAATGATGAGTACCATCCCAAGAACACCATCCCTACTGTGAAGCATGGGGGTGGTAGCATCATGCTTTGGGGGTGTTTTTCTGCACATGCGACAGGGCGACTGCACTGTATTAAGGAGAGGATGACCAGGGCCATGTATTGCGAGATTTTGGGGAACAACCTCCTTCCCTCAGTTAGAGCATTGAAGATGGGTCGAGGCTGGGTCTTCCAACATGACAATGACTTAGAAATCAGACCCCTCCATGATTTCTAAGTGGGAGAACTTGCAAAATAGCAGGGTGTTCAAATACTTATTTTCCTCACTGTATATATATATATATATATATATATATATATATATATATATATATAACATATCAAAAACTATCATATTTTAGTTTTATATCATATTTTCTCTCTTTTTTGTAACCCTTACAAGTGCACATAATGAGATCTCTCTTTTGTCCCTGGAACATTCGTTTAAAAAAATCTGCCACATAAGGGATGTCCGAGGAAATGAATGCTGCATTATTTATATGCTACGGCACTGAATTTATGATACAGTAACACGGTCGCACAGTCATCTTTTGTCTTCCTTAATTCTTGACTGTCATATGGAGCCCTATAATAGATATGTTGAAGCAGAAGCCTCCCTATGGCAATGTATACGCTTCTTTTATAGGTGCTGAGAAGCTACAAGGATATCACATTGCAAAGATGTGCAATTATTTTATGGGTTGCTTTGTCCTCCTGCCAGGAACTAGCAGCATCTGGCCGTGTCAGCACTTATGTGTTCTCTTAGACATAACACGGCCTGAACTTTATGCCTTGAATCGGAAGCTGGTTTGGTAGGTTACACGCCTTTCCTTTTAAGTTCATTTCTGTTCTTTTTAATGCTGATTTAAAGTAGTATTTTTTAATTTCAGAACTTACTTTGAAGCTTATCGCTGGAGAAGTGTCTCTGTTAAACTGGGTTAACTGTACAGACACCCTTTTGCTAAAATGAGCATTTACTACAGCGAACAGTGATTTCTCGAGTAGATAAATCTGGCTGCTTTATCAGTTCAAGCACATTTAACTGATAAATCTGAAAGAGCATCACATGGCGTTCTGTCCCGTTCTGGCAGAAGGAAAATAATAGATCAGCATAATGTTGTATCAGGTGCAATATTAAATTCCAGAATGAGCTTCCAGGGCAATAAATCATTTATTTTCATGATCCTTAAAATGTAATTCTTGAAATGTGAGTGAACTCAACCCTCTGAAGTATATTGAAGGGGTGTTTTAATAAGACAAACAGTAAATTAACAATTTAGTGATGAAAGGCTTTATGTAGCAAGAGAGATTTGATTGAGATTTAATAAGATTAAAAGGAATAGTTAATTCCAAAATAAATATGCTGTCATCCTTTATTCACCCTCATGTTGTGAAGGATTGTGAGTTTCATATTAATAAACAAATCTAATCTAAACAAATCTTTATCTATGTATTAGGGTATTTTTCTCTTATGCTTACCAGGACAGCATTTATTTAATCCATATTAGTAATATTGTGTATTAATATTGAGAAAATTTAAATAACTGTTTTATAAATCTTTGAAAAAAATGTTTGTGTCAAATAATCCTTCGGAAAATAAGTCTAATATGCTGATTTGGTGCTTAAGAATCATTCGTTTTATCATTTTTGAAAAAATAAAATGAAAAAAGAAATAAAATGAATGTTTAATAGTTTAGTAATGTCTTACATTTCACTCAGTCCCTCACATAAAGCCATTGTTTAGCTTTAAATGTAGTGCATGAGTCATGGACCACTTTTATTGTGCTTTTATAGCCTAGTCTTTTTTGGAGCTCTTTTTTATGGATGTTCAAAGAGGTTGTTCAGAAACCTCCCTTTGTGTTCCACAGAAAAACTAACAGTGTATCGATTTGGAGCAACATGAGGGTGAGTAAATAATGACAAAATTTTCATGTGCGGGTGAATTATTCCTTTACATATTTTTGCTTTTAAAACATACCAGTATCTTTCTATCCTTTCTATATATATATATATAGGAACACCTATATTAGGGATTATTAGGAACACCTGTTCAATTTCTCATTAATGCAATTATCTAATCAACCAATCACATGGCAGTTGCTTCAGTGCATTTAGGGGTGTGGTCCTGGTCAAGACAATCTCCTGAACTCCAAACTGAATGTCAGAATGGGAAAGAAAGGTGATTTAAGCAATTTTGAGCGTGGCATGGTTGTTGGTGCCAGACGGGCCGGTCTGAGTATTTCACAATCTGCTCAGTTACTGGGATTTTCACGCACAACCATTTCTAGGGTTTACAAAGAATGGTGTGAAAAGGGAAAAACATCCAGTATGCGGCAGTCCTGTGGGCGAAAATGCCTTGTTGATGCTAGAGGTCAGAGGAGAATGGGCCGACTGATTCAAGCTGATAGAAGAGCAACTTTGACTGAAATAACCACTCGTTACAACCGAGGTATGCAGCAAAGCATTTGTGAAGCCACAACACGCACAACCTTGAGGCGGATGGGCTACAACAGCAGAAGACCCCACTGGGTACCACTCATCTCCACTACAAATAGGAAAAAGAGGCTACAATTTGCACAAGCTCACCAAAATTGGACAGTTGAAGACTGGAAAAATGTTGCCTGGTCTGATGAGTCTCGATTTCTGTTGAGACATTCAGATGGTAGAGTCAGAATTTGGCATAAACAGAATGAGAACATGGATCCATCATGCCTTGTTACCACTGTGCAGGCTGGTGGTGGTGGTGTAATGGTGTGGGGGATGTTTTCTTAGCACACTTTAGGCCCCTTAGTGCCAATTGGGCATCATTTAAATGCCACGGCCTACCTGAGCATTGTTTTTGACCATGTCCATCCCTTTATGACCAGCATGTACCCATCCTCTGATGGCTACTTCCAGCAGGATAATGCACCATGTCACAAAGCTCGAATCATTTCAAATTGGTTTCTTGAACATGACAATGAGTTCACTGTACTAAAATGGCCCCCACAGTCACCAGATCTCAACCCAATAGAGCATCTTTGGGATGTGGTGGAATGGGAGCTTCGTGCCCTGGATGTGCATCTCACAAATCTCCATCAACTGCAAGATGCTATCCTATCAATATGGGCCAACATTTTTTTAAAGAATGCTTTCAGCACCTTGTTGAATCAATGCCACGTAGAATTAAGGCAGTTCTGAAGGTGAAAGGGGGTCAAACACAGTATTAGTATGGTGTTCCTAATAATCCTTTAGGTGAGTGTGTGTATATATATATATATATATATATGTATATATATATATATGTATATACTGCACATTTAATCTCATCACCAGTCAAGCAACAGAAAACTGAGACATCAATGGTCAAAATATGAAAAGGAATAGAAAAGTGTCAGGTTGTATTTAGATTGCACAAAGCTTGTTATTCTTCCAAGTTTAAACACATCTTTTCTTGTGTTGCAGTCCACAATGCAGTTTTGTCTCTTTTAGAGCTAGTTTTTCTGACCGTGAAATGTGTGTTTTTAAACCGTAAAATATGTGAATGTGGCCAAACTAACTGTTTACATGCAAAAAAAGGATTTGCAGAAGCACTCCCACATAATGTGTAAGCTCACGTATTTGAAGTCGGACTTCAAAAAGACGCCTTGCACCGCTTGCAACATGGTTTCCCACACAAACAGTTTGGCTTCTCTTCAGATCAGGATACAGTTGCATTCCCGGGTGGGGTGGCTGCACAGGAACGAAAGAAAGGGAAAATGCAAATGCCTGGAGAACAGTGCAAAGGGGTAAGGCTGCCATTTGCTGCAGTGTTCTTCACTGCATTTTTGAGGAATGTCGGCAGCATTCGTGAGCGAACTGAGGTGAAGATGTTTACATAATCAAACGGTTTACCCTTCAGCATTGAAAATAAATCAGCTGCAGCAAACCCCATATCTTTTTCTTGCAAACTAAGTGGGATCATGGATCTTTTTTCCGCAAGTCGGTGAAGCTCCAGTTCATTTGAGTCTGTTTCTAAGCTTATTGAAAGGAGGAGGTTTTTCATTAACCACTAGTGATGCTTTTGTTGAGGTCTCTCTGTGGAATGGTTTTGTTTGGTGGTTTTTGAGTGAGGTTCTGATAAGAAGCAAATTATTTTATTTAGCTCAGACTTCTTTAAGATTCGGCTTCTTTCTCAAAAGACTTTGCTCATTTTCACATTAGTGTTTGAATAAATTAATTCACATCTAAAGTGTTTCTTAGAATGAAATACATAGATCACCCATACAGCACCTACAGCACCATCTGCTGTAATGCGTTTATTTTTTATTGAAATATACATGAAAGAAGCATTTATGAACTTGACTTTTATATGCATTGGCCTTTAAAGTGCCTGAGCAGATGTAAATGTTGATATTATAGCAAATTATCTCTATGAAATCTTAATAATCAATAATAACAGGTTATAATTGATTATGAATATTTGGATCAGTTAATATAATTAACTTACTGTCGTAAATTAATATTACAATCAATTAACCTGTTTGTCCCATGAACACTCAGTATTAACTGTTTATTAACTCTAAGAAATGTACATTTCTGGGGCATGGGAAATGTCTTTCTTAATTTACAGTACTACTAAGAGCAGTAGCAAAAATCTATATGATTAGTGACTCCAATTATGAGCTTGAGACACGGACAACTTTACGTGTAACATGAACAAGATTTTATTAACTAAACACTTCTAAACACTTAAACTACTCTAACATACACACACATACATGCATACAGTTTACCAAGGGAAAGAGAGCTGAAGCAGAATACAGGAAAGCAAGAAGTTATAGCATTGTTTGAAATCCAGCAGATCAACAGCCTTGAGCAAACCATCAGTTTAGTTCTAACACGCCCTTCTTTAAAGGGGTAAGGATACTTAATGTATCAAATAATGAGACTAAGTTTGATACTTGCATGTCTCGCCCATTTGAATTAAACTGTCCTGATGCAATCTGTTGAAGCTCCAGTTGATCTTTGCTGATGTGGTCTTGATGAGAGAGAACCAGTGGATTTCAGAGTATCTTTGGTGAATGGAAAGACAAGGCCGCAGCCTGGCACAAGCTTGGTGGGTCCTTAGAAGCTTCTAGTTCAGCATCATCTTCACGTCAGCATTTCAGAAAGGGACTAAGCGAGAGCTAAGAGCTGATCAGTGACTTTAAAGCGTGAAGATGGCACAACCTCTGGATGTGTGTGAGCCAATGAGAAGATTTCCCTTTGGAGGGAAATTTTACGACCCATTGTGTTCTAGCAGGGCATTTGCATATGTACTTTCATTGGGTGTTTAAGAAACGGATCTTTAAGATTCTTATAACACTAATGCGTCACAAAGTTAGCAAAATGTAATGTAAATGAACAAATCGGAGGCAAAGATTGGATTATATAGATACCAAACATGCCACACATATGATTTTGGTTAACCATAATATGCAAAGTCTGAAACATTAACCCAATAGAGTTTACAAGAATACAAACGCCACACCACGTAAAAGGAAAATCATGAGATGGGAAAATTAGATACGTTTACACATTTCTCAAGTGGTTATATAGAATATATAGGATTACAGGGTTTATTTCTCCTCCTCTGCAAGAGTTTAAGTGAGAGTCGCAGCTCTCTGGAAATTCCTTTGGGTCGTAAAACTCTTATCATCCTCAGGCCCCATCCACACTACTGCGCTTTAGTTTAGAAACGGAGAATTAAAACGAATACGATCTCCGTCCACACCAGTGTTTTAGCTGCGTATTAGAATTGATCTCCGTCCACATTAAAACGACTGAAAACGCGGATCACGTGACCATTCACCAACACTGGGCATGCGCGTGCCGGTGTAAACCTAGAGACTTTCAAACATAGACTGTAAAAAATGCTTTCAAACAACAAAATGTCATTTATTAATATGTATTTGTGTCAAAATGACATATAAACATCTTTTCCTATTCTATTTTGCCTGGAAACGCTTCCAACACGCTTGCGTGTCGCATGAAAAATAGGCGTCGCGTTTACCACGCCTGAGACACGGCAGTTTCTTACTGTAAGAAACTGTTCCAGTGGGTGGAGTTTACTGGTACTGAATATTACCTGTGTATACTCCATGACTGATGACACCCAATCATAGAGCCGAACGTGAGCCTCTGCGTCATCGTTTCTAAAGTCCTCCGTTTTGACCCGTCTTCACTAAAACGCCCTCCGGAGATTCAAAACGCAAAACGGGGTCGGCAGCGTTTCTAAACTTCTCCGTTTTAGGTCTTCGTTTTTGCCGTTTTAGTCTGGACGGGAGGTGCAAACGTAGCAAAAGGTCTCCGTTTCTAAACGAAAACGCAGTAGTGTGGATGGGGCCTCAGTGTGTGTTAGCTTCATTTGGGATGTTAGTTTTTGGGGGTAGTTTCACAGGCCTTTGTTGGGAGAGTGAGTTTGCTGGATTATTCATTAAATAAATGAATAATTTGTGTGTGTCTGATTGGTCCAGACGCTACAATATCTTCTGGAATGGATATCACAATGTGTGTAAAAAATTATGTAATATTCTTTATATCCCTCTCACTTGGAGAAAGAGCTTATGATCTGTGCAAATCGATGATTGAAATGATATCAGCCATGCAAAGTGTCCCTAAAGAAATCAATGAATGTGCAAGAGTCAAGCCTGGATTGTCACATCTAGATCCAATATGTATTAAGGTCTGGGTAGATTAGCAAACAATCAGTTCTCATTATAAATGTGTTGGATGCAGGAATAAATGGGCAGGAATATAGGGCCAAATTGTATTGGCAAGGCGACTGGATCAGAGTATCTCTGAAATGGCAAGGCTTGTGGGTTTCTCCCGGTCAGAAGTGGTGGGAATTTACCAACAGTGGTCCGAGGAATATAAACCACAAACCGGCCACAGGTTGTTGGATGCCTAAGGCTCATAGATGCAGGAGGGCAACGGGCTGACCCGTCTTGTCCGAGCCAACAGAAGGTTTACTGTGGAACAAGTCGCAAAAAATATTAATGATAGTTATGAGAGGAATACGTCAGCCGCAGACCAATCAGAATGCCTATAATGACCTCGTCCACCATCAAAAGCGCCTACAATGGGCACGCAAGCGTCAGAACTGGAACTTTTGACTAGTGGAAAAAGGTCGCCTGGCCTGTTTTCTTTTACATCACATGGACAGGTACGTGTGCTTTGTTTACCTGGGGGAAGTGATGGCACCAGGATGCACTGTGGGACAACATTGTTGCAGACCAAGTACACCCCTTCATGACAATGATGTTTCCTGATGGGAGAGGCTTCTTTCAGTAGAATAATACACCCTGCCATTACACACATTGTTCAGGGATGGTTTGAGAAACATGTTGAAGAGTTCAGGGTGTTGCCCTGGCCTCCAGATTCCCCAGATCTTGATCCAACTGAGCATCTGTGGGATGTGCTGAACCAACAAGGTGCCCTGTGGACCAACACCACAGGGCACCTTCAGGGGTCTTGTAGAGTCCATGCCTTGGTGGGTCAGTGCTGTTTTGGCAGCACGCGGAGGACCAACATATTAGGTCGACATCATGTGTTGGTTCATCAGTGTATAATCAGATCTTTAGAAATGGTCTGCTGAAAAATAACACTAACAGCTGACTCTGAATTCACCTCTTCAATTGTTGCATAATGCCTGTTTTATCAGCAGTGATTAGTAAATTGTTTTGACAACATTATTAGTCCATGACTCATGTCTTTTCAGCTATATTTAAAGGGTAATGACATCTAATCCTGCATGATGCAAATATATTATACCATTCAGCAGTAAAAGCTGTGAACCAGGCATTTTGTGAAACATATTGACCTGCTGTATGTCAAGCAGACTCTAATATGATCAGCACATTGTTATATCAGCCACGACTGCAGATTTCTGTGCTGAAAATAGCATTGTCGTGGTTATCTCGGACATTCACAACATGAAAGATCAGGAATAGATGAAATCGCTGCATCTTAATTTAATTGTTTCAGAATAGATTAAATGACTGCATCAGTTTGAATGTTTCAAAATAGACAACATCACTCTGCATCTTAATTTAAATGTTTTAATATTGAGGAAATACAAGTCAATTCATTTTTTTTACCTCTTTTCACAATATGTATGTGGCCATTCAACGTTATGTCAGGGAATAAGACACAGCCATAACATCTAAAGAAAAAGGATTATTTTATTCACGACTGAGCCTCAAATGAGACAGCATTAATGTATTCTTTGTTCAGGGAGAAAAGCAGTTTTAGGAAACCATTCCAATTAATAAGAGAAACTGGCATATAACAAAATAACTCTTCCGGTCTGTTTTCCATCCGCGTTCACGAGTCCACATTGACGCTGCTGACGTAAGACGCTGCTGACGTGTCATCTGGTGCGTCAATGTGGACTCGGATGGAAAACAGACCGGAAGAGAATACAATGTTGAATAAAGTCGTAGTTTTTGTTAATTTTGGACAAAAATGTATTTTCGATGCTTCAAAACATTCTAAATAACCCACTGATGTCACATGGACTACTTTGATGATGTCTTTATTACCTTTATGGACGTGAACAGTGACACGTCCATTGACTTACAATGGAGGGACAGAAAGCTCTCGGAATAAATCTAAAATATCTTAAGATGTCTTCAGAAGAGAAACGGAGGTCTTACGGGTTTAGAGTGACATGAGGGTGAGTCATTAATGACATAATTTTCATTTTTGGGTGAACTAACCCTTTAAAGACAGGCTAGAGTGACATTCCACCTGCACTGTCTCTTCCTCTGTCTCCTCCTCTAATGGGCCTACCCTTTTCGCCACCTTCTCTGGGCCAGCATCCTCTAACCTGGCCTTTTTAGGGGACTTTCCTCTCAGGGCGAATGAGAGGATGCTTAATTGCTTTTTACCTGACATCTTTGAAAGACAGATGCAATGATTAATGCATCCATGGCCAGGATATAATTATAAAATATGTCATGATTTTGACCTATAACATCGACTATGCAATACACTTTAATTTATTTAGTGCTAATAAAATTATTAAGCCTATTTGGAGAGAGAGATGTTTATAATGTGACAATATGTCAGTCATCGTGTGATAACGAAAATATGACTAGGCCTAGACTACTTGTTCTGAGCAGGTGTTGTCAGTGAACAGGCTGTAAAACTGTTGGCTAAGTTACAGACATTCATGAAAAACTGATGCTAATTATCTGGGAAACATTCTCTAACAGCAGTCAAGTTGTCACTGTTTGTGTCAAAGTGGTGAAGTTGTGAATTTGTTGTAACATTAAAACAGGAGATCATGACTTACTCTGTGCTCAAAGTGATGCTCGGAGTGGTTTCCTCTGTGGGTGAACGAAACTTTCGGAAGACGTTGTAGCAGAATCACATGAACAATTCCAGGATATGCTTTTTTTTCATTGGTTGTTGCGTTAAATCTTACCCAGATACAATAGTGCTATTTTCTGATTGGCTATTCCTGCCGGTTACATATACTGAGAGTGGCGCGGCCAGTGAAATTTTGGGCACTACGGCATATTAAATATATTATAAATAGTGTTGCCGTGTGAGAAATACAGTGTGTGGCGGGAGTGCGTGACAAAAGACTGAAATGAGTGACTGTCACGCTCAATGCGTGACACTTGAGAGCCCTGGTTGTCCGAGTTCCCCTTCCCACGGAAGATCTCTCACGTGCAGGAACACCACACTCGTATGAGTGGCGAAATAAACCACACACTCGATACTATCACACGACTGTTATCAACACAGATTCACAAGTTAATATTAAACTGGAAATGTTCTCTCTTTAACAGTTTTATCAACTGTTTCGAACCGTGCTCTCTTTCAGTCTGACGCACGCTATCTTTATATTATTTGCGCATATTCTTCTTCTTCCCGTTTTTTTTGGCGGTTCGCACCAATTTCGCGCATTACCGCGACCTACTGTGATTTCGATCCAGAGACTCTAACCACTTACCCACTTCCTATCCTACCCCGCTCAATAAAAAAATTGTGCATATTTGCGCATGCACACACTCTAGCACGCGGCTGAGTCAAAGCAAACATAAGGGTAAATCACCAGGGAAATCATTCAAATATCAGGCTATTCTTGCCCCGGTTACATGTATATATATATAAATACTATGGTAGTGAACAAAACAAAAAAATATTAAGCAAATATTGCTTAAAAAGGAACCATACTAAAATGAGGGTGCACATTCTCCTCTGACAAGGCACACATTACAATACATGCAAGTATATGCCAAATATCTAATTACGTAGTATGTATAATACTAGTTATGTGAATAAATGTAAAAATATGACTATAAAGTAGAGGAGCAAGCAGTGGTCAATGAAGCATCATTCGCTGTCTGTCTGGTATTGGCTATTGTTGGCAGTAGAGATCACTCACAAAGAAAGGGTGTAAGTGAAACACAAAACTGAAAACAAATGTGCTAATGTAGGTGGAAGTGATATTAATTTATATAATACAGAATCCAGCAGACCTGACTGAAAAAAACAGTAACTACAAGTTTTAGAGTTCAGATAGATGTAAGCCTTACATCAGATAGATGTAAGGCTAGATATAAGATGTCAGATAGATGTAAGGCTCTATTGTAATTCAATCCCGCAATTATTATTGCCATCATATTTTATCTTTTGATGATTGGGTTGTTCACAGCAGATCATAAACCATAACATGTGCAACAATATTTCAGCCTCTGAATTTTCTGACATTCTGCAGGCGATTACACGCTTTTTAGGGAACTCTGCAATCAGCCCTTACATCAACTGGCGGAGCGTGATTGAGCTGATGAAATTGGTTTACA
The DNA here is from genome assembly GCF_963993115.1 of Abramis brama. Lineage (NCBI taxonomy): Eukaryota > Metazoa > Chordata > Actinopteri > Cypriniformes > Leuciscidae > Abramis > Abramis brama. The sequence continues at coordinate 18,613,184 of NC_139972.1, forward strand.
CGAGCATAGCTCTAAGTAGTAAGCTGTAATCTATGTGATATATCCGTTAGCATATGATTGATGGTGCCATTGCACACAGCATGGTTGAAATAGTGCAAGTGAATCACTCCACAAATTAAACGAAAATATCAAAACAAAACAATGATATTACTAGAATTATTGGGATTGTTCACCCAAAAATGAAAATTCTGTCACCATTTACTCACCCTCATGCTGTTCCAAACCCATATAATTTACTTCCATTAGAGGAACACAGAAATAGATATTTTGGGGGGAACAATTGGTAAAATGGTAAAAAAAAATGAATGTCAACATTATCCAGTAGGGATGTCAGTGAGGAAATTTTCACATTGGTATATAAACTTGCGACATCGGTATACACATGCACGCTTTTCACTTTCGCTTTTGAATTCGCGATCATGCATACTCTGTGTATAGGAAGCGCCGGTACTGTTCGCACATTTTACAAGATAAGATATTTGCCAATGTTGCGCACCAAATCCTCCTCCATCGTCCTGTCAGTCATCTCTCCTTACACTCATCACGTGATAAGTGAAATCTGACTCCTACTGCCCTGTGCTGTGACTCTGCAGCTCGTGCTGTACGGAGCAGAGCAGTCACTTTCAGTTCATAATAGTAGCGTCTATTATTCAATTGAAGTGGGGGCAGTTCCACGGTGGGCAAGTAATTTAATTGCTGTAACAAGTAGCAATGTAAACACCTTGTAACACCAGTAACATCAACTACCACAGCAAGCCTATTATCCAGTGTTGTTTGGGTCCCAACATTATCACAATATATTGTGTTCTACAAAAGAATGTCATGTAGGTTTGATCAACATGGGGGTGAGAAAAATGATGACAGAATTTTCATTATTTGTTGAACTATCCCTTTAAGCATTTGGGGAGTAGAAAGGGTCACCCCTGTGCTTTTATGTCAGCTACCTCTCAGCATTGTTATTTTGAACTAATACTAAAAATGAAAAAAAATGAAAAAAAGAAAAAAAAAGAAAACTAGAAATGTTTATAGTTGTTAATTTAATGTTAACTGAAATAAAATAAGAAGTTGAAGTGTTAAAATAACTAAAACTGAAGTAAAAATAATACATATATAAAAAAGAATGAAAATGGCAAAAGCGCATAACAAAAATGTATAAACCTTAAACCAGGGTTCCTCATATCTTGCCCTGGAGGGAAAGTACCCTGCAGAGTTTAGCTCCAACCCTGATCAAACACACCTGAGCCAACTAATCATGGTCTTCAGGATCACTTGAAAATCACAAGGCGTTTCTCTATACCAAGTACACAAAGTTCAGACACAAGTACAGATAAGAACATATATTGAGAAATGACCCAGGGTTCCTTAAATCTTGCCCTGGAGTGCCAATGCCCTGCAGAGGACCAGATTTGAGGAGCCCTGCCTTAAAGTAAAATATAATTAATAAATTCTGTAATACTATATTAAAAGAAATTGAAAATAACACTGCAAATACCTCTTCCTAGCTCTGATTGTGTTTCCCACTGCTGGATCAATCCCATCTCTACCTCCAGCAATGACGGTTGTTCTCACACAGGCTTATACACGCCACAATGCGCTGCCAAATGGGGATTATGATATTTACCGGCACTAATAAATTAGGTACCCTCAACCAAAATTGAGCTTTTTACTGAAGTAGTTCCAAATAATGGTGATATGTAGTGCTAGAGCAACAAATTTGTGTATTTTTGTGATTTCAATTTCATTGAAAATGAAAATTCTATCATTATTTACATTATTTACCCTTATATCGTTTCAAAACTGTATGACTGACTTTCTTCTGTGGAACAGAAATGTGAAGTTGAGTAGAATGTTCAGGCTTCTTTTATATAAAAGATATCCCAACTGTTAAGCTCCAAAACAAACTAAAAAAGTTACATTTATAGTAGTTCAAATGAGTCTCTATATTCCAGTTTTATTACAGTAAATATTAAATTAATGATTGGAATTTTATTTCAAGGCTGATGTATTCCTTTAAGACGATCTTCAGGGGATTCTCTGAGTTCTAAAAAAGGCACTATACACAAGTTGAAAAATAAACAATGAAGCATAATTTACATTTCTGAGATTTATGTCCGAATGTGCATTGCCCACTGGTTTAGTCATTCAGATTGTCTTTGATTCTGATCAAAAGGCTCGAGTCCAAAAGCTGTCCGGAGAAAGTCTGAAATATACGCAATTATAAATGTGTCCCGATGGGTGATGACTTTTTGAACTGAAGCAGACTTAAAACATTCAAATAGTATGGCAGACTCAAATTATGCATCATGAATTACTCACAGGCTCAACATACTGAGGTTGATTACATCATATCGTTCAAAGAGCCCGAAATAGTTATTATCTAATTGGCCTCCTCTGACCACATCTGTCCTTGTAATGCGATCATGCTGGCCTGCTGTCCTTATAATAGCGCAGGCTTCAGATAATGTAGACAAACCTTATGCTTTTCAGATGTTTATGGAGAGATCTCAGTTTTTCAAAGCACATAATTTCACCAGATAAGAAGGCTCAGCAACAATATACATGCACTGCAATGAGAAAAATTTGTATCATTACTACTAATCCGGCATTATAACTTGATGACTTTTGACGCTTTCAGAGAGAGAAAGAGGGAAAAAGGAGGTATTAGTCATCTTTATCATGCTTTCATTAGTGGTTGTAATCCCACTGGAGGAAGACGGGACAGGGAAGGAGCCAAACCCACCATGTTGCCAAGAGGGATTTATCCACTGACTTCATTTTCTCCATTAAAATGCATTTAACCAGATTGCTGGTAAATTAATCGCAAACTCTTAATTCTTCAAAAGAATCACAATACTTTTGAGACTCGTACTCTTGACAACTTTCAGTCTCGAGATGCCAAACTTCTCAATATCTTCGCGCAGGTCTGATAACAGATAAGATGAGCTAATTTTGCCCTTCACGTCTGCTTGACAGGTTTCATTTGAGATTAGCCTGTTCGTAGATATATCTATGAATATGCATTCATGTGGTGTTTATTTTTAAACCCTTTCAATATTTGCGTAATTCTTAAAAATACAACATGTACAGATGTGCTTGTATGCTAGTATTATGTTATAAAATCTGACAGCTCATTAAGGCAGTCTAACCTATCTGTCATCTCACTACTTTTAAATATTTGTTTCCAAAAATATAAACTGTGGGAGATGATTTCTCAAGCAGTCATTGTCATAATTTGCTGTGGCTGTGCTTTGTTTTTACTTAAAGGCTTAAAGTTAAGCGCAAATGCTGTCTTTGAATTTGACGTTCATTAATTATTCAGGTTTATGTGTAATATTATCTCAGAATTGTATAAAAAGGCAGAGCATAATACTTTGAAGCTTCTTTTGAATGTGCTGATATCATGAGAAAAGGCATGATATGAGGAGAAATGCTACTGCTGCAATTTTCGATTTGGACTGTATGTGTGTATATGAGAGAGAGACATATTCAGAGGCCAGCCGCTCTCAAACACTTCTCTGATTTTCATATTGACTCAATTTTGGAAGTGAGCAGAGATATGCGTTTTTTTCTCATCGCTTTCTCTCAGACCCTAATAGCAAATCCTGAAAAGATCATTTCGAATAGTGGAGGCTGCTGGCTGCCGCCTACGGCGTGACCTGAAAGGACCCTGAATATTGAGCCTGTCTGCAAATCTGTAGCACATTCGGTGCTACCCATGTGACCTGAGAACTTAACGCTTGATAGGCTGATATTTTAAAATCCTCCAGTGAGAAAACACGCACAGGAGGAGTTAAATCATGTTGCAGGTTCTCAGTCAGAGGAAAATGGTGCCAAATGTTCTTCCCGAGTCTTCAGAGCGAAGGATTGAATCCGTGCCCTCTTTTAGAGCCAATCCCCTCACCGGCAGTGGAGTCGGGACTTTCATGTAACCCTGTGTTATGGACTGCTGCTTTCCTAGCAAAGCTGCTCTGTTCTGCTTATCTTCTCGCTGAATCTCCAAAGTGATGGAGATCTCGCCAGTGGATGTTTATTTTAGTTGCTAATGAAGTTGGCCTCTTTATGAAGCGTTCTGGCATGTGAAAGTCCAGTGGAGGCAGTATGTGACCACGGATTTGCCCTTTGATAACCCTCCAGTTTCTCTCCAGGCTTATCCTGGGAAAAAGAAGTATAGGAAGTTTATTATGTGGGCGCGTTAATACCTAATGAAACTTCTCAGCCTGTTAATCCAATATGTATACACAGGTCTGGAGGTCACTGGGTGTCCTGCATTAATATGCAGCTTGAAGGTGTGATCAAATTCTGCGAAATTTGGCGTGCAAAAAGGTCCATTGTCTATCATCAATAGTGTAGCTTTGTATAAAGCACAGCTCACACAGAAATCACTTTCAATCCAAGCAGCTTTCTTTGTGACTAACATGAACCAGTTGTAAAAATCTGCATGGAGAAATCGTTCCCTTATTCTTGATCGCCTGGATTCATGTTGAAATCCCGCCAACATTTGTAGAACAACGGTAAATGTGACCACACCTTTATACCTGCTTTCTGATTTAATATGTAAAAGCCTTTCATTACCAGAGAATCAGTCTCTTAAAATAAATTAAACTGTGGGCGGTTGTTTAAACCATGACTGTTTGTTACTTATTGGGCTTGATAAGCAGCCAATTGTAATTCATCCCATCATCCTTAGCAGGCTTTTTTTCTGCAGGATGCACTTCCCTCACTGATTCTGAATATTTAGATTCATCACCATGCTCACTGACATGTACACCAAGGTGCCCCGCAGCAGCTGCTTAAATCTGCTGCAATCAAATTGCATTAAACTTTAAATATTCTCAGATTCCTCTCTAATTAATCACTTGTTTGAGGGTCCTAAGATTGGGACTCTAATGAGGGGTGTTATGAATGACTGCGAGCTGTGGGAGAACTCTCACAAAACAGCTCTTCAGTTTAATTACACGCACCCAACATAAATGCCTTGACTGGATTAGATTCCTGTGAAATCTTTCATTTCCACTGCATTTTTCCAAATATTTAAAGTGTGTTGTTGTGTAATCAAGTTAATGCATTTGAAGTTCTCTCAAAGTTCATATCCATTAATTGTTCACAAGTTCACACACATAATCAGAGTTTGCGTATTTGGTGTGCTGTCTGAGGGGAAGGCTGTGAGAAAGAAGGAGAGAGAGATGAACACGTTTTCTCTTTGTGAATAATGCTGGGCTGAGGTCCAAACAGTTTTTTTTTTTTATAAATTAGGTGAATTATGTTTTCCTTTGACCAGAGAACAAGGGCTGCTAAGGTCTCTGAGTGAATTTAAAATGTGAGGGTGCGCAGTGGTTTAAATGATGCCTTATATCATGAAGTGTTATGATTGTCATTATAGTCTATTTGTGTGCTGTACAACCACATTGAACCTGGATGTGCCTTTTGAGCCTGTGCATGGCTTGGAGTCTGTGTGTGAATGTTGGTAATGTAGAAATATATATGTGTGTGTGCAGCTATATTCTTCTGTCCTCTCTGTGGATGGAGGAGATCAAAGGCAGGGCTGTATGTGTTAGCTCCAGTTTCTCTGGCTACGTCTACTCTTATTATGTGCTATTATTGATTTCTTTGTGATAAAGACCATCACCCAAAAGAAACACAGATTGCCTTCTTCAATGCAGTAATTGAAGATCTTGGTCTCAGCAGCTAGAGTGTGTTATATCTTATAATGTATTTATGAAAAATGTTAGTATCATATCTAGTTATGTGTTCACTGTCTGCTGTCATTACATTTGATTTACCAGTGGATAAAGATGTATGACAAATTCAGAATACCAAAACAAATTAAGCTGCCATTCATGGCTTTAAAGCGCTAATTGACTTAATGGCCGTGTAAGATCTCTAGTGCTTTACACAGTGTCTTTATATCAGCTTGAATTTGAACAAAAGTACTGCCATGATGGAAATAAGATGATGTTGCCAGATTTTCTACAGAAGGCCTTTTTCTTCTTATATGTGGGTTTTCCAGAGGGATCTACTAGGGATGCGCCGATCAGGATTTTTCATGGCTGATTCACATTCCGATTTTTTTTTTTTTTTACAAGCAAATGGGTTGATTACAGGCCAAAATTGATTACTGTATAGCCATTTGAAATTAGAGACAACCACTGCATTTTAATCACTATCCAAACAAAGATGTTACACACATGTAGCATGAGCAGTTGCTTATTTTTTTAAATTAGATATTAAATTAGGCTAAATTAGATATTTTCCAGATTTAAAGCAAAAACAGAATGGTCTGACTTTAGCTTTGTTAAATTAGGCTACATTAAACATACCTGCACAAAACAAAAACAGCTGGCTGACTGAATGAAAATGCAAATTCACTCTTTGACAGTAGGTAGCGCTTATGGAACAGCGACGATATAGTGTGTCCTTAGTTACTGCTGTACACAATACAATATAAGCACTACTTTAATAGGCATTATACAGAGGTAGAGGAAAAGAAAATTCCATCGAAACTTTTCTGAAGACAGTCAGTTCCCTTCAGGGATACAATCATATAAATCCCCACCCTCAATTCAATATTTATATGTTTCTTCCTATATTTCAAGCATCACGACCAGTGAGCTTGTTGTACCTGGTACAGTATTTTCTTTGCTGTTGCGTCTGTGTTCTCTTCTTTGCTTCCGTCTTTAGCGTGTCCCGTCTCTGGCCTGTTAACATCCTGTTTACAGACTTAATAATATTTCCACACAAATGACATTTTAGGAAAATATTGATATGCAGTTTGTTTACAAGTCTGCAAAAGAGATTGGCCAAAATAAAGCAAAAAAATTGCAGATGTGTGTTTGGAACGCAAATGGGCCGGTTCCGATTGATGGCCAGGTCGACCTGTGCATCTCCAGTATCTACTGTATGGAGACATTCCCCTATGATTTACTCAGCACATTAGCGAGACAGATGGTGACAAATCTGTAAGATGAAAGTGATATATCTTCTCTCTTTTTATCTCTGCATGTCCCTCCGTCTGATCGGTCTCCTCAGCATCAGGGCCGGAGTGCGAGGTGACCTGGAGAGTGACAGGCAGAATACATTGTTATAATGTAACCAGATTTATATAAGATATTTTACTTTTTTACATTATTTTGAGGATGATTATATTTTTTTGAGGATAAATATCAGTGTTGCAATGTTAAAGACACTATAGCCTTGTTTGATTACAAGGGGAATATTTAAGTATACACACACACAAAATTATATATATATATATATATATATATATATATATATATACAGTGGTTAAATTGGGATTTATTATGTGGGGGGGCTCTCCCCAGGGGGGTCCGGGGGTATGCCCCCCGTAATTTTTTTTTGAAAAATAAACTATTAAATGGCATTTTCTGGAGAGTTTTGTGCAAAGAAATGGAGAAATTGTGTCTTACATGATATGTGAAAAACTGCAAGGTTAAGAGCATATTTGCATTGTTGTAGTATCAACAGGTATTAGGACATTTAGCATTTACATTACTGTTAATCAGCAGTGGTTGAATATAACGAAGTACAAATACTTCGTTTCTTTAGGCCTACTTTACTTAAGTAGAATCAATAGTGCATACTTTTGACTTTTACTTCGTTACATTTTGCAGCAATTATTATACTTTCTACTCCACTACATTTCTACAACGTTTCGTTACATTTTCTGATCAGTTTTCCCCCCTGCCAAAACAGGGATTGAAAAAAAATGTCCTGTTTTCTGTGCTGATGCGGTGGTGACGCGTTCATGTAACATTTAAGGGTGGCGCTGCCAATAAGCTAAAAGCTGTCACAAAAAAACGGCAAAAGTAATGATTATGAATATGTAAAATATAGCAAGGAGACATTTTAATTGTTTATTAATAAACAAGTGTTTTCTGTGTCAGTGCCCTGCATAGATGAAGTTGACGATGCTGTCCTCGCAATCTTCGCAGTAGGCTAGTGAACGCGCCAGAGAGAAATGCACATTTCATACGGATTAGGCTACACAAGCAGCGGTCTGTTTTCTTTCGTTTTGAATTGTTCTGTTTAAAAGAATACCTTCCAAGCTTTCTATAGATATATTTATCAGGTCTGTCAGGCAAGTAGGCCCCTTATACGATGAGTTTCGGTTCATTTATGAGACGAGAGTCCAGTTCACTCGGAGTTCTGAGTAGTAGCCTATGCGCATGGCATGCGCGAGCGGTGCGCGATCAACTGACAACGAGATTAAGCAGCTGAACACGAATACGGCCGTGTCCCGATTGTTCTCAGCTCCCTCGAGACAAAATAGACATGCCATTTCAAAATCTTTCATTTATAATCAGAAATATGTTTTCAAAAGCATCACTTTCATCAAATTTTATGTGACATAATTTCCAGTAGGCAACTGACTCAATAGAATCTGTCTGCAAACGAGCAGGCTTATGTGCCGGGGCTGAGCCCCGGAGAGCCCCGGCCCAATTTAACCACTGTATATATATATATAGAATAAGAGAGTCATAATTAAAATAATGAGAATGTCTACATTATGAGAATTTTTGAGAATTGAAATGTGCATAATTCTCCTGAAATTAGAGTCACAGTGCAAAAAAACAAAACAAAAAACAAACATCTTTATTAGAAATCATTTTGCCCATTTTATATTTGATATTTTGTCCATTCCATATTTGACATTTGGACGAGTTTCTTACATGTCTACTTCAAATCCCCCCCACAGCTTTTCTATCGGATTAAATTTGAACTTTCGAAATCCTCTGTTTCTTTCTTCTGAGTCATTCTTTTGTGAATTTGCTATATTTTGGGCCATTATCACATTGAAAGGTCCACTTCTGGTTTGGCTTCAACCTTTTTATAGTGTAGTTGGCCTCGCATTCTCTTCAAGCACTCTCTGGTTTAATGTGAAATTCATACAGTATAGTCGATGTTATGATGGCAAGTTTGCGGGGCCTCGAAGCAGCAAAACACCCCCAAACCACAACACTCCCACCACCATGGTCTTCTTTAGTCCTTAGTTTTTCACCAAGCATCTCCACCTTTGACTCATCTGTCCAGGGCAAATTGTTTCAGAGGTCTGGTTCTTCATGTAGGTGTTGGATTGCGTTTCTTTTTTTTTTTAATACTGAGGCTTCTTCTTTGCTGACCTTCCAGATTTGTGCACTCTCTTTCTAATGTTTGACTGATGTATATCCATATTGACTGTTTCCAGAGCTGCCTGAAGATCCCTTGATGACACCCCTGGGGTTCTTTGAGACTTCCTGAAGCATCTTGCGCTGTGCTATCAGGGGGATTTTGGTGGGACAATTAAATTGTATTACGAGTTTGTTCATGACAAGAAACGCCCACACAATGAACAGATGGGAAGCATATTTATTACAGTGAAAAGTATATCAAAGGCAGATTTCAGTTTGAAGTTTTAACTGTGAAACCACTGACATTGTGAAGCATTACAAATCACTGAAATCCAGCGATCATTGCATTCACAGTAAATGGTACTTTTTTTAAAGAGGAGACAATGTTAAAGTTGGCTTTAAGAGTTGCCAAGCAACAGCCATTACATTAGATGTTTATTCTCTGTCATATAACATCTACCCTCCAATTACAGTAATGACCGGACTTTGTGCTGTCTTCTGCTTTCACTGATACCTTACAAATTCATCTCCAGCAGGGAAAATTCTAAATGGTGCTTTTCAAAATGCTCAAGGAAGGCATATTCCCTTAGCAGAGGCACACCTGTGTGACAGCGCAGAGCCTGAGAACATGAGTAAATGCCTATGAGAACTCATTCACCCACGATAGACAGAGATTTCATCAGCTTTTGATACTTTCCAACGAAGACTGTCATTAACAGAATTTGAAAAAGCTCACATAATAAATGTGATGAGTAGAGATCATGTGACAGTCAGTGTGTAAATGCCATCACTCATCCACACAGTGTTTCATTCTCTCACTCCCTTTTGCTGTATTTTACACTCTTTACCTCTCTTTCCTTGTTCGCTCTGATGATCTCTGGTAATGGAGATATTCGTCTTGCAGGGGCAATAATGTTCATTACTGAGCTATTATTGTGCTGTGCTACATTGGTAGAGATACAGTGAAGTCTTCAAGCCTAAGACCACATAGAAAATATGAAATTTATAGTCTATTTTAAACCTGGAAATAAATATTTTTTGATAATAATAAATATAAAGGAATAATCTGTTTATTCTGTTTATTTTTCTAATGTAATTTTCTAAATGATTTTTAATGATTTTGTTTTTATTATATTTTTAAATATTGTCATAAACATTCCAATTATTCAACTTTAAATACATATATTAGTGGCATACTGTTCTATATTTCAATTCTAGGGTTGGAATTAACAACTATTTTTCCTAACGATTATATCTTTAATTAATCGAAATAAAATTAAAGTTGACTAATCGAAAGTTGATTAATCCTTTTATTAATTTACCAATAAATAATAAACAAAGATTTACCAAGAACCGTTACTAATCTATGAATTAACTTTTACCTAATGATATTATTTATCACAAAAGATAAGATTTATCACAAAAGATGTCTAAAATAAACAGGTAGGCTAATAGATATTCTTCTGATCTTCAGAAGAATATCTAAGAAAAAGCGCTATATAAATGTAACAAATTATTATTAATTATTATTATAAGGTTTATCCAGAGTAGGCCTAATTAGGTAAGGGGTTTACTATGACTGCGTTCACAATCATTTTGGGGGGATTTATAGCACCAATTGCTTTATAGCACCAATTGACCCTTCGCAGGGAGTTTGATTGACAGGCGATCTGACCAATCATAATCCATCGAATCCGCCATTTTTATCCGACAAAGCAGTCAGGAGAGTTAGTAGATTAATGTTGGAGGATTTGAACTTGAAAAACGGTGTGTACTAACGTCTTTCCACGGTTAAAACAACATTCCTTCTTATGTTCATTCATGTTTATTTGATGCTATAAATTAACTAGAAGGTTTATTCAGAGTAGGCCTAATTAGGAAAGGTGTTTACTATGGCTGCGTTCACAGTCATTTTTTGGGGATTTATAGCACCAATTGCTTTATAGCACCAGTTGCAAGTGTGAATCCTGATTTGTTAATTCAGGAGATTAATATACATAATCAATGTAATCAATTATATTGACGCGTCATTCCAATTTTGTTTCACAGTGTTTTTATGATAATATTATTTGTAGTGAAAAACTTTGTATTAAATTAGAAAATGCAAAATAGAAGTATTTTCAGTAGAGGTCTCAGACTTTTGGATTTTGTATATCACAGAATTTGTGGCCTGCAGCACTGTTGAAATGGCAGTGTTGTGACATTTTAATATTTTAATCTGTGATAATACATGTTTGTGTGCTGGTATCTTTTGGAAGGCAATCTTACAAATCTGATTCTGTCCATATCGGCAAAAATAAAACCACAGCACAATAAATTGGGTTGAATGGCATTGATTTGAACGCCTTAAGGCAAAGCATGACAGAAGGTCAAGTAAAACGCAGCATGATCAGAGTGATGTCTGTAATGCTCTTTTTAGGAATTACATTTACTCAATGAGATTTGAGACATTCTCGTTTCATTCCTGATGCATTTGCTGTAATGCGACTTGTCAGTGTAACAGAAATCTTATAAATGCTTTGTCTGTTTTAAAAAAAAAACAAAAAAAAAACACGGAATCTATTAATGCTGGGATTTGTATCAGTGCGAGCCAGGCGGGCCTGCCTCTGCTTGGTGTGCTGCAGAGCTGTTTTGTGAATGTTGGCACATCAGTGAGCTTGTTGTTTGCTTTGCAGTGCATCTGGACTGACAGCAGCAGTGTGTAAAAGAGGGAACGGGGTGCAAGCTTTAGTCTCTCCTGGGTTTCCGGCGCCACTCCAGCCAGCCTTCGATTTATGATTTGATAAAACACAAGTTGCAGTTAATGGAATTTAATCAGGAGAATTTCCATGCTGCTGAGCTGTGAAAGTTTTCATTGCATTCATTAGGGATGTTTGTGTATGTGTGCGATATGCATTTGCTAGGAGGTGTGGTGCCTGTTTAAATACAGATTTATGGAAGTAGATAAAAATAATTTAATGAACTTGTAAAAGATCAGGTTTATAACACTGACATCTTCCTCCATCCAAATGTACTAGCAGAGCCTGTAGCAGAATGCTTTTCTGTTTTTTTCTACTAGTTTGAAAGTGTTTGTTTGTTTTTTGGTCAATGTTAAAGCTCATTGTTCCAGCTTAATATACAGAGACAACTAAAAAATAAACCATGCATAGGCTGATTTCCCCCAAAAGTTTAAACAGTGTCTCTTTGTATTGCTTTCAATTCATTGCTTTGTTTGTTTGTTTGAGCATCCTGTTCTGCCTGGCGACAGCAACACTGGCTCAACCAATAGAATGCAGCAGTGTCCACCCACTTTTTTAGCAGGCTTGGTTTGGAAGTACTTTTCTCGTAAAATTTTTCCAATAGGGAAAAAAAAATCTTTGTTTGAAGGGGACCTATAATGCAAAATTCACTTTTACATGGTGTTTGAACATAAATATTTGTCCACAGTGTGTGTACACAACTGCCCTATAGTGACGTCACAGTAGGGCAAGCCCCGCCCATGACTGGTGACAATCTTTGCCTTAATAGCTTAGATCCCACCCTGAGTGAGCCGCATACAGTCCGCCATGTGTATATACTCGCTAGAGCAGCTAGTGATAAGATGGCTGAGCTTATGTAATCATTATAACTGTTCTGTTTTTGGATATAGCAATGAACATAAGAGTGTCCATAAACTCCATAAGCATCTGAAACCACTGAGGACGCAGTGGATGCATTCATTTATTATGGGAATGTGCCCAAGAACTTAGCTAAATTCGTATGTAGCAATATCAATAGCAACTTTATTTATATAGCACAATTAAAACAACACAAGTTGACCAATGTGCTTTACAATGCCACACAGCAAAAAAACAAACGTCATGTTTGTGTGAATTAGGGCTGCACGATACTGGGAAAATATGCGATATGCGATATTGTTGTTGAGTATTGCGATAATGATATTTCTTGCGATATAACATTTCCCTAGAGAAATACAATTTTTATTACGTTTTTTTGTTTTTTTTTAATCATTTATATATGTAATGATCATACTAAAATAAACAGGTAGGCTAATAGATATTCTTCTGATCTTCAGAAGAATATCTCAGTTTTTTCATAAGTTAACGTTACACATGCAACACTTTGATTAATGGTTGTCTGTGAGACTCTGTTATTGTTACTTGGCATTTTGTTAGCAGTTTTGGTAGATTTGGGCTTTCACTTTTTGAAGTCTTCATATAGCTCCCTGAGATTGCGTTCCAGATGACTGTGGAGATTAGTTTCCTCTCGACGTGGCCAAAATGTTTCGGCACGACTTAGTGACACCGTCACTTATGTTCACATATCGCATTTTTTGCACGTGCAAATTCGTTATTTCAAATGCGAAATTATTATTTAAATTATTATTTCAACGACTTGTGGAAAGGAGATAGCGGCGCGGCCGCGCTTTCCATGCGTTTTTAGACGCGATATGTGAACGGCCCCTTTCACAGTACCTTCATTAATGACACACCTACTCTATTGAAGTCAAAATATTGCCATATTTCAGACGTACAGTTCTCTTTAAGCACAGGTTCTTCACTGTTGTCATTTTCCTCGCTTGTCTCAACTCCCGCCATTAGTTTTTATTTTCCACTCTCTGCTCTGAGCCACTAGGTTCCCCTTTGGGCCCGATCTAGCCAATAGCATAATACCACCTACTGGGGAGGCGGGTATAAAGATAGTAAGGCCACATTTGATTGGTCGAATTTGGATAAACAACCTATGCATGCATGCATCACACAAATACTTGGCACATAAAATAAATGCAATTCATTGCACCTCTCTGCGATACAGATATCGCATATATTATTATCATTTACACCGGCCTGCTTGGCATAAGAGGGTCGGTTCAACGTTGGATTTGCAGAAAATTTGCTTCTCAAAGAAGGGTCAATAAAAACTGTTCATGATTCAACTTCATATCCATAGTTACCCGAAAACACTCACTGTCTGTTAATTCATAAAAACACATTTTCACAATACTGTCAGGTGATTGACTTTTTAAACTGTGTATGTTTTCTGTGGCTCAGTGGATATCACTGTTGCCTCACAGAAAGAAGGTCCCTGGTACGAGTCCCAAATGAGCCAGGGGTTCTTTCTTCGTGGAGTTTTCATGTTCTCCCTGTGTCTGTGTGGGTCGAGGTGCTCCGGTTTGCCCCACAATCCAAAAACAGGCAGTATGTGTAGGTGTTAATGTATGTGTTAGTCCCAGGCCATGTAATGGGGAAGTTTTTAAATTTGCCTCTGGTCATAGAGCTTTTTAGATGTGTACAGAGGGTTTTTAGGCCGGGTAGAATCTGCAATCTCTGATCCAGTTTGCAGAGCCGGACAGTAACGGAGTACATTTACTTGAGTACAGTACTTAAGTACAATTTTGAGGGATCTGTACTTTACTCGAGTATAATTTTTGGGGAGTACTCATGACTTTACTCAAGTACATTTGAGAGGCAAATATTGTACTCTTTACTCCACTACATTTCTATCCATAACTGTGAGTACCCATTACTTCAAAAAAAAAAAAAAAAAATCTCGGAAACCCTCAATTTGTTGTTTCCCTCTCAAATGTGATTGGATTGTGCAGGCGCCACTGATTGGGACAGCCTATCAGCAATCACCTTCAACTTTCCGCCAAAGTCAACTCCATGGTCAGATTTAGATAAGAGACGAAACCATGGATGAAGACGCAGCAGGTCCATCCCGGGAGTATTTTTTTTCCCAGGATGGTAGGGGAAGACTCATGAATATTCATTAGGGAAGTCATCCCTGATTGGTCTTAACCCCAGTGACGGGTAGGTTTAGGGGCGGGGTTAGGGAGGTCATAAGACCCCCAGTGACTGGTAGGTTTAGGGGTGGGGTTAGGGGTAGGTCATCAGACCAATCAGGGATGACTTCCCTAATGAATATTCATGAGTCTTCCCCTACCATCCTGGGGAAAAAAATTTGCATCCCGAACCCGTGGCCCCACCTCGCCAGACTATTTCAATTTTCTGAACAAGTTAATGATAGTTTTCGCTGCAAGTGTTTGCTGTGTTTACCAATGTAAGCACTGTGGCAGTAGTAATGCAATATTTAGAAAATGTACTCTTGTACTCTTGATACTCAAGTACTTTTAAAAACAAGTACTTTAGTACTTTTACTTAAGTAGACATCATAGTTGAGTAAAATTTAGCAAGGGGTATCTGTACTTTTACTCAAGTAATGAAGCTGTGTACTCTGTCCGCCTCTGCCAGTTTGTTTGCTGGCTTCCATGGCTGAAATACGCTGTGTTTTCCACCAACTGGCAACCCGGCCTGTCAAAATACTATTGGATAAATTGGCAGTGGGCGGGATCACACAGACCAAAACAAAAACTGACATTCAGACATGGAACACACATTTCAAAGTAGAATAACTGGCTGTAGCATTGTTTTTCGAAGAGAAACCTGTGGGGCGGGTTTTGTGGCAGGCAGGGTGAGCGTTTAAGAAACCTTTTTGAAAACCATTTCACAGATGTAGAATGCCCATCATTTCCTGTTTCAATATGCACCAACTGGAAAATGACAAAGAAGTGACACGCATCCAATGATACTGTTGAGTATCTCATTGTGATGTACTCCCTGTGTCTTCTTCAACCCCAGCATTCAGCAGCTGTTGATGGCATTTAAATTATACACATCTCTTATTGCTTTTTAATACAGCCTGTCCTTGGTTATCATACTTATTCTAGGCACATTGCAGTACTGCAGAGCAATTCATCTAAAGAGGAGGAGGTGGGTCAAGTGCCTTCCGCTGTCAGGTATGATTTATGTAAAATCCTGTTTAATATGAACGAAGCGCTCTGGAGGAGTCAGTCTCATGCTGTCCTTAGACCCTCACTGTGCAGAGACGTCCGTTGAATGGGCCTTGATATCGGGGCCCAAAGTGATCTCTGCCATTATGACCATGTGTTTTGTTATTAAGGGCTTGTGGCTCCAGTTGGCCGCTAACGTGGAAAAAAAGTCACAGCCATTTTACCGGAATGATGCAAAATTATGGAGTGGATTTGACTTGTGTAACGGTAATGTGATAATGAAAGACAAGAGGAATGCAAAAACACACTAACAACCATGCGCTTTTGCAAGTTAACAATAATTAAACTCATGGCAAATAATAATTATACATTTGGTGGCTAATTCATATGAATTAATACAATCTCAATTTTTGAAAACACATTTTTGTATTATCCTCTTGCAAATGCTCACTGACAGTAACTGTATGTGTAGGAGTAGACCTTCATCTTTAAAAAAAAATAAAAAAATATTGTGCGTTTTTGTACAATTTCCTGTGAGAACGACATGTCTAACAATGTCCTTCCTGAAAAAAAAAAAGTTTAAATGAGCTAGGTGGTCAACTAGTCTCTTACTGG
This sequence comes from Abramis brama, assembly GCF_963993115.1. Classification (NCBI taxonomy): domain Eukaryota; kingdom Metazoa; phylum Chordata; class Actinopteri; order Cypriniformes; family Leuciscidae; genus Abramis; species Abramis brama. The sequence continues at coordinate 18,629,693 of NC_139972.1, forward strand.
TTAGTCTGATCAGGATTTCTTGGCATTTGATAAGAGACATGACCTCCAGCAAACCTCTTTAGGCTGTATTTTTCCATTGAGGTTTTCATGCTACTCCAACTTTCATGCTACTGCTTAAACGAGCCTTAGCTAATTTTCTGGTGAAGATGGTTAGTTTGAAAGAGGTTTTAGTTTTTTGTCAGTTTTTCAGGCTGGGAGACCAGAATAAACATTTCTGATCTCTCAGCCTGGGGTGCGTTTCCCCGAAGCCAAATATGGTTGCAAGTTTCGTCGTTACCAACACAATTCAACAACACTTGCGACCATAGTTTGCTAACAAAGCTTTTGGGAAACACTCCCCTGGTCAGGCTAGTCTAGTTGTTGATTTGAGAGGGGCTTTGGAACATATCAGGCTAAGAGACCAGCTGACTGATTAGCATAGCCAGCTAAGCATCAGCTTAGCTCGGCTGGGAGACCAGCACAAACCAGCTAAGACCATACTTCCACTTAAGGCTGGTTTAAGATGGCCTTTTCAGCAGGGGTTTTAATGCTAGGCATGTTCAGGGCTCCATTATGCCTTCAGTTTCTTTCATATGTGGATCTTAAGCATTAATATAGTGAGACAGATGTTCTCCTGTGGCTCTCTGGTGAGTTAACAATTACCAAGTAAATGATGGATTGATTTACATGGCAAGTAAAGCATATGAGGCGGTTCTTAGTGAAGACAAGAGGTCAATTCATTCTCACTCTCACCAGTTTATGGCTCATGGATGAGATAGACTCTGTGGGACGAGACTTATCGTGTTTTAGGATCATTTGCATACTGGAGGAAGAATATGAGGTGTAATTTACAGTGAGGAATGAGTGCGTGATCATCACTTTCTTGCTTACAAACGAGGTTGTTCCTGTGTGCACCGGCAGCACTTAAACCCTGTCAGCACTTGATTTCCCTCTGGCTAGCGTGCTTATGCTGCAACCATTGTTGTTCTTACACCCATAAACTTCCTGTTTAGGCCCTCAGCGCACATCTGTTTGTACCGCAATCCAACAATATGTCCAGCAGAATGGGGAATTGTGCATCTAGAAAGCTTAGATGGAAATTTATGGGGCAATTTGCCGGTTATTTGCTAAGGCACAAAGGACTGGAGCTGATGGAGTTCTGTCGGTGGGAAGTTGATGGGGCCAGCTGTTCTTCCCAACCTCTGTCTGTGCATGCTGAGGAACTGTGGTTTAAAGTGACAGGCCTGAAGGCTGAGGATATTGTCCTGGTGTAAGATCAATGGGCTGTGACATAAGAACCCACTGTTTCTCTCAGGGGTGGGTCACCATGGTTAATTAATAAGTCTGACAATCATCTAGTTGAGAAGTATTATACTTGTATATTAAAATATGTAAATATATTTAAAAAAAAATCTTTTCAAGAGTTTGGGGTCAGTAATACTTTAATTTTAAAAGAAATTAATACTTTTGTTAATCAAGGACCCATTGCGTTGATCTAAAGAGACATTGATATTGTTACCAAAGATTTATTATTTTGAAGTCAAAGAATCTTGAAAAAAAAAAATATATATTCAGCACAACTATGTTCAACTGGTATTAATAAGAAATGTTTCTTCAGCACCAAATCACTCAGCATATTAGAATTAATTCTGAAGGATCATGTGTCACTAAAGACTGGAGTAATGATGCTGAAAAGCTTTGCCATCACAGGAATAAATTACATTTTAAAATATATTCAAATGGAAAAATTATTTTACATTGTAATAATATTTCGCAATATTACTGTTTTATGGAATTTTTGATCAAATAAATAAAGCCTAGGTGAGCATAATAGATTTCTTTAAAAAAAAAAGAAAAAAAATATCTCACAACCCCAAACTTTTGAACATAAAATATATTTTATCTTTATAATAGATAAATAATTAAAGGGACTGTGTGTAGGAATTTCTCCCATCTAGTGGTGAAATTGTATTTTGCATTCAAACGAATAATGCTCTCCAGCGCCTCACTTTTTCAAATGCGCGTTGCATCTACGGTAGCCGTTATGTACCAAAAAGCTATGACAGGATGTCTTATAATAGCACTTCGAGTTTTTCTTCGGGTGAACTGGTTTGTTATTTAAAACAAACTGAAACTTGAAACAACGAAAAAAAGAATGCTACAGTATGAATTACTGACTGTGAAAAACATTAACTATGGTAATTAGTAGTAATGCCTTCTTTACTCGTTATATTTTTTGAAGTACGTGCATTGTTAGATATCATCATCATCAGAGCCTTCTCTAACGTTACTTTACTCAATAGCTGCTATTCATCAAAGAGCCTGTTTAACTTTTAACTATAAATGTTCTACTGTCTATATAATAAAGTACACAACCAAGCAATGAAAAAAAAAAGCTTGTAATTAAGACCGTAACATTGACTTACCTGTCGAGAAGAAAGCAGGCAACTTCAGGGTCTCTTTTGAAAGCTTTCTCCTGCATTAGCTATCCCGACATTAACCCTTGTTTTTGTAATCTCCGGTCACGTTTCCTTTTACTGTCTATTTTGGACTTTTTCGAGGACTCATCCTGTGACTCAGCATATGTATGAATGAACGGTGTATAAATAACCGTGCAGTGCATCCTTTTAAACTTGCCGCGGCAGTGACAAGCGCCTCTCACTGCTCTGCTCCTCCGCTTCTGCTGGCTTTAGTCACGTGACGCTGGTTCTGAACGAAAACGCGTTGTGGAAACGCGTTGGCCTAGTACTTTTTGTCCCTCTCTGCTATTATAGTTTTTCAAGATGGCGGAACTACATGGAAGCCTCCGTGGACCTACCCGTCCCATGTATATAAAGATAATAAATTCTTCGTTTACGAGGATTAGTCTGATCATTGGCATAGGATCAAAAATATTGATTTTAGATAATAAAATACCTAAAAAGCTACATAGTCCCTTTAAATTGTGATTTTTTTTTGTGTGTAATTTTTCTTATATTTGTTTTAAAAGTATTTTTATATTACATATTTTTTAAAGAATTGTATTATAAATTAATTTTATTATTATAGACACGATATTGGATGTTATCTTTGATTCACATCAAAGTGCAGTATATTTGATAAACTCTATAATGCTCTGGTTGTGTCTCTATCTAAGATGTGTCCTTGCAGCTTACCTACTCCTCTTTCAGGAAACACACCGTCTAGTCTTGTTAAAAAAATTCTGCATCATTCCCCCAGGAGACCTACAGTTATTGTCTCAGTTTCCATCTGATGTCCTCAAACCTCACGTCTCACCTTACACCACGTTACAGCCTGAAGGCATCTGAACCCTAACCTTGACACCAGCCCTCTGGCTACTGTGTCTGCACAATGTGCTTTAGCATCTTCAGTCTGAGCCATCTAGCTACAAGAGAAACAAACCTATGAAGGCCGACAAAGTTCAGCAGCATGCTAGTCCTTCATTCTATCCTGCAGCAAGAGGAGAACTACAACCCTGCATAATCGGCATGCACTAGCCATGAACTCTAGCTGAGCTCCAAACATAAGCCAGCATTCAAAGCGGAGACACAACTGTGCAGTTAGCCGGGATCAGTTCTGCTCCGCTTTCTGTCTCTTTCATGCATTCAGCCGGACAAGCCATGTAGAAATCTGCTCGGTGTTTTTGGCCAAACACAAAAATAGAATCACTTGAATTTACATTTTAAGTCTCAGGGGCGAATTCACAATCGCACCACTATTGCGTGAGGTATTTCAGCACAGAAAATATGAATCAATAGCCTGCACTATTGAAGATCTATGGTATGAGCCTAGTAGAGTTTTACTCAATGCAGTTTAGGATGTTTTTTTATGCCCATTTGAATGCTTTACATTTTCCTCGACAGACCTTCTTTGTTTTATTCACATTTTCAGACTGTTTAAACCCCCAATTTACATTCCAATTATGTTCCTTTGCTCTTTTTCCTCTGGTACCAAGCCACAAAGTCCTTCCTAATCACACGTTTTCACCTTTGTGCCCTCAGAATAAATTTTCTTTTGTTTTTTTAATGAAGGAAGTGTTCGTCTAAGCCGCACCTGTTGGAATCTGATGTGGAATGACTGACATCTGCCTTGGCTGTTTCACATGTGCGTTCGTGCTGCAGTTGGAGCTGAACACCCTCATTTAAATTCAGTACAATCAGTTTTCATGAGCTTCAGCAGTGTTAAACCCACGGCTACATTCTGACAACTTACCCATTTTAAAAACACACCACAGTAAAGATGCTTAACAACTCTTGACACTTAAATGAGAAGTGTCTAAATTGTATAGATTTAAAACAGGGTTGTGCTTTCATTTAGCATAAAAGTGGATGTGTCCAAGCAAAGGGTTTCATTTCAACCATCCTTTCACCAAAAAAGAGAAGGAAAAAATGAGATAACAAATGCAATACTGATATGTTTCAGTCAGCCTTGAATGCCAAGTTTTTTCCGAAATCGTTCATGTAGGCGATGTGCTATTCACTGTTGCTAGAATATTTTAGTTGTGGATTATTTTATTTTTTTGATAACTCAAAAATTAATTGTTGTAATGTTGATGTTTGCTTGTAACATGAACATACATATTGGATATATGTATCAGTTAGAAATATATATATATATATATATTATACATGCTCATTTACCATATTTGTACATTTAGATAATCTGTTCCGTCTACTAACACTCACTTAATCTTAATAATTTTATAACACTGTTAAATGTAATCTTTAGCAAACCTCATTATGAATATCTTATTTCATTCTTTGTGATGTCTATATTCATGTGGCATTTAAAATTATATTTTTTTTAATGCTTTCTTTTTTAATATATTTTGACAAATTAGTACAGAATTTAGCAGTTATTGGCCATGATATGAAAATAAATTTTGGCTTATCTATATCAAACAGTATTTTAGCACTGGTGTATGCAGTAATAAAAAGTCCAGTGTTTGATTTCTTGCTGTGATGCATTGCAGATATCTGACACACTTGGTTATTGATCTCTATATTCATTTTTAGAAATGTTGCGCTGGTCTACTCTTAACCTTTGATGAGCAATCATTAAAAGTTCAACAACACCTGCTCGAGTTTCATGTAAGTCTCTGTCTGTGCTGCTAAGATGTTTGCACAGCAGTAAATACAACATAAAGAGAAGGAGAGTGCTGTAGAAAATCTCCTTAAATTTGAAGTAAAACAGCACTGGAGGAGTTATTGTGAAGAGGGATTGCAATCTACCAACTCCTCTACATTCCCTAAAGTGGGTGGCACTGGCAGATCTCTGAAGTGGCAGCAGGGTCTCAGAGGAGCAGGAGGTTTAACCAATTCTTGTTCTTCAGCTACCCTTAACTACACTGTTATCAGGAAAGTGAGCAATAATGTTATGACAGCATGGTTATGTAGAGCTGAGATTACATTTTCACAAGTGTAAATTGACAGTCGACCCAGACAGTTCAGGTGGTTTTTTTTGTATTCAACTGTTTTAATTGCATTGTGTTTTGCTGCTGTTCGGGCTTTAAAGGCATACATGGACCGCTCTGGCCAGTGGCGCAAGTCGTCTCAGTTGTTTGTATGCTTTGGGGCTGGCCGCCGAGGGCTGGCCGCCTCAAAGCACAGGATCTCTCACTGGGTGAGAGATGCAATTTCCCTGGCTTATGAGGTGTGGAAGCTTCCTTCACCACTGGGCGGTAAAGCTCACTCTACTAGGAGTATCGCGTCCTCCCAGGCTCTTTTCAAGGGTGTTCCTTTAGAGGATATTTGTGTGGCGACAGGTTGGTCCTCTCCGCACACTTTTATTAGGTTTTATAACTTGGATTTAGATGCGGCCCTGGTTCCCGGGTTTTTTCTGTATGAACTGGTCGCCTAGGTCCTAGTTGAGTCTGGTCTGGTCTGGCAAAAAAAAAAAAGGTATAGGAAAGTTCCTTGTTGGGCTAGATCCGGCAGCACTTAGCTTGGCGTGTGTGGTATATCATTCCCATTACGTCATCGCTATGCAGCATCGAGTGAACCTATGAAAGAGAACGTCTCGGGTTACTCGCGTAACCCATGTTCTCTGAATAGGGAACGAGACGCTGCATTTGCTGCAAAGCTCCTCTTGCTGCCTAGGGGCTTCTTCTTCTTCATCGTTGGAAAATCTGAGGAGCAGATGGCGCGTTCACTATATAAAGGTGAGTGACGTAGCGTCGCTGAGGAGGCGCCTGCGCCATCGGGCCAATTAATTGGTGTGATTCTATACGGGTTCAGACAATCGGCACCGTCCTGAGGGCATTAATAATAATAATAAAAAATCCATGTCACGACCCCTTTAAAAAAACATCAGCTTGTACTCATTCATGGAATAAGCATTTTATCAAGTTCTGCTCTGAAGTACTGTTTACCCATTCAATTACTGTAGAAATGAATGTAGACTGAGAGAGTTGGGCAAATATTTTTTCAAACTGTATTTTTCAAGGATAGCAAGTAACTAACATCAGCCGAGTTGGTTGGTAATTAAATAGGCGAATATGGGTGCAGTGGTATTAAATTTGCGTCACTGAAGACAGTTTAAAGTGTTTATCTGGGATTATGTCTATTTGATTTATTTTCTTACACAGTGAAAAATTGCACTTGTAAGTGCCTTTAATATACAAGCTGAGGTTGACCCTGTATACCTGACCTCATTACTGCCTAATGACATGATTAATTGTTGTTCTTTCCTGGATTGTACAGTATGTAACAACTGTATAAGACCAAGGCTTGTAATAACAACTTCTCAAAATGAAAAGTTCAAAAGTTCAAGAATGAAGTTCAAAATATCATAATTACTGTGACTATTGAAATTTATAGTATTGCAGTAGTATAATATTCATCTTCACTGTTTTGGTTTCAGAACTCTGCACTGGCTTTAACCCTTGAACGTTTCACCCCTATCAAATGCCGGTATATGTGAGGATTGGAACTCATTTTTGGATTACCAGGAAAGAAACAACCAAGAACACAAAACTCAGCATGTTTAATCTCCATGCTCATTTCCTGTATAGTATTGCTGCTTAATTAGTATGCCACATCGTCGGCTTACAAAACTCCAGCAACAATACCTGTGAAATTCAATTTCCCTGAAGCTGGGTCTCGGGCTCATTTTAGCATCTTGTCATTCTGGCTAGCGCACTTTTCACTCTGATGCCTTTGTTCAGGGAATTTATTGTAATTACCATATCATATTGAAGTTAACACAGTTTTCTCCAATGTTCATTTGTACAGACAGCCATCATCTTCTGGGTGAATGCAAGTACTTTTGAGATGTGCTTCTCCTCTACTCTTAGCATGACCTTGTTAGCCCCTGCTGGTAGATTACTGTAACTACACTTTCCCCTAGCATGTTTACTCATTTAGCCAGAGGATGACTGGTCCCCCGACTAAGCCTGGTTTCTCCCAAGGTTTCTTTCCATTCAATCCATCAGTCCATCAATCCATCAATCATTATAGGTTGGGAACCAAAGAAGGTTCAGATTTTTCTCTGGAAGGCCTTTAATGGGTTTGGGACATTTCAATGCAGAGTCATTTCTATGTCTGGTATTTCCAGAAAGTTTGGTCTGAATATAACCACACAGTGAGGGAGTTTCATACCGCAGTGATGATGGCTACACTTGGCACAGCACTTTGCAGAGAACACACTTTTACCCCTTCCACCTGCCGTAATCACTACAGCCACAATGATTGCTTTCAAACAGGTCTCAGTGATGAATGAGCGGTTTTGTTTTGCTTGTTTGTGCAGCTTGGAGTTTGATGGCACTAGTTTTGTTTACTGCTTCAAGTAGCGAGTGCCACCTTAAATCACAAACAATCCTGCAATGGCAATGCGCTACTGTACTGTTTTGCAATTTTTCTAAGTGTAACAAGCCTTTTAACACTAAAAATGCATTCCCTATTTGCATTTATCATTTAAGCATAAACCTATATTGAGAGAGAGAGAGAGAGAGAGAGAGAGAGAGAGAGAGAGAGAGATGTCAATTGATTAAAAAAAATATTAATTGCACATATTAATCATGATTAATCACACCTAACATTAAAGTTTCTAATATATTTTTGATATTGTAATAATTTCACATTTAATCTCCAAATTAATGTAGAAACACAGGGCTCGCAAAATTTCAAAATCGCTGGTAGCCCTTCGGGCAGGCACTCTTCAGATTTTGGTAGCCCGAAATGAATTTTACTAGCCCATATAAAAAGACAATTTTATTAATGTAGAAAATTGGTTAGGAGTCAAAACATTTTGATTTCTCTGATCTACATATGTGCATTTTAAGATGTTTTGAGGGCCAAAAAAAAATGGATAACAATAACTTTAAAACCATGTAAGTGGGCAGCTGATTATTTTTCTCTCCTCATCAGCATCACACTCCTATTCTCTTTGTTTTTCTCTTGCTCTGTCTCTTCCCCTCCTAAAGCTGAGCTTTGACTGATATAGGCTTTTCATTTTTGTCTGTCAGTGAAGTAAACTTAGGGTCAACTTCTCAGACGCATTATTTTACTCAATTAATTTACTAGCTACTAGGAAAGCTAGGTAGCCTAACTAAGTTTATTAAATTCATTCACAGTATGTACACATTCATTATTGATCTTATTCCTAATACAGGGCTTTATAATCAAATAGGTCCTACATTTAAGGTTATTAGGGGGTTCAATTTTTTTATTTCTCTGATATGTCCATTTCAAGACGTTTGAAGGCCAAGAAAGGATAAGAAATAGCTTTAAAACAATGTCAGTGGGCAGTAGATTATGTGTCAATACCTGCTCTCACTTCTTATCCATCACTTATCCATTTCTTTTTCTCTCAGTCTCCTCATCTTGCCCTGTCTCTTCCCTCCTAAAGCTGAACTTTTTTAGGAGAAGGCTTTACTGAAGGCTACAAATTGTATATTAATTCTCAACATGTACACATTCATTATTAATCTTGTGCCTAACATGAAAACGGCTTTGTTAATGCTCTGTTAATGTCCCCTCACAAATAATGACAGTAAACTAATTATTAGTCACGTTGCATAGGCCTATTTTCAGTTCAAAATGGCAAAATTCGACAAAAGTATATTTGTTTGTCTGATTATTTTTGTCATTCGTTTCACATTTATGACCTAAAAAAGCTGTCAAATATGAAATGTTTAGTTTAGCTACTTACATCTTATCTCGCACTTGGCCGTAAACCAAAGCGTCAGTCGCTCTGCTCAAATTCGCGCTCTGCAGCTTCTTGTGAACATAAAGCCCGCCTACTTTGATTTGATTGGTCATCTCAAATATTCTGACATTGACAGACCAATGAGACTCAGATGAACACACACACACACACACCTTTCTGACGTGCGCTCTCCTCTGCGCCGCTGCGGAGTGAAGATGAAGAACGCGCTGAATCTGATTATAACAAGACTGAAGCGAACACTATTTCAGATAGCCCGTCGGGCAGGCCGGTTATGCATTTTGGTAGCCCGACCGGAAAACACAATAGCCCCGGGACGTCGGGCAGGCGATTTTGCGAGCCCTGAAACAACATTAAGACAGTAGCCTATATTTAAAAATTTGTTTAATGACATCTTTTTTTGAATGAAGGCCAGCATCATTCCATCATTGGTAACGATACCAATACTGCTACTGATGTTGTCACGTTCCGTTTAGTTCACAGACTATGAGTGGTTTAATCTGTTACATGTTTCTTTGTTCAGTTTCCCGCTACTCATCCATCTCCTTGGTTACTGTCATTATTAGTTCATAGCTGTGTTTAGTAATCATCCTCATTATGTTCACTACTTAAGTTGTTCCTTCTCCTGCACTCCTTGTCCAGTCACCGTAAAACCTACACCATGTTAACGTGAGTTTCCCCTGTCTGTTACCTGATTCTTGAGTGTTACTATTACTATTAAAAGTACACCACAGATGACCAGACAAAGAGTGCAGGAGAAGGAACAACTTAAGTAGTGAACATAATGAGGATAATTACTAAACACAGCTGACACACATGAACTAATAATGACGGTAACTAGGACTCCGTGAACAAAACTAAACTGAACGTGACATGTCTTCATGAAACTGATTTTTTAAAATCAATTTTAACCATTAATTATAGCCATTCAGCATTACAGAACAATTGAAAGCTATAAATTGTAACATTTAAAAATTGTAACATATAAATTTAAAATATAACAGCTTTTAATTCAAGTGAATTAAAACAATCTTCACATAAACCCATTGTAATAAACGTCACATTTACCTGTGCCCCTTCAATATATCACGGCTCAATATTTTTCTAATGGCCCAGTCAGACCAGTTCAGATTTTTACATGCCCTGTCAAAATGCACAAAAAGTTATTGTTTTTGTTGTTTTTGACCCATGTAACCTTGTAAACAGTGCTTTAAGATTTTCAGGTAGGTATAACAGGTAGGATATATACAGAAATTGAATAGCCATCAAACACTTCAGTCTTCACTACATAAATTATAAATTAAATATAGATTAATCCTTAATAAAGCTACAAAAGTTATTCAGTCAAGAGCAATGAATGATTTTCTCTTTTTCTTTTGTTCTTTTATTATCCTTCATGACAAACAAATGTGCAGCAGGTTTATCAGGTTGCTGTCACTATAAGACCTGCCACACATGACATGGATCTGACACGCATGCCATTTTCTCTCAACTCTTTATGTTCATTTAAGATTTCATTCAACTCATTTAAGACGGGATACTTGACAAAACGGACATTTTGACATAATTTTGTCCGTTCAAGCGCTGTTTGAAGCGGCTTTCTGTGCGCAGGAGTTGTGTATATGTCACACAGACAGGAGATTCACAGACCGCACTGCGTTCTGTTTTGTGTTTTATCGTGCTTGAATGGTTTAAAATTTTCGATTTTTGACAGGTCAATTTTAAAATACACAAAAAAATAATACCTGTTGCAATTGTTCAAACATTAAGGATGTTGTGTACACCTAAATTCATTTAAAAAAATTTATTTAAGTGTTTTTAGTGTTTTTTCATCTAGATGAATTGTCCGTAGCCTTAAAAAATGTCATGTGGTGCGACTGTGATTTATCTTAAAATGAATTAATTTCCTTAACATGCTTAAACATTTTTTTTTACAAGTTCTTAGTAATTAAAGTGTTTAGAAACCAAGTTTTGCATTTCTTTTGAGTTTTTGTAAATAATGATCTCGTTTTTTGTTCTATAATTTCTGAGTTGCCTTCTTAAATTTAGTTAACAGACTTACTTTTCCTGTAAATCACATAAAACTGATATAAATGTTTTAAAAATAGCATTTACTAAAGCATACTGTATCAGTGATTCATATTTCAGCCACAGAAATAAGATATTTTATTTTACATTTAATACAGTGATTGCTTTTATTGGTCGCACCACATGATAAGTGGTCGCTCCAAATGACACGAAGACCTTATATAGTTAAAAATCTATTTAAAGAGATCAATGAACAATACATTTTATACAAAAAAAAATTGATTTAAACCAGATTTCATACAAATTTCACAGAATTTTCCTGAACATAAACTTTTTTTTTATTTTATAAAAATCACATCACAAACACAAGTGCACCATTTCTTTTAACTTGACTTAGAATTTCTTTCTAACAAATAATAATGTTATAGATATAAATTATTTCATAAAATTATTGTATACAGGTAACATTTGGGGTCAATAGTTTTTTAAGTAATTAATACTTTTATTAATCAAGGACACATTCAGTTGATAAAAAGTGACAGTAAAGATATTTAGGCTATAATGTTACGAAAGATTCTATTTCAAATAAATGCTGTTCTTTTGAACTTTCTATTCATCAAATAATCCTGACATATAAAATTGATCACAGTTTCCACAAAAATATGAACATTGATAATAATCAGAAGTGTTTCTTGAGCAGCAAATCATTAGTGACCCTGGATCACAAAAAACAGTCACAAGTCGCACAGGATATATTTGTGGCAATAGCCAACAATACATTGTATGGGTCAAAATTATCGATTTTTCTTTTATTCCAAAAATCATTAGGATATTAAATAAAGATCATGTTTCATATTTTGTAAATGTCCTACCATAAATATATAAAATATTTATTTTTGATGAGTGAATATAGCAATATCGCAAACATAAATGGACAACTTTAAAGGCGATTTTCTCAATGTTTCGATTTTTTTGCACCCTCAGATTCCAGATTTTCAGTTGTATCGGCCAAATATTGTTCTATCTTAACAAACCATACATCAATGGAAAGCTTATTTTTTTCAGCTTTCATATGTATAAATCTCAATTTAAAAAAAATTGACCCATGTGACTGGTTTTGTGGTCCAGGGTTACATATTAGAATGATTTCTGAAGGATCATGTGACACTGAAGACTGGATTAAAGATGCTGAAGATTAAATTTAGCTTTGATCACAGGAATAAATTACAGTTTACTATATGTTCACATAGAAAACAGATATTTTATACTGTAATAATATTTCACTCTTCTCCTATCAAGGTACTCCGCTCTTGCTGCAGGGTCAGAATTTTTTCGTTTGGCAGTGGCATCTGGTAAAATAGATTCAAATAGTTTTAAATAAATAAATAGGCAATAATAAATACACTACTAATAAATGCATAATTACTAAACTGAAATTACATGCTCTAATTTTTTGTTGTTGCATTTTTCTCATATTGTACAAAGAGTAAACAAACTTGAAATATATGAAGAAAATATCCCAAATTGCATAAAAATCTATTCCAAATGATACTAAATTAAAGTATTTTTTGTATATAAACTGTCAATTGAATATAAAAGCATAAAACTGCCAATCTAGGACATATATCTATCATGGAAAACAGTCTGCAGTGGTCGCACCACATGATATTTGGTCGCACCACATGATATTTTCAAATTCATTCAAAATTTACAGGCACAGAATTGGCCACCTAAACAAAACAAGCTAGCTTCCCAAAAAAAGGTCACTATGAAATTTATAATACAAATATATATTTGTAGAAATAACTTTAATATTATTATTTTTTTGAGGTCATACCACATGACATCCAAATGTGGCAACTACATACCAACCATTACAGAGGTTTATTTTTTTTCCAATTTGAGAGAATCACAAACCTGCTTGCTGCTTCCATGGGTCCTTGGTAAATTGGTATATGATGTAACGTCCTGTGTTTGAATAGTTTTCAACATAAAAGTCCCAAAATGGTAGTTCTTTGATGGTCACACCACATGATATTTCATAAAATGGACATCATCGGACAAAGTTTGTTTGTATATTATGATGGAAATATAAATACAAATGCTTTGAATTTTTTGAAAGGATTACAAAACATTTTGGAAATCATGCCAAATAGTGCAGAAAATAAATTTGAATAAATTCAGAGTAATTTCAAAGACGTTTTCAAAACAGAAGTTATGGCCGGACGGTCGCACCACATGATGTTTTGACACTTTAAATAACAAAAAAAAATAACAAATAAGTAAAGGTTTTTGATTAGTTAAAGTGAGTACATTCATGGGAGAGGTACTTCAAATATGCAGTATCTTTTTATGCATTTAAACCCGTTTTTGCCTGAAAAAATGCAATCGGACAGAAAATGTAGGCGTCACGTCATTGACCCATATACAAAAATATATATGTTTGTATTGAACATTTATGGAGCGACATATTTTGTGTGAAAAACAAAACAATCACTTTGGCAAAGTTTGCACTATTTTCTGTTTTATTCTGATAAAAAATAATACATTTTTGTTCAATAAATATACTGTCATTAAAATGTTAATATAAAAATATATTTTAAAAATACATACATAAAATTATTTTAAAAAGTAAAGATTCTGAAAGCATTGAAGGAGATCCCATAATAATCTAATTTAGATTTTCAATAGTAACATTAAATCATATTTGTATATGATATGATTAATATAATATTTTTTAATATGATGGTTTCATTATAAATATGGTGATTATCTCTAAATATTTCTTAATATTTTATATTTACCATCTGAATCTAACCATGTCATGTCAACAAATGGAAAAGTCAGCCAGATATTTATTATTTTGTTTATTATTGTGCCTTTAGCCCCAACAGCAGGAGCGCCTTTTACCCCAAATACCATAATTTTACATAAAATCATTAACAAGACCTTTGTCTCAAAATATATTCAATAATTTAAGTGATTCTCATTTGCTACTTAAATCTACTTTAAAAGTAGTGCAGAATCAACTTGTGGTTTAGAGGAAAAACAAATCAAAGGAGCCTTTTACCCCATGGACCCTTTATTCCTGTTGTACCCTATAATTTTATATATACACAGTACCAATCAAAAGTTTGTTATTATGAGAAGTTTAAATATGTTTTCTGGCCACCACAGTCTAGTTAATCAATGGGAAGCACTGCAATCTATTTGTGACGGTCAATGCTGATATTGTGGCGGGCCGCCATAAATAAATCAATGTATGGGAAACACTGATATACACACACATACACATATACACATACACACCTTCTTTTTTCTTTCTTTTTTGCAGTCTGAGACGTTTTAAGTTTTACAGGCTGGGATCAAAATAGGATGTCTGATATCTGTCTCTCTTTTTCATTGAATTGCATTTATAAAGATGTAGCCTATTCCTCCCTCTCTGTTTCTTCCTTTCTCGCCAGTCTACACAACCTCCTACTTTCCAGACCTCAATTCATCACATTCTTGATAATTCAGGGGCTGCTGGGAAACTGCATTTACCCCGCTGCTATAAATCAGCTTTGGGGCATTAATTCACAATCAGCATATGTTAGTGCACTTTAGAGGAATTAAAGCGATGGAGAAAACACATAGAGGGTCTAAACACTGTTTCCTGAAAAATGAATCCATAAATATAGCTGTACGCCACCTACTAGGAAATCACTTAATTGACATATTAAAGGGCATTAAAGGGATATATTTGTTTAATTTATAAGTAAGGCCGTTTTAACCAAAAGCTGTTTTTCACACAGCATAGTTCAGAGAAACAATAAATTAAACGCTTTCAGCTCACAGGCCTCATATTTACTGTAGTAATTTGTGTAATACTTATCTCTGTCCCCAGTGCGTTCATACAGTGTTAAGTTTATTCTTTAGTGTCTGAAATACACTGTACATTTTTTTTTTTTTGTCTAAGCTGTAAATAAAACAAATGATTGGAGTATGTTTTAGTATTTTTAAGGAAATACTATTTCAGTCTTTCTACAGTATTTGATGTTTAATTCAGTGTTTAATAATTGCCAGTTCTTTGTAACTATTTGTGGAATTTCTGAGTGAAATTTGTTTCCACACCACATTTTTTTAGTGTACTGTTTTAAAAAGGATTTTTTTTTAACATATGGTATAATTGCCCTAATTGACATTCATTCCCCATTAGCTTAGTTTTTTATTTAATTTCACTCACCCTGGAGTTTCACCCTTCCAGGGCAGGACACTCGCTAGAGAGGGTCGAGGGGCTTTGCGAGGCTGTGTCTGTCTGCTAGTAGATATTAATGTGTGCAATTTGGATGTGTGCATCACGGGAGAGCTGCAGGCAGAGAAAAGTTGCTTTTATGGCCCAGGCTTTGCTCAGCACAAGCAAATACCCCCAGGATTTCAGGGCATGGCACATAATTGTAGCATTAAGAGCCGGTGAGGTCCGGTGGCTCATTAGGCCTACTGTAGAGACAGCCGTAGGGGCCTTCGGGAGGCAGGACGGCGCGTAGAATCAGCATGGCAGCCGGAACAGGTGGATGGTGCAACGCAAAGAGGCCGCTTTCATTCTGCTGAACCCTGCCGGAGGAGTGGGTAGCTCATCTCTGCAGTTTCTCATTAGTTAGCTACGAAGGCAATGCTAACTCAGCCCAATGTCATCCGCCAACTCACCGCTGCCACAGATCCTTTGCTGAATGATCGACCGCATTCATATATGCACAGTGAGGTGAGAGCTGCTGAAAAAAACATTCACCCTGAGGATTGTGGGATATCGTGCTGTGAAACATGCCACAGCCATTTTGTGGAAACTTTGGACCACTGGAATTTGATTATGTAGTTGATCATTATTTTTATATATATATATATATATTAATATATTTTTATAATATATTTTTATATTATATATATATATATGAACACTTATATATATATATATATATATATATATATATATATATATATATATATATATATATATATAATTTTAATTTTGAAATATAAAATTAAATTTGATTTTAATATAATTTTGTTCAGTATATATATATATATATATATATATATATATATATATACACACACTGAACAAAATTATAAATGCAACACTTTTGTTTTTGCCCCCATTTTTCATGAGCTGAACTCAAAGATCTAAGACTTTTTCTATGTACACAAAAGGCCTATTTCTCTCAAATATTGTTCACAAATCTGTCTAAATCTGTGTTAGTGAGCACTTCTCCTTTGCCGAGATAATCCACAATAAAAGGCCACTCTAAAATGTGCAGTTTTACTGTATTTGGGGGGGGGGGGGAGTCTGGTGGGGTGTATGTGTGTGTATATATATATATATATATATATATATATGTATATGTATATACACACGCGCACACACATACTATTACGGTAAAACACACACTATTACGGTAAAAATCTTTGAACGGTAGTGTATAATGTTACAAAAGCTTTAGATAAAAGCTGTTCTTTTGAACTTTCTATTAATCAAAGAATCCTGAATCTTTTTTACACAGCACTTTTCTATAATTGATTATAAGAATAAATCTTTCTTGAGCAACAAATCAGCATATTACAATGATTTCTGAAGGATCATGTGACGCTGAAGACTGGAGTAACTGCTGAAAATTCAACTTTGCCAATACATAAATAAATGACATTTTAAAATATATTCAAACAGAAAACAATTATTTTAAATTGTAATAATACTTCACAATATACTGTCTTTGCTGTTTTTTGATGAAATAAAAGAGCTGGTACTAAAGTAAGCAGGAGGGTGGACCTCCAGGAACTGGATTAAGCACCCTGCCGCCCCTGCAACTGATCACAGTGCTGTTTGTGAGCTTGCGAACATCACATAAACATATTACACCAGGCCTGGTCATGTGGAAGTAAATAAAGGCAACGGCTATATGGTGCACTCACCCTTTTAATGAGCCTTTCTGTGTAGTATCACTAATGTGTGTTTATAAAGACAAAAAGGCTTTTCTTGTCATTTTTTTCAAGACCTTTTGCTAGACAGTGTTATGTATCGGTTTTGTGTTTTTAGCTTGTTAATATCAATCTCAGCTCCCAAAAGAAAACTAGAAAGAGATGTTTTCATTGTGCTCGCTTTGGTATAGCTTCATTTCTTTTTCTTCAGTCTGGTGCTCTCTGTCATTCTCATCTATCCTCATATATGTGGTAGCTTGCTGAGGATCCCACTGGTGTTTTCTCTTCATTTGGCCCACAGATCAAAACACCCCACCAATCATTGGACAACTGTAGGTGTGGGTGCTGGAATTCATTATGGAGATTTTAAAAAGTATTATCTCCGCTCATTATAAAACTGACCTGTTGTTTCTTCCGAATCTTGTTACACTGAAACTTACAATGGCACACTCTTTCTGAAAAGAAAATAATATTTTGATATGGTTAATTTAGACCTGAACTTCAAATGAAGCTTTAAAACTTTTTTTTTTTAGGCCATTAAAATCAAGGCCATTATGCAGGTAGTTTGTGCTCTATAAAAGTAATAATTAGGATCATATCTATCACAAGTGTTTGTTTTTTCCCTTTTTTCTATTTCATCCTCATTAGTGAATTATATAGTATATATAATATTTCTATATATATAAATTGTGTGGGCTTATGCAAACCATTGGCTTTGAATCACAACTGTCTTGTGCTTTGCTATGAAGAGCTCAGAATAGATTTACTGTAAACTTCATTCAAAGGCATTAGCAATTACAGTTTGACAGTCTTTTTTTATAATCACTGCATAAAGTACCTTTTTAAGATTCTTCAAAACCCTCCTTCTGAAAGGAGCAGGTTTCTTTGATTGGTCAGTCGACCTCAGTCTGTTGTGATTAGAACGTGTGTCTGAAATATAACGTGCCTTACCATAACAGACGAGTTTCAGCTCCGGAGGCTTCCAGACAAAAAAACTCATGACAATATTTCAACTGTGGAAAATGATAAGTGATCTAGGAGCTTTTTACAGCAAATGCCAATGAAAACACGGTAAGTCAATCCTTCATAGCCTCGGTTTCATACCTACCATGGTGCTGCTCTGAATAAGGTCTATGCCAGTTTTTCTGTATCAGTTTGAGCCTGAGTTATACAGTATAATGACAGTCAAGATGAACTACTGTAGTTGATCAACCTGAACCACCTTCACAAGCACGACTTGTGGAAGTTTCACAGTGGTAATTCTTTCAGATGTGATGTTAAAACGATGTAATTTAGAACATCTGAGCTGCATTGAACTTCCATGGTTCAGAAAGCAGTAGGTAGAAACATGGTAAGGACACAACAAAAGGTTGTGATTGTATTTGGCTGAGGAATAGTGTTAAAAATACATTTTAAACAGTGTTTCCTAAATGTGTCCACATTAGGAAGGCTAAAAAAAGGCAGTTTTGATTCTGGGTGGAAAAAAACAGCATCTCTTGGACATGGCGACAACACACTACTAAGGCACCTTATCATGGCCTCACCCCCTTTTTTGCATATGCCTTGGGAGGGAATTATTTGAATGAGGAATATTGTGGCTTGTACATTCCCCAGAAAACAATTCAAGACTACAATAAAGGTGTTTCAGGGAGTTTAGAAACAGTGCTTACTGATATGGAGAAAAATGCCCTTTGGAGTGGACTTTGTGCTTTGCAGACCCTATTCATTCTCAAACAGCAACATTACACACTTAAGAAAGTTGAAATTAACCATTAATACAGACTAGGGCTGTCACGATGTTAGATTTTTCACACCACGGTTATTGTGGCCAAAAGATTTCACGATATCGATATATCGCGATATCTATAGAATCTATGGGGCGGGGGGTAGTAGTTATCAGTCAAATTAATTTTTACTTTGTTTATATAGTTTTTCTTTTTTACCCAACAAACATAAGGATACTGATAAACACAAGGCACATGCATTTTTACTTCTTGCATACTCAATCTATGGCAAATTTTTGTGAAGGAAGACAAGCATGTGAAGTTTATCTGGTTTTAAACTGAAGCCAAACACTGTCTGAAGGTTTCCTGAAGAACTGAAAAGCTCTTAAACCTATTGCCAATAAAGTCATGCAGATAGCAGATTTGAAAAAAAAAAAAATCAAATGCAAATACAAATACAAAAATAAGATGAGTAAAGAAAACAGGGTTCTTAATTTTAATAATCACCCTTTATTAAATATATGAACACAGAAAGCCCCTGTTAACAGTTAATGTCACGTTTCCCATTCCATGACTAGTAAAATAATAGCCGCGTCGCGTATGACAACTCGAGGTATCGCACACCGGACGCGCACTTTCTCAGTTTATGGCCAGCAATATCATTATGTTTAAGGACATTATGGAATTGAGATAATGTCTGTACTAGGTTATGATTATACTGTACAATTAAATACAATAGTTGCTGAGTCTGTCATCTGAACACTTTACCTCAGAGGGTCCGTTAACTGAATGCATTGAGAATATCACCTGAAAATCCGATAACATCAGCAATTTTCATTCAAGCAGCTGATTTCTGTAAATAAATGTAAAATTAAATGTATATTGCAGCACAGGGTGAAATCATTTAGGATGATTTGAGACAAATATAATGTAAATTTATTTAATATAAAACGATGTAAATGGCGCTCTGTGTCGCGGCAGGATTTTGAACAAGGTCCTGAGCCGTTGCTGGGCGCCGCCGGTGTGTGTACACCATACACTGTTAGGGCCTGCTCACATATCGCGTCTTTTGCGCGCGCAAGTTCGTTATTTCAAATGTAGCCGCGCGGTATGCGCGCTCATAATGGAAGCGACGCGGTCGCGGTGCGACGCGCTCGTTTTTTCCAAGCGCGTCCGCGCCGCATCGAGATAAAAACATCTCAACTTTTCAGAATGCCGCAAGCGCACCGCAGGTCACGTGACAAGAACCAAGCTTAGCAACGACAGACGCCTCCGAAGCGCAACCACCTCGAGCGCTTTGGAAAAAGGAGAACGCGGCGCGCCTAGCGTTTTCGACGCGTTTTTATGCGCGATATGTGAGCGCCGCCTTAAGGTTGGTAAAAGGTGTACACTCATACAGAATGTGTTCTAATTTTAAATACGTGGCGCTGCGCTTCTCGTCCGGTGTGCGACCATCTTTAATGTGCTGTTTTCTTTGATGAAGTCGAAGAACTCTTTTCTTATTACTGGCGAGCTTACTTTTTTAGGTTGTGGACAGAGTGTTTCACTCTAGCTACGCGAGCGCGGACGAGCGCTGCGTCGTCTTCTTATTTGACAGGTGTTCGCGGGTGCAATACTGCCACTTGAGAGGTCAACCAGGTACTGGCGCTGTAGTATTTACGTGTCATGTTATCATAAGAGTCCTATTCATTTTAAACATTGTGGTTATTATCGCCAATACCGGTATATTGTCACACTCTAAATGAACACGATGTCGATATTTCATGCTTTGAATATCACGATTATCGTCAACACCGGTATATTGCGACACCCCTAATACAGACACTGCATCATTATGTCCAACATGTTTTTTTCACTGATGCCACAGAACAAACTTTTTGGTGACGTTCTTGTGCGTTCAACTCATAAATATGACTTGAACCCAATGATTTTTACTATTATTAAAGTACTTCCACACTATGAAAGCTTATTTCCACCACTGAATAAAAATAATACAGGTAATTGTGACTTTTTAATCTCACAATTTTGAATTTTTTTTCTCAGAATAAACTCCTTTTCTCCCCTCAGAACTGGACTTTATAACTAGTAATTGCGAGTTTATATCTCGCAACTGTGAGGTATAATGTCAGAATTAAGATAAGTCTCAATTATTATTTTTTTATTTTTTATTCTGTGGCAGAAACAAGCTTCTATATTCACACAGAGGGTTGTCAATTTATAAAATATTTGGGGGTTTATTTTCCAGCAAAAATACCTATAAATATTGTGATATAAACAGCTACTGTTACCCATTGTAATTTATCGTAAGGTGTGAGATTTAAGCATGTGATAACATCCAGCAGAGAGAGTTGCCTTTATCGTAGGAGTTATTTGTTGGACTTGTCGGGGGACTCTTCAAGATGGAGTGCTACACTTAAATGCAGTTAAAAACCCTGTTATTACAGGCGCTGCATCAGAGCCCTGTCAGGCTTAAATCAGGGTCCTGCCCCGTGATGGGAGGCAGTGGAGAGAGGGACGAGGGAGCAGGGGCACTGAACCTGTGCATCTCTCACTGTGGAGATGGCTATTGATTTGCAGGTTTTTCCTCCAGTGGTCCCTGTGTCATTTGTGGTTAAGCCGCTTGTCCACCAGCGTCCGATCAATTTTTGTTCCGACGCGATGCCTGTGACGTTTTCGCTGCTTGGGGGCGGGGTTTGTGGGCTGGACATTGTACGGACATCATTTGTGAAGTTTTGGAGGGATAATTTCTGTATAAATACTTTTTTATCATTTATTTATCATTTCGCAATGGATTTCGCAATGGATTTCGCAATGGATCGACGACGACGACTCATCGCTATCAGGAACCGGGTGGTCAGCATTACGGTGTTGTACCTGCGTTGGAAGAGGGGAAGACGGCAGTTCTGGGTCCATCCCATCCTGCTTGGTAGGCAGTAGAGTGGAGAATATCACCGTCTCGTCCAGGAGCTGCGACTAGATGATGACCGGTTTCAGCAGTACTTCAGGCTGTCGAGGGAGCTCGACAATCTGGACAACATCCCTCCAGGCATCATTTTTTACCTGGACATTTCTATATATGTCCAGGCTGGAATCATATATTACTGGAAAGTTTGAGACAGCAATAATCAATTTTTCCTCCATTTTCGCGCCGGGAAAAATGTACTTTAAATATGAAACCATAGCAACGCCCATACACAAATTCTCGACGCCGAGTTTCCATTGGCTGCTGCCCCCGCGTTTTGACGCTCTCATTTGCATAAAGTATCCACCGAGATACTTTTTTGCAGCGCCGCTGTTGACCAAATCGACGCGACGCGACCCATCATGCTTTGCGGGGGCGTTTTTGCTGCCTGACGTAGTTCCATAGGAAATGAATGGGCTTTGGCGTCGTGTCAGAAATCGAGACGCTGGTGGACAAGCGGCTTTAGTCTCTCACATGGGCAGGTAACTGCAACGCAATGGAGAAGATGAGCAGATTCTACACTGAATAGTGCTGCTTCTGTCTGCCACACATGACTCCTCCTTTTAGCCAAGTCACTCAAGCTTTTGTTTATTCAGAGATGATGAAGTTGGTTGACTAGCTGCTTATTAATCAAGGAATTGGAAATCTGACAGATATTCAACTAAAGAACAGACTAAATAACTAAGACTTTTTCCCCCACAAAATGTTCATTCTTTCTAGAAACATATTATACGCAATAATGGGAACATTGCTTAAATCAGGTGATCTGAGGTCTGACAGTAATTGTCTTGAAATGTATTGTTGAAGTAAAGTGTTCCTGTGGTTGTGCTTTAAAGAATTGTAAATTGATTTTAGAGACAGTTTTTGTGATCTTGCAAATGTTGCATCAAATGAGGTCTTTTGAAATTCAACTGGTTTATTGTGACATCTTTGGAGAGAATGTTAATGCACTGTCAGTCAGCATACATCTTTCCATAATGCTTTTGAAATATCCAGTGTAAACCTCCAAATTATGATGATGGTAATGATGATATTATTAATATAATAAATTACACATTCTTATTATATTAACTATAGTAGTTATAGTTATTTTAAAAGTAACTTTCTTTTAAAAGTAAGTCTTTTAGATTTTAATCTCAACATTAAATAGTACCTAACATCATTATTACGGAGTGTCTATTTATTTCTATTTACTTGTTGGTAGAGGCTATTTACATGAACTGATGTCTGGATACTGACGTCTGGTTGGACCAGACAAAATTTCGGAAGACGCTTGATTGTCAACAGCGTTGACAATCCTGCGGCCGCCTCCGCCCCTGCTCAGCCTAAGCAGCAGCAGCCTCCACCCAGGCAGCAAGTGGCCGGTCGCAAGAGGAGCGCCCAGCCCGTCCAGGCCCCCACTAAATCTGGTGGCAAGCGGCCCTGAGACGGGCGACCCAGCGATGGAGGAAGTTGCTCTTCGGGAGATAGTGTCCGCACCTCTCCCTCCCCCGGAGGAGGACCGGGTGGAGAATCTTTTGTTCTGTTTTGTTTCTGTTCTGTTGCTGGCTCCTCGGAGTCCAGCGGTACCCACATTTTCAATAAAAGAGCAATTTCTTCCATCTCTGGGTCACAAGAGGGCGCGGATTTCAGTGAGCGATGCTCCCATGCCGCTTGTATGGTGTCTGGGAACCTGGCTAGCGCTTCCCAGCCCGTCTCGATGGCTCATCCGTACCATCAGACTCGGCTATGCGATTCAGTTCGCCCGGCGCCCTCCCAAGTTCAGGGGCATCCACTTCACCTCAGGGACGCGGGAAGTGGGGGTGCTGGGGGTGCTGCAGCACCCCCTGTTTTCACAGAATTGTAAATGCAACGCATATGTTTGTTCATTAAAATTTATTCATTTTTAGCATTTAGTCATTTATTTGTAATAAACACTTTAAGTGGGCTATTTAAAAATTGTTATTTATATGTTAAATAATGTTTTTAAAACATAAGCGCAGAGTGTTACGTATAGGCTAATATTGTGTGTGTGTCGAAAGAATTTGTCCGCAGCTGCTAAAAAATAAAATAAAATAAAAAGTCAAAAACCCCACTGTTAGTGTTTTGTAAGGAACAGGCAAATATGTAAAATATAGTAGGAGACATTTTAATTGTTTACTAATAAAACAGTTATTTTTTATGTCAGTGTCGGCTATAAGATGAAGTTGATGACTCGCGATCTTCACAGCGCCAGAGAGAAATGCACATTTCATACGAATTACATAAGCAGCGCAGTCTGTTTTCTTTCGTTTTAAATTGTTCTGCTTAAAAGTAGACATTTCAAGTAGACATCTATATGTCTCAGGTCTGTGAGGCAATAGGCTACCTTATAGGCCTACGTTGAGTTTCGGTTCATTTATGAGACGAGCTCCAGGTTCGCCAGCACCTCCGTGTCCTGATTATCTATTTTCTAATAGCCTATACTTCTTATTTATTAAACCCAGACAATTGGTTGATGAAACATCGATTAAAATTAAAATACAATTAATACAAAATTAAATTAAATTTAAAGACAGGCTTTGTGCTTTCAGTTTGAGGTCTCTGTGAAAGTTTTAAAACATTCGTTTAGTGCCGCTTTAGAGCGCTCACGTCCGTAACGGAGAACTGTCTGTAACAATTTATTTATTTTTTTATTTTTTGTGAAATAAATTTCTACAAAAATGCGACTTAGTCCAGTGCGACTTAGGCTATATATATGTTTTTTCTTAGTGGCGCATTTTTTGACTGATATGCGACTCCGGAGCGACTTATAAAATAGGCTACGGTAAGTTATTTATTCTTTTTGTGCAAATGTCCCATAAAGTCCCATCTTTTAAGGATTAATTTATGTCCCGTTGACCGGTCCATTGCATTACGAATAAAAGCAGAATCAAGAAAGTCAAAAATGTGATGTGCAGTCAGGTTTGAGTGTGTGCGCTATTTGAACAAGTGTTCTCACTAATAAGCTTGTTGTGATTCGCGGAGATTTGACGAGTTTTATAGGCTTGATATTGTTTCTTATTCAAAAGTGGTGACGCCCCCAAAAAAAATCAGCACCCCCAACCTAAAACCTCTTCCCGCGCCCCTGCTTCACCTCTGTGCGGAGTTGTGATGCCCCTGTCTTGCGGGCAGAGATCAATATCCTACTATACTAAGGACCTGCTTTCTCAGAGACGGGGCACTCTGGCACCTACGTCCATACTTCTGGAAACTCCATGTCGGGTCCCTGGACGGGACGCGGAGGTTCTAAGTGATCTACCCCAAGCAGTGGTAGACACCATCACTTTTGCTAGAGCCCCCTCAACGAGGCGCCTCTATGCTCTGAAGTGGAACCTATTCGTTGAATGGTGTTCTTCCCACCGGGAAGACCCCTGAAGATGTCCGATCAGAGTCGTGCTTTCCTTCCTGCAAGATGGGTTGGAGGGAAGGCTGTCTCCCTTCACCCTCAAAGTGTATGTTGCCGCTATTGCCGCACATCACGATGCAGTTGAAGGTAAGTCGTTGGGAAAGCAGGACCTGATCGTCAGGTTCCTGAGGGGAGCGAGGAGACTGAATCCGCCTCACCCCCCCTCTATACCCTCTTGGGATCTGTCTCTGGTGCTCAGCGCACTGCAGAGACCTCCCTTTGAACCACTGCAGTCAGCTGCGTTAAAGACCTTGTCACTAAAGACAGTGCTCCTGACTACCCTGGCTTCCATCAAGAGGGTAGGGGACCTGCAAGCATTTTCGGTCAACGAATCATGCCTAGAATTCGGGCCGGCCAACTCTCACGTTATCCTGAGACCCCGGCTTGGATATGTGCCTATGGTTCCTACCACTCCCTTAACCCTCTGAGGTCTGAGCTGTTTTCTGGGCCCTGGAGGTGTTCTGACATGCTCTGACATTTCTGGTTATTTCTGTTACTTGTGACATTTTCATGGCTAAAGTCTAATTACACTGTATTCAGCACAAACTCTGCTACAATAATATATCAGCAGCATGTATGTAAAAGTTTGTAGTTTTGAGATAATGACATTTATGCGTGGTTTTTGAAAATACAAAAAAAAATTCTCACTGAAATAAGGCCATGAAACCCATACTGATTATTTCTTCACAAGACTTTTGAAAATTGTATGACGTAGCCTAGAATATTTGCTGCAAAACTATGTGAAAATCACCCTGACTGCTCATTCAGATAAGACAATATATTGATTTAAAAATTTTACGACGTGTTTTGTGTGAAAAAGCCTTATGCGAGAGCTCATTAATATGTAAGCTTTTCTCACCTGAGAAAGACAAAGAACCTCCCCTAACGGCCCTATTAGGAGCTATCAGGCCCCTATCATTCTGAGCAACCTTGCACAATACTGTAAATGAGGAGATTTAAAAAATAATGGCTTTTAAATTGTTTGGATTTATTTACAACACAACATAATCCAAAGATACACAACAAATGCCAAAAAAGCACTTCAAAGACAGAGACCTTTGTGCCATTCCTAAAAACATTGTACATACCTTTCATTTCCAAGATTTTCACTTTACCATGTTCACGTACTGAGACTCATGTGAATGTTGAAGTCCTCAGTGGCATCTGGGACCTGAAAAAAAAAAAGTGAACATACTGATATCAAGAGAAAGGCCTGCATGATTTTGGAAATAAATATTAGATTTTTCTGGTTAAAATTGCTTTTTAAAATTCCTTTTTAAAATTCACAGAATACACACACACACACACGTTTCCAACGATATATAATATAATGAACACCAGGTTTGTTGTGCCTTGTAGGCATAAGGTATATGCGCAGTGCGGATAAAATAATAATAACAATAAATAACCTATAGCAGCCTATAAATCTTCCAAAAGAAGCTAGAGAAAAATATATTGATTATCATGTTACTTCAAATGTTTCCATCCGTTATGATGATATGAAATGAGATAATAATAAAAACATGAAGCCGTTTGGTGCGTTTTGCTTTCATCCAAAATATGATACATTCAAACGCGATCGCTTGCAAAATATGATGCATTCAAACGCGATCGCTTGCAAAATATGATACATTCAAACGCGATCACTCTCAAATATAAAACATTATGGTTACCATAAACATATCTATGTTTGAGCAGATATCCACAAACACAGTAAACACATATGATACATTCAAACGCGATCGCTTGCAAAATATGATACATTCAAACGCGATCGCTTGCAAAATATGATACATTCAAACGCGATCACTCTCAAATATAAAACATTATGGTTACCATAAACATATCTATGTTTGAGCAGATATCCACAAACACAGTAAACACGGGTCTAAATATTATAATATTCCCCATATATCTAGCAACAGTTCAGCTGCAACGTGACATTTATGCAACAATAACAAACTAGGCTATGTAAGAATTTCTTACCTTATCTTTCTTGTCTTCAAATCGCGTTCTTCTTCTTCTGAGGTAGCCTAAATCCAATGTAAGCTCAGGCACGTCTTTCAAACTCGACGAAAAGTGAAGTGAAGTGTTTTGTTGTTGAGGTAACGAGCGCGTTCGCGTTCCATGTGGAGATTTGCATGTGAATATCTTTTGCGCGAGTAGGCGTGGCCAAATTAACTGTAATGAGCAAGCGTTTGAGAAGCTGGACATCTTGTTGGTTTTATACAAATTACTTAAACAGAGAATATTTGTTTTCGTTTTGAATCCGATCATTTAAAAGTACACACTTAAATGTTTATAAAGGTATATGGCTCATAAATGTGTGACAAGTATTCGCTGAGTTTTGTTTCAGTTTATAGACGTGCTCAAGAAAAAAAAGTTCACCGCGACAGAGAGGCAGAACGCACACCCTGTTTATTTTCTTTATTTTACAAAAGCACAATGTTTTGATTTGATTGTAAGTGGACACATACAAAAGGAGAAATATCACAGATTCTTTTTTTATATTTCTTTTTTCTGTATGACCATAAATGATGGAGTAATTTAAGTTTATAGTGCTACAATGTGGAGAAAATCCGGCAAAACGCGTCGGCGCGTTTGTCGACCTCAGAGGGTTAAGGGATCAGGTAGTGAACCTGCAAGCTCTGCCTTCAGAGGAGGCAGACCCAGCCCTAGCTTTTCTCTGTCCCGTCCGCTCTTTGCAGTTATACATGGACAGAACGCAAAGCTTCAGGACCTCAGATCAGCTCTTTGTCTGTTACGGAGGCCAGCAGAAGGGAAAGGCTGTCTCCAAGCAGAGGATGGCCCACTGGATAGTGGATGCCATCGCCTTGGCTTACGATGCCCAAGGCGTGCCTTGCCCATTTGGGTTGCAAGCACACTCAACTAGAAATGTTGCTTCCTCCTGGGCGCTGGCTCAAGGCGCCTCGCTGACAGATATATGTAGAGCTGCGGGCTGGGCGACACCTAACACGTTCGCTAGATTCTATAGCCTCCGTGTAGAGCCGGTATCTTCCCGTATACTCGCCCTCAGTGGCCAGTAGCGCGAGGGACCCGTTTCGTGACGGCTTGCAACGCCATTCCCGCCCCCATGGGCCGGATACGTGCATCTATTGCTCCAGTAGTGTTCACCAGAAATGGCTAAACCTGCGAGTTCCTCCGTCATCCTTGCGGCAGTCAGACGTTGCGGAGCGTCTGACGCCAGGCCTGCACTCGTATGCATTGTGGAACCTGTGTTAGGCTGGGTGTCCATATGTAGCGGTCCCTGCAGCGACAGGGTAGGATGTGTGTATTCCTCCACGATCAGCTCCTCTGCCGACGAGCCCGTGTCTTTCCCTCGACAGAGCCCACTATGTCGTCTCTGTTGGTGTTCTTCCCCTCTATAACTAGGCTGGAACCACCCCAGAGACTGCTGTAAGAAATTATGTTCTGTTCCCAAAACCTTCCACTCCAATATATATATGTATATCAAAATGTACCTTCACTTAAAAGAGTTTAATTATCATATAGAGAAAATTACATTCAATCTCAGTAATCAGTAAATAGTATCACAGAGGGCAACCAACAACCATCTTGATTACAGGGACTTCAAATAGCTTGTCACCTTAAACCTTTGACCGTTCTGTTTTAACAGAAGATCAAAGATGTGATCACTTCAGATAGATTGTATTACCTAAACCTTTTGCTGTTCTGATTTCATTTACATTAAGAGTTGACCATTTGGGTTGATCACATCCTGAACAAATGGTAATCAATTGTAGAATGGGAATGGGTGTGGGACACAGAGAATCTTCTCAGACAATGGGGTGTCTCAACTTCATTAACATACAGACCACAGCTGTTACAATAAGAGCAACTTCATTGACATTAAGAGTTGTAAAATGTAACAGGATAAAAGGTTTGAGATTTGGATGTTCTGGGTTCATTCTGACGCCGGTGAACCCAAAGTGCTTAGTGTATCTTGCCACTGCTATGCTGTAATAAACTTAATTTTTTGAGATCTTCGACGTCCACATCATTTTTTCTTACACTGCCATATGTTGTACTACCCTGCTTGGCTAGTCCATATGTGTAACCGTCACAGTGCCTCCCTCCAGGGTAGGATGTGGCTTCCGCAACGTTCCCTTCCCCAAGGGCACGCTTTCCCAGCGTTATCCAATAAGTCACACTGAGTGGGTCACAGCAGTGACTGACCTTCTCTGCTTAGAGCTCCTACTCTCTGCTCAACACTGCGGTCAGACCAGGAGGCTCAAGTGGAGCGCTGGAAGGGCCAGCAACTGTGGCGTTTTGGTAGATATCCCCATTCGTCAGAATCACTTTTGACTCATGTCATAGTGGTTCGTATCCTTGTAGTTATTGGTTTCTAATATTTGTTGTTTGCTGAGCATGGTGACTTTTTGTAATCTCGTTGTTTACAATGACAATAAAGCTCTATTCTAAAATATTCACATATTCACAAGTGTCTAACATGTTTAATAATAAAGTGTTTATCGGTTAGGGTTATGGGTAGGTGTAGGGAGGGCTTTATTGTCCCAATAATCGGCATCCATTTTATAATTTTAATAAATATAAAAATTTACACTTATGTTATGATTAGGCCTACATACTGTTTAATGTGCAACAACAGTGAGGTGCAAATAGTATCTGGCACTATTTATAAGTATAAATAGCATCTAAATGCTATTTAGACTTATTGCAAAGAAAATACTGCTATTTTTACAGTGTAAATAGAATCAGTTGTTATTTAAACAGTGTAAATAGCATCTATTGCTAATAAAATATGCTGCCTAATTAAATATGCTGCCTAATTGTTCCATCCATCCATCCGTGTGTGTGTGTGTGTGTGTGTGTTTTTTTTTACTATTTAAGCTATACATGCTAAAAATGAGAAACTATAAGCTAGTTGACCTCACTTATCAGACATATGTCATAAGACTAGTTTGTTTTAAATAAAGAGTTATGCAACATGATATTCCATATGTTTGCAATGGTAATCTTGTATCTTGGAAAGTTCAGTTCTGCACACTTATTTTGAGACACAGCTTTAATGGAGTGCACCTTTCATATTTAAACTGTTTTATTTTCCATTAAAGTCAGATATCTGCAAAGACAGCCTTGTCCTTTATTGCAATACCTCTGCGGTGTGAATTTTTAAAGGGACTTTAGACACTGGAGTATCAGATCCCACCAGTAATGAAAAACATATTTGAGAGTGCATTTCATTTGCTTATCCAAAAGATCAAATCTCCAATAACTGGAGAAGACATTTCTAAAGTCTTGTCCTGAAGTGCTAATATGACATTGCAAAACTACATTGTGGTTTATTGGGGATACGATTATGAATACATGTCCTTAGTGACTTCAGATAAAGGATTATTTGCTCTGCCTCGCTGTCATTGGCCTTCTATCAGAGTTGAGTTAGGCACCTAATGTTCTCCACAGAAACACCCCATTCTTTGCTCAGGAGCCTGCAGAAGTGTCGACAGGTATTTTTTTAATTGTGTTCAGAGTTCTTTTGTCACTAGTGTTAATGTAGTTGTCGATTCCTCCCTAGTCATTTAAATAGGATGCTATTGTTTTTGCCATGTCAGCACAAGCTAAGCACCATCAGTCTGGCTAGAAGCCTCTGTAAAGTACTGGTAAGGATCTGTTCTAGACCGAAGATTCATTTGATTCAGTTCAAATTGACTTGAACTTGAAGAACTCATTTTTCTAAGATTGGTGTGAATGATTATACAAGAAAATGGACTGCTTACAAACAGTGCTTACAATGCATCACTGCAGCACTTGATTTTCTGAATTTACATGCATTTTAAGATATATGAGGAATATGAATGCATGTATTTGTGTGTATAGACAGATACAATATGTACTGTAATAGGATAAATAGTTAAGCTGAAATAGTAAAAACTGGACCAGCATGAAAAACTATTTTGAACATAATTTGAGCTAAAATAAAACTTTATATATATATATATATATATATATATATATATATATATATATATATATATATATATATATATATATATATATATTATATATATATTTTGCTTTCAGATTTTCAGACAACATTTCAGTCTTTCTGCACTTTCTGCACCATTACTCATTTTCCATGCCTTTCCAAATTCGGATTTAGGCTTCTGGCACTTGCCTAGTTATATGTTACCTAAGACAGTGCTGTGTTTTATTAGGAAGTGATTATATTATAAAGTGACAATGTTTACTCTGCAGCCTCTCTATATCAAAATAGGTCAACACATTTGTATGCATTTCTTTGTTCTGTTTCCTCTCTTTTTGACCCAGTTCTTGAAATTGAACTGAAAACTGAGAACTTCCTAAACCGCTGGAAGTTTAGCCATTTATCATGGAGGCTAAATAACCCCACAGATGGGTTGTATAGTTATTCATGTCGGACATGTTAACACCAGGCAGATATATCTTGCAAGGATATCGTTGATTTCTCTGATAGTAAAGTTTTAACCTGCGAGTGACCTTCTGGTATCATGGTGATTCAGTATGCATCGTGAAATACAATGTCTTTTATGGTTTTGATTTAGAATGTTGTGAACCTACTGACTTTAACAAGCTTTTTGTTTATGCCCTGCTAAAGCCGGAATAGGAATAGGAGCGTATAAGTTGTTGTTGTTGTTGTTTATCGGTTTTATATTTTAACTTTCCATTCTCTTACAGAAGAAACATATTTTCAAATGTATGCAAAAAATGATTTTTTTTTTTATATATTTTTATTTTTATTTTAAGATATATCATTCTATTGCACACTTACATACACACACCTTCTTGTTTTTTGTCATACTGTATGTGGTTTGTTGATTGAAATCATTAATTAATTTATATGTTGGATGTCATACTGGATTGCCTACAATTTGATTTGCAAATATATGGTATTGAGTCATACATCATTTTCTTCTGTCACAGGGTTTCTTCTGTTATCCATTCAGATCCAGGTTGGATCGGTGCTGTTTAGGTCTGAATTTTAAAGCTTTACCCTCAGTATGGCCCCTGTTTTATAATGTTTCAATCTGTATTTGCTTTGTGATGTTCAATATTAATGAAGATTCATAATAATTTTGATGTAGCCTAACACTGGCAGATATCCCAGAACTGCTTGGACAAACTTAAGTTTTAAAGTTTTATGGAAATAGGATAAATTCAGGTAAATTGGGCCACTTTATGCCATTCATCTCACTAACAAAAAATGTTCTGGTTGACTTGAATTCCCCCTGCTTCACCTAATACAATCACATTGTGCTTTTGTGTCTGTCACAGGCTGTCTCTTGTGATTCATGCCGTGATTGAGACTAAATGTAGCAGTTGTTATGATGCAGCTTTTTGGCTCTTAGTAAAGTAAAGTAGCCTAAATAACATACTGTTACAACAAACAAAAGCATTACTCATATAGCAAGACAGTCTGCAAGTGCAATATTGTTCTCTCCCAAATGGATTTATAAAATTACTATTTTTGACCTTGTAAGGGACTTTTTTTGGTCCCCATAAGGCACAGGTGTCAAACTCAGTTCCTGGAAGGCCACAGCCCTACAGAGTTTTGTTCCAACCCTGCTTCAATATACACATTCAAATAAGCCTGAAGGACTTGATTAGCTGATCAGGTGTGTTTAATTAGGGTTGAAGCTAAACTCTGCAGGGCTGTGGCCCTCCAGGAACTGAGTTTGACACCCCTGCCATAAGGAAAACAGCTTATGTTTTTTTGAAAATGTAAAAATGCAGAAAGTTTTTTGTGATGGGTAGGTTTAGGGTTAGGGGATAGATAAAAATCATTGTCTATGGAATGTCCCAATAAACCCAACGTGTGTGTGTGTGTGTGTGTGTGTGTGTGTGTGTGTGTGTGTGTGTGTGTGTGTGTGTGTGTGTGTGTGTGTGTGTGTATTTGCCGGTTTGACCTACATTATGAGGACCCAAAGTCCTTATTTTAGGGGTTTCGCACCAGATAGTTCTAGGAACTTAGTTCTAGGAACTAGCCTCCAGGGTGGTTCTCCGAGAACTAATGGTTCCCCTAGGAATGTTTTCCTGGTTGCATTTGCATCGCCAGTAGGAACTCTGAAGTGACATAAGCCGGGCTTGTTGTTGTGATTTTTATTTTGATGGCGCAGCGGACCGTTGACGTTGCTTAGAACACCAGAGCCTGAGCTAACAGTGCTCACATTCTCTGTATTCATTAATTTACGATCTGTCTAACAGTCCTGCCAAATACGTTATTAGATAGAACTGTCATACATAGAAAGTAGACAGTAATGAAAAGTTATAAGCGTATGCCGTGTGGTTGATGTCCAGTGTTGTTAGCTGAGCGGTCCCTTCAAAGTTGCATTGAATTTTCTCCTTATCGTAAAGGTTAAGAGGCCCATCTATCACATATATCCATGTTCGTAGAGTTAGTTTCTGGAGTAAATATATAGGCTATAATCTGTGTGTTTACACAGCTTTTTTTTTAAAAAAATGGCGAGTACTGGTGTTTCGCGTGCGTTCTGCCAACCGGCGCACACTAACGTCACAGATAGTCCCTGTAGTGCTGGTTTAGACCCTACTCTGAAGTAGGAGCTAAATAAGTTCCTCCAAAATGAGTTCCTAGAACTATAATAGTTCCTAGTTCCTGTGGTGCGAACACGCCAATATCCGGGTACTTCCGCCAATAGTTCTAGGAACTATGAAAAGGTTCATCTGGTGCGAAAGTATTCAGGTGTTAGGCCACGCCCCCTACATTGTGAGGACATGCTGATGTTACTTTCCTTCTACTGTGCAACACAACACAACTTATTTCAAAGAAGTGTTCAACATTGGACCTCACTGACTTTCAATTAATGGACTGATAAATTGTTTAAAATATATTCCTATTTGTCTTCCATAAAAGCAAGTCTGTCGTACAGGAACGACATGAGGGTGAGTAAATGGTGGCAGAATTTTCATGTTTGAGTGATTTATCCCTTTAAAAATGGTAAAATACATCATACTCTTCATATCCTGAATGTCAGTGGCTGGAGAGGAACCGAGAAGGTGGACATTACATGATGCAGTTAAATGTGTCAATTAAAATAGCAATATTTAATGTATTAAGGGGGGTTGTGATGTAGAGGTTAAAGACTTGGGCTGGCAGCCAAAACTTTTAGGTTTGAACCCAGTAAGGGGTGATTCATAAGCGGCATTGTGCCTTTAAGTAAAACACTTAACCCCAGTTTACTCTAGGTGAACGCTCTCTGTAATACATTTATTGTAAGTTGCTTTGGATAAAAGCATGCTAAAAGGCTACTTTATTATTTACTGTATTAAATTACACAATATTGATATACAGTTTCCAAAAATAACACTTTTTGGTACAAAGCAGATAAAGACAAAACAAATAAAATTAGAAACATTTATTCATTAATGTTTTACGTAGTAATCCAAAACATTTAAAATAAAGTAAATGATTTTATAAGTTCACCTTTCTCTCAATGTTACAAAAATAACACATTTAATCCTTAAAGTTTTTTTTATGGCACTCAGCAATTGAAAATCAAAATGATTTTTTGAGTAGACAATTCAAAGGTGGCACTTACCAAAATCTGGCTCTCATGCACTGTTGTTATTCCACAGAGCGTGTTCAACCCCAAAAGAGCTCCAAAATGCACCATTTGCAGGGCAACTCAGCCGGGTAGCTGAGTAGTGATTGCCTAATGTGACTTTTGAATCAATTATTTTACAAATTCTTGAAATAAACCACTAAGGCTGCATCTCGAAATTGTAAAGAGCTACTTCTAATGTGGAACGATGTTTGTTTTGGCAGCGTGACACAATGAAACAGCGGCCCAGAGTGTGTCTCACGGCAATCCTGTTAAAGATTCCCTGCTTGCATTGTTTACATTTGATTCCTCTGAATAAAAAATAAATAAAATTTAATGATGAAATGTCATGTGTAGATTTCTGACAGACGATTAATTTAATTCTTGCTGCGTATGTTTACTTTCATCCGCTTCCAGTCGTTTACAACTTGGAGACTTCAAGAAAAACATCAACCAGAAACTTTATTATCCATTATGAATGGTTATGAATTCTAATTGTATTCACAAAGTATTTACCCTGCGGTTCAGTCTTCTCATTGACATCTAGAAGAGCAATCCTCCTCCCTGACTTGCTTTTTGATTGGCAGCGAATGTCAGCCGTGAGTGCAGCATAAAAATGCTGTCTGTCAGTCTGGCCGTTGTTTTTGAGACGAGAGCTTTGATGGACACTTAGAGGTATTTGGAGAGAATATGTGATGAAGCTACAGTTATGAGTGACAGGTTTGACTTGTTTGCGGTGCTCGTGGTCCAGCAGCCTTTATCTAGCTTTAATTGAAAACAGCTTCTCAATTGCTAGATCTTAATTTGATGCCTTTAACAAAGGGATGCATCCTGGGGACTGAGACAGGACTAATTAATGTTTGGATTGAATTACTCCATATTGTATAGAATCAGTCACTTGGCTTTAGTTGTTAGATATTTTTGCATTGGCTAGTCAAAATCAAACTGCTTCGCCTGTTTTACTCCCCACAGCGAGCACTTGTCTTACAAAGACAACCTTCATGCTATTTCTGTGGTATCCCATTACTGATTCAGCCCTCCCCTCAAATGACTCAAAAAATCTTCCATGTCACCATGGCAAGCCATTCCACCTTTAACAGTTTTTTTCTGAACAGTGTTTGTTTAAAGGGAGAAAAAAAGAGGGGAAAAAAATCCACTGCATGGCTTGTCTGAGCAGAGATGGGTAGCGGTTTGAACTGAAGACACAGCGGGTCTGATTCACATGTTTCCCTTTGAGAGTGATGACAGATTCATAAACGAGTAAGAAACGGAACACATTCTATTTTCATCCTTCTGTTCATAGTCAAAAGACTACATTGTATGCTGTGTGGCGTTTGCAGGGTCTCTACTGTATTTTTAATTGCCTGTCAGTTCCTAAATGGAGCCTTTTGCCAGATACATTTCCAGCCTCACTTCATATTAAAAAACTTCCTGTATTTCCAGGATGAGTTTCTGATTGGTGTTAATGTGTTTTCTTATCGATTAAAAAGTGGTAACTTTTGTGAATGAGGTGAAGAAAAGGTTGTGATGGAAAAAAAGAACAAACTTAGGGATTTGTTCAACTGGACTGTTGGTTTTGTAATGGATACAATTCTAGGTTTTGCACTGAAATACCAAATGCAAAAGTGTTAAATGGATAATTCACCCAAAAATGAAAATTGTCTTTCTTTGGAACACAAAAGAAGATCTTTTGAAGAATGTTTCAACTGTTTTTGTCCACACAATGAAAGTCACTGGGGTCCAAAAATCCAACATTCCAACATATTTCAAAATATCTTCTTTTGTGTTCTACAGAAGAAAGCAAGTCAAGGGGCCCTATTTTAACAATCTAAGCGCATGGTCTAAAGCACATGGATTCCACCATATCTTTATGTAAAATTCTTTTACATTGTAATCCTTTTATTTTTAATATTTGGCATGTTTGTGTGCTGCTGCGTGTCCCTGTGTGTGTAATAAGCAGAGTGTATGTGCGTTGTGCACACGCCTATAGTCTCATATTAGTAATGCGCCCTTTAAATAAAAAAACAAAAAAAAACAAAATACTGCGCCATTGACTTTAGACCAGGTTTTTGTTGGTCAATGACAGTCTATTTCTGTTGCCTCAAAATAGCAACTTGCCATCAATGTGCCTGAACACACCTCGTTTTCAGACCAGCACGCCCATTGGGCGAACATACGGCTGCAAATGCATTTGCTATTTAAACAACAGGGGTGTGACAACGAGACACTTATCTCACGAGACGAAACGAGACACGAGATTGGGTTCACAAGAACGAGACTAGACAAGATTTTTGCACAATTTTTCAGAAATCCTCAATGACAAAATTCATGACTGGAAAAATAGTATGCAGGTGCATTTTGAAATGTTTTAACTAATAATCTTCTAATGCATGTAATTTCAGGTCTACTTTATGAGTATGAATTATCAAATGTATTGAAAGAAAGTTATAGGGTTAATGCGGTGAGTTTTGAAAAGGCCGGGCAGAGAGAAACGAGGCTGGTGCGTTTGTCTCTACAGTTGTTCTTGCGTTACGATTATAAGTTCAGAAACGGAGCCTCCCTTGTCTGTTGTCCTTAAGACGTTACATTACTCTCTCAATATTCGAAGTGCAAACAAAGACCAAAACAGAGACCAGAGCCACAACTACACAGTCCAGAGATGGGCATTGGGAGACAGACTAGTATTGTATGTGTGCAGCCTAATTTGTGCGCATCAGGGAGTTCGTGTTTTACTTTCACTTTCAAATTAGTGATCGCGCGTACTCTGTGTATAGGGAACTAGGTGCTAAGCGCACATTCTACAAGATAGGACATTTATCAGACGTTTAGGCTCTGTTGCGCAACAAATCATTCGCCATCGTCACGCGATCATTGAACTGTGATTCCTGCTTCACTGATTGCGACGGCAACTCATGCTGGATGAGCGGAGCAGACTTTTACATTAGTTTATAATGGTTTTTATTTTTTTATAAAAACAGCAAAACGACTGTTGAGGAGAATGTGAATGTAGCGGTGGAATATTCTATGCTAATTTCACCCTCACGAACTAACTAACTAGCAAAAAACACTTGCGTGGCATTGCGCTGGGTGTATGATAGGGCCCATTTAGGTTTGGAAATGAAAAGAGAGTGAGTATGATGACAGAATATTTATTTTTAGGTGAATTATCAATTTAAATAAATACATCCATGAGATATTTATTTTTACACATTAGGCTTATTATTTTGCTGCTAATTATTTCAGAGAATGAAAAACCCATAGTCATTTTAACAGCATGAGATTATAGACATTTATTAACTGTACAGCAGTAAAAAAAAACAAAAAAAACAAGTGTCTACAAATGTTGTTTCTGTTCTGTATTCTGCTGCTGAACTTGCTTTGCTCAGGCCATGCGAAACCATTGAAGTTGATTTGCTGTAATTGCATTTGAGCAAAATGATTTGGATGTGCATGCAATTTCTAATTGTCATTACATCCTGCTTGAATAAATGAATTAGGCATGTGTTTCCTGATGCACATCCTTTCTTGAAGTCTCTGTCTAGCTGCTTGATCCTTGATGTGTGTGTGTTTGTGTGTGTGTTTAAATGCTCTGCATAAGCAAGAGAAGATAAGTTGTAATGAGTAAGCATTTTACAGCTTACTGTATTTTCTCGTAACGTTATCGAATAGATGTTAAAGGTGCTGTATGTAATTTTTTTTTTTTTAAGTGTCAAAATACCATAATATGTTTGCAGATATTTAGGAAACATGCTAGTTCACAAACATGTTTCTGCTTTCCGTGTCGGAATGTCTTGTTTTTGTCTTGGTCTGTGTGGTCTCGCCCACTGCCAATTTAACCAATAGTATTGCGACTTGTATGGAAGAAAAATAATGACAAATTTATTCGAAACAAAAAAGCATGTTGAATTTCACCAATTGAAAAAAAAAAAAAATTAATAATAATCCATTGCATTAACAGTAGACGTCTTGCATTTTAATGCATTGCATTCAATAATCCATATCCGCCTTCCAGACTTCACTTCCAAAAGTCTGTTAAAAATACAACCTATAATATTCGACAGGCAATTTTCGGTCCATTTTATTTAACTTTACAAATTCGCTTCTGCAAATTCAGTGGTTCAAATTCGGCAGAATATTCAACACTCCACATCCAGATCTGATGGAGCCTACTGAACAAACATTACATCTGATGAAAACATATATTGCTCTCGGTTGCTTAGTTTCCTTAACTTTATATCATGGTTTGTGTGACGTTGTGCTGTAATACTGCCAGGCAATAAACTGGATCAGAGATTGCAGATTCTACCCGACCTTAAAAGCCTCTGCATACATCTATAAAGCTCTATGACCAGAGGCATTTTAAAATGAGGAAATTTCAACTGATCAACATACATTGCCAGGCTCGTCGCCTTCCATGGTCAGTTGCGCTCGTTCCTGTTGCGTGTCCTCAATCTGGCAACCTGCGGAGGAATCAACTCTCTCCAGTATTTTGAATTTGGACTTTATTACCCATTTTAACTGCTAGCTGTCAATATAACATACTGCACCTTTAAACTAGTAATGAACCTATACTGTACTTTTGTAAATGTGATAAGCATCAGTCATGTTTTATTCAAGTGGCTAATCTGATTGTTATTTTTAAATTATATTTGGATAATTCAGCTGGTATGAAACATATGTTGGTAGTGACATGAATCATTAATGTAATTATTAGACATAGAGACACTGTAGTTGCATTGTCTCTATTGTTGCAATAAGCAGCTGAGCGTTTCACAGAATAGTAGTTTATTTATTTCCTGAAATTCAGCCAATTTGAAATGGCCAGCAAACCAGAACATCATTGTATGGTTCCCATTTAGTCATGTTTGGGGTAAGTTTCTTGGAACATTCTTTTTAGGAGAAGAAAACCTACAGTATGTAGTTTCCAAAACAGTTTATTGGTTATATGATTAGGTTTTTCTTCAACTTCAAGCACTTTTACTGTATGTGAGCGCTTTGGATAGCGCTCTGAAGGGAGGGTGGGATCTTATGCTTTCGAAGCTAGCTTGCTATTGATTGATTGCTATTGACAATTTGCTCCGAAATTGTCTACCCTACCTTTAAGCTCAATATCTGGTGGTGAAAATGGTGAAAAAGTGGTGAAAATGGCAGTATAGTTGGGCAAATGCTTCATGACTTTTAGAAAGCATAACAATTACAGCAAAGTTCTCCTGCATTGTATTATTATACACTTTTGGACATTAGTATTTTGTTGACTAACTAGTAAAAGTGTAAAATATGTGTTTTAAGAAAATGTATTTTCTAAAAAGGCCAAAGAAAATACCCTTTAGTTGAAGAAGCACCCAATTATAATGTTTTTAGGAACCAAAAAAGTTTAGCAAGCTTTACCATAGTGAAATAAACTAGATTTTTTTTTTTGCCACCAACAAACGATTGTACCAAATGCGTATGTAACTCCTTTGATTGAAAAGTGTGTGCTAAATACTTCTGTTGTGTTTTGTGTGGCAGGTGGCTGTGTGAAGGGAAACCCCCAGGGCTGGACCCATGAGGAGTCAAAGAAGATGCTCGCAGCCTGGGCGTCTCTGCTCTTCTTAGCCATGTGGGTGAGAAACGCCACCAGTGGCCCGCTCTCCTTCAGAATAGGTGAGTATTGTCTTCCGCTTTTAAGCTGTAAAGCACATCTCTATCGATGGCCTGGATCTCTCGTTAGTCCTCACGCTGAACGGTGTAATTTGTAATCACTGTTAATTAAAGTGATGGGGTTCTAAACCAGATTTGCTGCCTTAAGGCAGACTGTAACTCTCAGAATTAACACACTGGAAAAAGAAAATGAGCATATGAACGCTGCTTTTTATGTTGATGTCGTAAACAAAGACTTGTAGAACAATTAATGGTTTGCAACACTGAGGAGGAAGCTGTCTGACTCATGGAGGTCACTCACTCTATAAAGATTCCTATTCAGTTCACTTTTCAGGGAAACTGGCTTACTTATACTGTCTGAAGCCACATTGAAAATCTAGGATTCAAAAAATAATAATTCAACCTAGAAATAAATCCCAAAAGTTTTAGGGTGTTTTTAAGGGATTTTTCAGATTTTATATGACTTTAGATGAATTGAATGTGCAAATGAATGAGGTTGATCCAAATACCATCTTGTGGTTTAATGGAAGCCAGAGCATCTGACCATCTGTAACAAAGAGTCACATGATCATTTCAAATCATGCTGGATCACTTACTTTACACAAACTTGTGGAGTTCATTAAGCTTGAGTGCTACTGTCATTAGCTCAAAAGAGGAACAAATCAAATAGCAAGTCATTCTGAAATTCATGTTAATTTTTCAAGCCGAATTTTCAATAGAATTTGTAATCAACAAAAAAACATTTTTGGGTGAACTATCCCTTTAGAAATGAAGAAGTTACATCAGCCATAGCTTTATCACCCTCATATAAATACTCAATAACCAGTTCAGAGAGCAGTAGATGATGCAGTTTATCAAAGGTTTTGCAGCATTTCAAGTAAATTATTTGAATACACTTTGGCTGTTTAAAGCAGTTATGTCGATCACAAGATATTTCAAAACTCTGCGTTGTATCGCACTTTAGACTTAGCATTAATGTAAAATTACTTTCAATTACATCCTGCCAGAAAGAGCACTAATAATGTCAGTCATAATGCTGAAGTATAATTAAATGCTAACAAAAAATTAGTGAAGGCCTCAGATACTCAGTTAAGAGATGTTGTTTTTGTGAGTCGTGTTTATTAGCACCCGCACAGCCTGTCTCACTGGAGAAAAGCATTAAAGGACCTTCCCCTCATTAAGGAAATGAATGTTCAAAAGCTGTTTAAACTGACTTCATTATGGTTTGGAACTGCACGGACTAGGCGAACCGAAAGAGAAAGAGCGAGACGGAGGGAGAGATAGCAAAAAAAGAGCCCATTTAATGTAGGTCTGGGCTTTCAGTGGTGATGAGAATGCCATCTAATCTATCTGGTGCCATATTGAGCAGTGCAAAATGTAAATTTAGTTCCAGCTGATTTAGCAAAGGGAATGTGTGTGGTTTTTGAATGTGTTGTGTGTACAAGTGTGAAGCATGTTAATTCACTGTGGTAAGGCTTGGTTGTGAGATGTTTGCGCTCTGTAAAAAGAGCATTGATCTGCTTATTTTCGTGGCATATTACAAAAACAATCCCTC
Source organism: Abramis brama (assembly GCF_963993115.1). Lineage (NCBI taxonomy): Eukaryota > Metazoa > Chordata > Actinopteri > Cypriniformes > Leuciscidae > Abramis > Abramis brama. Next base: position 18,671,682 of record NC_139972.1, read on the forward strand.
TGATTCCAGCGGCTCAGGGATCAGATGAGGCGGTGTGCTCATCTACACGAAACAAGCTCCTGCTTTCATAGATCAATTATTAAGCAGCCAATGCAATCGCCGCCTCTCCTGAGCTTGCCTCTGTCATCTCCTTTGTCATTCAAACACTGAACAAACCGCTCCCAACTTACACGGGTATAGTTGGATAATTAACCGCCGCTGCTCTCCTCCTTCTCCCATGTCTCCTCACCTCCTACACCTACAAAAGCACCTCCGGATCAAGCCCTGTTTATTGCTGTCTCGTTTATTTGACGATTAATTAAAACGTGTGGTTTCTGTTTTTACCACTCTGATGCAAAGCGGCTCTGTCGATGCTTGTGTAAATAGCGAGGGCGGCATTAATGTCTTTTCTTTCCCAGCACGTTGACGGGATGCTGACTTCTCTGCAGGAGATGATATTTAACACTGCTGCTCTTTCAGGCCCAGAATGTCACTGGATGGCTTGCACAATGAAAGCGTCAGGCCAAAATAGCATCACATTGCCAGGCAAACAGATATGTGGTGTTTGGATACTTGTCCCCAAATTGGGATGTGTACAGGTATTCACACCAGGCTTCATAGCCTGTTAACTGTCAGTGTATTGGTAGTGGGACACTTGGAGCGCTTTTGTATTACCTTTTTTCCACATCTCATATTTTAGTAATCATCATAAATTAGGTATAATTCGACATTGCGTTACCATGAAATGATAAAAAATTTGGAGGACAGACATATGGTCAGACATATGGCTTTGATTTTTGATTTTAGCAATTAGAGTTCAAATGTAACTGTTTCTATAACTTTTTTACGCTTTATTTTTCTGCTTTTACTTCCGCAATAGTCTGCTGAGTCTTAAATAGTCTTATTTAAAAATAGACCAAACTTAGGTCTGAATTCAAAGCATTTCTAAATTATAACCATTTAAGTTAAGGGGAAAAAAATTACAAATTGTGAGGTCTAATTTTATAATGATTTTGTGCTGCTTGTTTGTGCTTTTTGGTGCATGGTAGCTTTATTTGTTTTGAAGAGAATAGCTCAGAAATTCTGCTAAATTTCTTTGGTGTTCTACAAAGGACAGATAGTCAAACAACATGATGGTGAGTAAATTATAATTTTTTGGTGTCTATCCATAACAATTGAGTGTCTATCTGTAACCACTAGCTTAATCTCTTGGCCATAACCAGAGATACCAGCTAAGTTTTAATGGAAATTTACCCCATCTGTTTTCTTATTGTGAATGTTTCATCCGTGCTTGCGTAACATTTTTATTTTTTTTAATTTTTAGCTCATAATTTATAATCTTCTTGTGAAAGTACATATTACTCAAGTGACGAATGCTGGAATTCTCCAATCATTTAGTCTGCTTTAATCCCTTGTTTAAGGGATTAATTGTTTAATCTTCCTTACAATCGACCACTCAATCGCATTCAGATCCGCTAATGCAGAGTTCACACTGCACGATTTTAGCCCCGATTTTCACTCGCCGACAGGTTTTGGGAGATCGCCAACAAATGCCATGTGACGTGTTGTTCCATGTCAGACCTTAGACTTATCAGACTTTATTATATTAAATATTAATCAAAAATGCTTTACACCTTCACAAAATCCACACACTCAACCCAAAATCCACACATTTAACACCCTAAAAATGACATAACAGCTTATATAGTGTTTTGACCTCGACAACCCAACTGCTTTTTACTGCAAACTTGCGACTAACGTTAGTTAACTTACTAAAGGCGGCGCAATCGCTTGTTTGCTAAGGGTCGGGACTTAATAAAAATATAAAATATTTTTTTATCTCGTTGATCTCCGATGAGAGACGGTGATCAGCGCGAGATGCATGCCGGTTAGAAATGTGTCCGAGTGCAGTCCGCCTTGCTCTGATGTCATGCACGTGTCGGATTCTGCAGTTGCGCGCAGTTGCTCTCCATCGACTGCGCTGATCAAAAGCATGATGGGAAATGACTTGCTGACGACACAGCTTAATGCTCATTGGTTTAAACAACCGTGATGTTTTGTTCTCTTTTAAAATGTTTGATTTTAAAACTCTGATATCATGTTTTATGTGTATAAATGATGTGTGAATATCCCCAAACTCTCTGACAGTGCGATCTCTTTATGGGTTATGTGATGTCATTTTTATAAAATATATGTATATAAAAACACATGTAGGCTATGTATTAAAGAAAAACAAAATCAAGAAAAAATGATTGATAAACACGTATTTGGAATGGAATTAAATAACAAGTACTTTGGGTGTCTTGTTCATTATATTTATTTTCATATAAAAGCAACAAAGCTTAAATTACATCCAGTTTATTAGCAACACCGTGCACGAGGGTGAATCCCGCAATGTTCATCTTTGATCTCACAGGTGTCTGATCCACTACGAGAAGAGAGATCTATCCGTCTTGCCTGCACTTTTTTTCACTCCCCTCACTGCAGCCGCCTACTCTCGCCTACGTTTCAGGCGAGGCAAGGCGCATCTCAAACAAGCCTATTCAAAACTCGCTGAAATTCATTTCTCACGAGAGAAGCAGCGCAATTCACTTATTAAATAAAAGTATTAAAATATTAAGAATTTAATTAAACAACTTTTCACAGCAAGAAGGAAATAGCTGTCTATGAAAGAAAAAAGAAAAATTCTCGCTACTGTATATCAGTGTTAGTTTATACAGTTGATAAAGGTATAGAGAGAATTGAACATTTAAGCTCACATGTAGTCATTTTATAGCTTCATCTATTGATTCTAAAACGTATTTATATTAACTTTATATATTTATTCAAAAGTGTATTTACATTACCTTTATATATTTATTAATTTAAACTCTGCATAATAATAATTGATGAACTAAAATTGTTCATGTGTGATCGATTAAGGGTATAATTACATAAATAATATCTAAAAAATGATTATTCTAAATAAGCATTACTAAAAGCCAGACGATTTTGTCTTTAAAAATCACATGTAGTGACCTTTAATTTGGAGTAAAAACAGGTGGAGTGACTTTATCCTTTGCTCACAGCTGATTGGTCTAAGTTCGGTTTGCAACCTCTTACCTGGAACATAACCTGCCCCGGACCAGGTTAGCCGGGGAGCATTAGTTACTATGGCGATGAACACTGCTAAAAGCCAAACCACTTTCTTGGTGCCTAAAACCCAGGGTTGGCGCAAACTAAAACATGGCGCAAACTTCATAGTATAGGCCCCAGAATATCAGTGTTTTATAGATAATATCTATAAAACACTGATATTCTGGGGCCTATACTATAATATATTATATTTACAATAATAAAAAACAGAAACGAAAGCACCAACTCTCTTTGCAGAACACACAATCCTTGCTCTCCTCGTCTCCCCAACCATTTCCTCCTGTATAATTTGTTTTTCTTTTTCTCCTTTTCACTGCAAATCAGGGCACAGACAATTTGGATCACAAATCTTCTTGCAGGCTATCATTTTTAACAACAATTTCAGTCTCGCACGAGAACTCCGGTCTCACGCACGCGTGTTCTTGCGTTATTTCCTTTTCACTTCTCGCGTGTGTTTGGTTGTGAAACGTAGTTTGCGGACCTGACAGAAGTTGTTGCCGATTCTTTCTTTTGTAAAGTCATGCGGTGTGAAACCCCCTGTCACCGATCCATCGCGCAGTGTGAACACAGCAGCAACTGAATGTTACCCCAGATAGTCGTGTAGTGTGAAAAGAACAGTGACCTGACTATGAAAATGGTGCAGTGTGAACTCGGCATTACATCCAATGAAAAACGTAGTCCCCGCTTTACATTTTTTTCTTTTCCGATGATCCGTTTCACCCAGATGTACGTCACAATACGAAAGAAAAGATTTGTCGCTAGTTCCAATACGTTGCGACTTTATTCAGGAAATTCCTGCAGAACTAACTGGAGCTATCAGACAAATAAACAAAGTTTTGGTGTTGGGGTTGTGGCTTACTGTAGCAGTGAGTTCGATTCTGGCTCGTGATATTTCTTTCCCAGTCAAAAACAAGAAATGCTTTTATATATCCGGAAGTGTTTGTGAATGATTTTTTTCTGTCTGGCTATAAAATGATAAGCTGTAAGTTACAGAGTTTGAATTGCTTCCATGACTTTTTTCTCATGTGTATTGAATAATTTACGGTGTGCGTGTTTGTCGGCCTCCGATATAATAAACTATGAGGATGTAAAGAAAAATCAATGCTGCCACCTTCCCTTCCCTCTCAATCTCTAAGTACAAGCGATCGTTCATAACACAACAAGAAAAAGGAAATTTATAGATTTTCCTTTGGATAGTACATTTTGCCCCACTCATTCGGTACCCGATAATATCTCAGAGCGCCATCACTGTCACCTTCCGCTTCTAAAATTCCATTCAGACATGACCTAATGTGCAATAGAGAAAGCAGCCGGAGAGAGCTGATTGACTCTTGTCTAAGAAGTAGATGACCCTCTCAGCTTTAATATACCTTCAAATGGTGACCAGTAGCTGCTTTCAGTCTGTAAAAGCACATAAGAAAGTGTGAGAGTATGTATGCACTGCAGGTGCAATGCATGTGTGTGTCTCCTGTGAGAGGCGGGATATAACTCAACGGGATCAGCTGGTAAGGTAAGCTGCTAGGTCATTTTTTTAGGTCTGCAGGGGTTTTGTTTTGAAAGAGAGTGATTCATACTTTATAGCTATATCTGAATATAACATAAACCTATATAAGGATACCAGTGCACTAGCTTAAAAATGTCTTCTTGGATGTTGGTTACAGTTTGGTGTACAAAAGTTATACAAAAATATATTTTTAAACAAAATGAACTCACTGTTTGTTTTTCTGAAATGAGCAAATATTTTGGAATAATATAAAAAATATTAAAATAATACAATTATTATCATTGTTATTTACACCAACATTTCAAGAATATCAGTCTGTTTCTTTTCCAGTTACATCACCAAGACACATTCTTCTCCCTTTACATCCCACAAAAATCTCAAAATAATTTAAATTGATATAAAAGATTCATGTATTTTTGGAGATATGGACATACAAAATGAGCACTGTTTGTTCAGACGCAGTTCTAATGGTTGTAATGCTCTTTGAAATAAGCTTACTGGATTGGATTGTCTCATTCAATTATTATTATATCATTTTATTGTTTTGCAACACAAAATAGTTTGGGGTTAAACTGTTAAAGTAATGATTCAAATCTGATTTTGACAATCAATTATGAAAGAATTAATAAAAAGATTTAGAAATGGTCTTAAACAGTCAAATTAATGTTTTTTAATTATAGTTTGATTTCTTAAAACCTAATTATGTGGGCTGATTCTAATTTTACTGAGGATATGGATGATGTTGTTTTGTGCTGTGTTATTCATTTTTAATGTAAATTATATTAAAGTCTTAATGACTGCATTTAAATATGTTATGTAATATATATATATAAAAACATAATGGCTATATGCCATGAATGAAACCTTAAAATGTTCATATAGTTATTCTCAGCTATTTAAACTAGAATTATAGAAATATCTAGCTATAAAATTTCAATTAAAACATGACTGCGGGGCTGTGAATCACTTGGCACTGATAAAACTTGCTAACATGTGTCTCACTTTCTTTGGCATATAAACCCTGTCTCTGTAGTGTATTTACTGGGGAAAGAAGCTGTGGGATATGAGGATACAGTGCTAACCTGACAAAAGTTCAGTGCTTTAGCTTCAGGTCAGACTGCAGATGCGCTCTTATGATATGTTTTCATCTGCTGCAAGCTCAAGGAATACAATATAAAATTAGAAAATCTGGGCTAGTTATGACAGCTCCACTTCAACACATCAGTTTCTAACATTTCATTTCCCTGGAAAAACATTTTATTTTCCTGGATTTTGACTGGTTGGCTTTGATACTGTGGTGGTCCCATGGTGCAATGATGGTATCAGATGGTGATACCTTGGTATTTTGACAGTACACTACCATTCAAAAGTTTGGGGTCAGTAATGTAACACTTGTATTCAGCACAAGCACATTACATTGATAATAAGTTACGATATAGGCATTTATAATGTTTCAGAATAGAAATAGAAAACAGTTTTTCACAATATTACTGTTTTTCCTCCTTATGCCTCATAGTCTGCGGAATAAAAAAACATTCTGCTTCTGTTTTGTTCTACAGCAGGGGTGTCAAACTCCTGGTTCCTGTAGGGCCACATCTCGCAGAGTTTAGCTCCAACCCTAATTAAACACACCTGATCCAGCCAATCAAGGTCTTCAGGATTACTAGAAACTTCCAGGCAGGTGTTTTTTGAGCTGGTTGGGGCTAAACTCTGCAGGACAGTGGCCCTCCAGGAACTGAGTTTGACACCCCTGTTCTACAGAATCATTGTCAGCATGTTGTGCTTTGCCCCATGAGAGGTGTAGTTCTTTCAGTTCTGCTTCAACAGCCCTTCTCCATGTTGTTTTCAGCCTTCCTTGCTTCCTTTTCCCAGGTGGTCTCCAACCTGAGCTACTTTTGGGATGCGTTCTGGTCCATCCGAAGGACATGTACACGCCATTTCATTCTATGGCGCTTGATCTCCTGGACTTCCTTTCAGAATAATGGATTCATCAGATCTTCCGTTGATTCGCATTGCTTGAGTTTTGGTAGTGCTTATGTTAATGCCTAATTTCTTGGCAAAGTTGTCCAGTCTATTGGTTTTCTCTTGTAGGTGCACATGCATAGATGACAAAAGAGCTACGTCATCTGCAAAATCAAAGTCTTCAAGCTGTTGAAAGAGAGTCAACTGTATGCCTTTAGGCTTGTCCATGTTGTCTCTCTCATGATCCAATCAATGCCTACCAGGAACAGGATTGGTGAGATGATTCATCCTTGTCGTATCCCTGACTTCCATAGAAAACACTCTACACTCTAACTGCAGATAGAATAGTTCAATCAGTGTAATCATCTTCTGAATGATTCTGTACACAAGATCTTCCATAAGGTATCAAGGTGTAGGCTAAAAAAAATCTGGTCTACACAACCTCTCCCCTTCCTGAAACCAGCTTGTTCTTGTCTCAGCCTGATGTCGATTACTACTTAGTCTTGTCTGGTGGATTCTGCTAAATACTTTAGATGGCATTGAAGGTAGTGTGATGCCACAATGTGATACCTTCTTCGGAGGCTTGATAATGAGGCTTTTGGACCAGTCTTCGGGGATGATGTTCGTCATCCAGATGTTCTTGAATAGGCCAGTGAGCACTCTGGCAAATGTGGTCTGCTTTAAGCATCTTAGCATGGATGGCATCAATTCTAGTTGCCTTTCCATCTGAGTTGAGCCTTGATTAGGGGACGGATGTCAATGTATATTTTTACTGCATTCTAGATATAACTAAATTCAGCCTTAGTGAGCTGAGGGACTTCTTTCCAAATCATCATTAAAAAAATCTAACCAACCCCAAACTTTGAACAGTAGTGGACATTATGATATTGAATGGCTATTGAATGGCTATCATATTCATGTACTATAATATTTACATGGTACTTCAAGGTACTGCAAGGAATACCATGATATTACCATAGTACATAATGTTGTACTTTTTTGTTTAGTGTGAGCTTTTCTGGAACATTCACATTTCACATCACTATTTCGACCTTTACTTGCCTGGCAACAGAAAATATGTCATGTAGTCTCAGCTTTTATTCACTAACAGGCTTGGCCCATACATTGAATTAACACCCAACACCCATGCAGCGTGAAGTCCAATACTTCCGCTGTACAACTCATATTGCCAAAGATAAACAACAGTGGTTGCTTTAAGTTGGTGTTAAAATCAGTCACTGAATTGACCCTGAATATAGACCTGTGTGACTGCAGGAGCAGTTGCTGTGTTCCTGTGGTCTAACTTTTCATCACATCACTGGACAGATCCTAACCCTGTGTCTGAGCAACAGATTTTTCTAATTTATTTTAATCAATCCACAGTTTGCCATCCTTTATAAGCCAGGCGACGGATACTCATTGCGATAGAGAAATGGGCAGCCAAGATGGATAGGGAGTGAGAGAGAAGGAGAGAGAGAGAGACATCCTCTCCTGGCAGTGCAATGATGCAGCCATCCTACTGTGGATGATATTGTGCCCTGGGAAAAGGCAATCTCTCAGTGGGTGTCATTACCTGTCATTCAGGCTAACTGTGTCCGGTGGGTGCCCTCAGACAGGCCTGCCGTAATTGTATAGGAGAGAGAGAGAGAGAGAGAGAGAGAGAGAGAGAGAGAGAGAGAGAGAGAGAGAGAGAGAGAGAGAGAGCACAAGAATGCAAGAGTGCTAGAGAGGGGCAGCGAGATGGCTTGATGGGTATGGGGAGAAAGCAGGCCGACGTGGGCTATAGAGCTGATAAACAACCTCTCAGATTCAAAGGCAGCTGGAACAAATGCTGCGTCTGGATCAGGCTGGCAGTAACTGAAAGGCAGAATATTAGATCTGGTTGATGGTCCTGAATGTGTTTCAATCATTAGCCGTATAGAATACATCCTAGAACAAAAGAATCACCTTGACGGATGTAGCAGAACAGAACAGATGCACAGAAACGGACCACTGGTTATTTGAAGGATGTTTTTTGATAAGAGAAAGTAAGAGAAAGTAAAATCTTATTTATATGGTTTCAATATTTTTCAGAGTTGGCTTTTTATTCAGGTAAGATTACCATAACCTTGATTTATGATGTTTGGTTGGTATCAACGTTATATAGCTCACGTTCTGAAGTCCTATTCATCTTGTACTATGCCTCTTGTATTTATGTTAGTCACAGTTTCTTGCACCAAAAACATTGTAATTTATTTTTAAACACCATTTTCCAGCCTCTCTATGACCCTCAGAATTAAAATGCTGTACCTTTATAAGTGGAATGTGCATTCATCTGTTTCTGTCAAGTGACTTTTCTGCTTTTCTGCCATCATCAAAGTAATGGTGCTGAATACAAAAATACATGAACAGAGTTAGCAAGAAAAATCATTAATCGTTGGATTTGATCTATAACAGGTCTCAGAAAACATTTTTATAGATCTCAGGCAAGTACAGACTCTTCTAAACCACACTCAAAGAGAAATCCTTAAAAATAGTTTAATTTGTTTTAATATGTTAATATATGAAGGATTTTTTGGTATTCATTTTAAATTATTATAGTATTTTCTTAATATTTACCCTTATTTTGAATTACGCATTTCATTGTGTTGTGTTTTTAGGGTTAAAGGTAATATCTGTAAACTTAATGGAAAAGGCATTGGTAATTTTCTACCAGGACCTTATTTCCATTTTAGTTTTTTAATGCTTTGTCTTTATTATTTAACTTAGTTAATAGTTTAAACATTTCAGTTAGTTGCCAAGGCAACATTTTTAATTTGTTTAGTTTAAGTTTTTCATCTAATGTTTATATTTATATTTTCAGCTTTTTTAAATGTATTTAACAATAATAACCCTGTACTAAACCCAATATTCACCAACATTCATATATATTTTATCCATATGTATATATATAGAGTTGCAAAAATATATATTTTTTCAAACAAGTTTCCCTAAACACTACTCTCATCTGCCATTGGCTGAACAAACAAATAGCCCCGCCCCAAACTCAGACCATTGGTTTAGCCATGTGGGCTGTTTGGAATTTTCAAACAGAGCAATGTTTCGCCTTTGCTATAGACCTTATGCGCCAGACAAACAAGCGCACAGCCGTCTTTAGAAAATTGTCTTTGAACTTCCATTTTTGCGGTCGCTCTGTGTATTTCAATGGCATCGCTGTCGAGGAGTAATTAGCTGGTGAAGTGGATTTATTTATTGTAAAGTTAACGAAAGTTATCATGAGGATTGTAATGTTTTTAAGATTTTAAAACGAGCCGTTCATTCATAAATACGTAAGATCGCTGTGAAAATACAAACCGGAAGACAAATAAAAATGAGCGCAGCGCTGAAAAGGGGCGGGGCTACATAAGGTCTATAGTAACTTCGTATTGTGTATCAAATTGTGTAATTTCAAAACAGCAACAACAAAAAAAAAATCCCGTTTTCAATGATTTGTTACAATGATAATCAGAAATGTGTTTCACTTGTTAAAACCGTCATCATCACGCTAGATGTTGTTAATTTACTTCATTCTTCTGTGCTCTCTGACGTTGAACTTTGTATGACACAGGCAGCTTTTATATGAACTGCTTTATCAGCATCCCTGTAATGAGTAGATCTTGTGTTTCTATGTATTCGTCAGTAAGGGCAGGGGTGAAAGTCTTACCCTCCGGCTGGTCTCTTCGCTCTTCGCTGCTTCGATCTCATTGATCTCCCACATTTAGACACGAATCTCAACCTGTGATAAATTTACCTCAATTATTCATGAGAACACCTCACAGCGAAGTCCAGCACGCAGCAGGCCTCATGAAGCTTTAATACGACAGCTTGTGAGCGGGTATTTAAACAAATGTGTGAAGAGAGATAATGTCACAAAGGTCAGGTTCCTCTCAACCACTTCATTAGTCTGATGTTCATTTAGTCAGTGAGGTCCCAGGACGTGTGGATGGGAACCTTAGTGTGGTGTCTTAAGGCGACAGGTGTTTCTTCCTAGCTTTCTGTGTGCACTTATACTCCTTACAATTCAACGGACAAATCTATTACAATGTAGGCAACAAATCTCAGATTCTACATTCTTCTCTAATTGACCATTGGCCTTTTGAAGGTTAACTATGACACTTTAGCATCTCTGTTGACAGCTGTGTTTGAAAAATAAAATTGCAAGTTACCTTAGGAGTTTTTTTTTCTGTACATTTGTAAATTTAATTGTATTCTATTCTTTTTTTTGTAGTTTACACACACACACACACACACACACACACACACACACACACACACACACAAACACAAACACACATTCTATCATGTAGCAGTATGTAATTATATATTTATGATATACATAGATGTGTTTCTTAAGCACCAAATCAGCATATTAGAATGATTTATGAAGGATCATGTGATATTGAATCCTGGAGTAGTGGCTGCAAAAATTGCAAAATAGTGGTTTTCTTGTCCATTTTATATGAATTAAAGTTCTTTTCATACTGACTATTAACCCTCATATTCAAATGCACATCCTAAGATGGCATCCTAGTAACACTAGGCTGGTCCAAGTTGAAAAGCTGATGCCAATAATTCAAAAGTTAAATTGATGGAGATATGGCCTCTGGAATGTCAGTATTAACCTTCTCCCCCCCCACCGCAGTCGCATTGAGATGACACGTTGGAAATTGTGTGTCAGTCACTGCTGTGTCTCATCGTCTGGACTGTTTGTGCTGTGGGATTGGATTCATTTTGTGGAGGTTAGCTCTACGAAATATGTGTGGTGAAACACAATAACCGACTCTCTAACTAATAGAATAAATTATCTCGGCTTGTGAGATTTTGAGTTTTTGTCACAAAGGACCGAGGACAAGTCTGGAACAGAAACCATCCAGGCTAAATTTGCCACATGTGGAGTGTAATAGCCTTCTGTTATCAGTCTTCCTACAAAGAAAATGTGTTATTGTAAAATCAAATCATGAGTCTCATTCACACCGCTTATAATTTGTAGTAATGGAAAAAATATTTTCTGCTGAGCCTTTTTACTAGACACTCATCATTTCCACTCTTAGATACCAAATAGATATTGTTTTCTTAACTTTTCAGTTGTTACTTCCCGTGTCAAAATAGATGACAAGAATTCATCTTGAAACACATTATCAGTTCCCTTTCGAGGGAACTCGAACTGCGTCGAATGACACTTTGGGGGAACGCCCCTCAGCGTAGCGCCTCTGAAGTATGAATGAAACTAAACCAATCCTGATTGGTGTTGCGTCATGACGTAATGTGTGACGGCATATGCGGAAGCTACAAAAGGACGCCGGCACACAACAGAGATAGCTTTTCTGTTCTTCAGCAAAGCGCTCTCTGTCTGAACTTGTATGTCTTATTTGGTGTTGTTTGTCTCAAAGTCACAAGCATATATATAACATGGCGAGCAGCAGTTACACGAGATGTGTGCATCCCTGCCCACGTTATATTACGGGTGGGGACACACACCGTATGTGTGTACACTGTTTGGGAGCGCAGCACGCGCGGGCAGCTCTCGAGGGGGCTGCTTGCGAGGATTGTGAGAGATTACCAATCCGTGTGCTGCGCTCCTGCCTGGCCATTTTCAATGAGGATGGCCAGGCTCGCGAGCCCCGTGGTGCGGGACCCGCGTCCGCTGAGGCGGTGCGGCAACGCTCTTCATGGGGCTCGCAGATGGATCTGGCGGGGATCCCGAGACTGCCGAGGCACGCTCTCGTGATTCATCCGCCAGTTCTGATGCTCTCCCGCCCTGCGGCTTCTTCCGCACGAGTGGAGAGCCCAATGCTTGAGCTGTCTGCTTCCGAGGAAGTAGACGTGCTCAGCATCGAAGGCGGGGATTTTGGGGATGACTCGCCACCCCATGTCCCCGCATATGAGGAGCTGGTGGAGGTTGTCTCTCGTGCAGTGGCCCGTCTTAATATCAGTTGGCCACATGAGAGGCAGGAAACGCTTATTAAAAGCAAGTTGGACGAGCGTTTCCTGCAGCACAGAGGGCAACTTCGCCATCGGGGTTTACCGTTCTTTCCTGATTTGCATAATGAGTTGTGTAAATCGTGGAAAAATCTACACTCATCTCGCGTGTCCAACCCCCCTGTTTTGAACTATAGTAACATCTTGGGGGCGTGAGAGAACGATTATGGGATGATGCCTCGGGTGGAACAGCCCCCCGAGTCTGCATCATCCCTAAAAACCCCGGTGCTGCCCACTAAACCGTGCCGTGATACATCTACGTTAGTGGGCAGGGCTTATATGACTGCGGGTCGGGCTGATGCTAGTCTGCATACAATGGCAGTACTACAAGCATACCAGGCCGACCTTCTTAAGGATATTGATGAGGGCGAGGGTCCAACTCCGGAAGATATTGCGGAGTTGAGGAAGGCTGCAGATCTGTCTCTCCGAGTCACCAAGGAAACGGCCCGTGCTATCGGCCGTTCCATGGCGGCAATGGTGGTCTCGGAGAGACACCTATGGTTAAATCTGTCGGGCATCAAGGAGAAAGACAGGGCTTTCCTCCTTGATGCCCCGATTTCACCTTCTGGCCTGTTCGGCGACTCCGTTAATATCGTCGTCGACAGGTTTCATGAGGTGAAGAAACAATCTGCAGCCTTCAGGCAATATCTCCCTCGCCGCTCCAAACCTAAGAAGCCTGCCCCCAGCGGGGAGCCGCAGCCATCCACCAGCTCCTCCGCCTACAGACAGGCGCAAAAGGAGAGCGTTGCTTCTAGAGCCCCCCCTCAAACAGCATGGGGGCATAGACGACGCTCTCAGTCAAAGCCTCAGCCTAAGCAGGGCGACCTGAGGGCCGTCCTGCAGGCGAAGAAGGCTTCGACAAAGAGGTCCTAGCCAGCCTAGGTCCTCTGCGGGCGGCCCCACCCGTGGGGGAGCGATCGAGGTTGCCTCCTCCGTGGAGCCCGCAGGAAATCGATGTCGACTTCCCGCCGTCAAGTGCGGTTTCGGTTTCCATCGGTTTCCAGCGAACGCGCCCTGCACTGTCCGCCCCACAGGCTTGTGGCCAGGCAGCATTCGCGTCTGCACATCGAGAATCGTTTTCGGGTCAAACCCTGCCAGAGATCCGCTTCGGGGGCCAAGAACGAATCCCGATTAATACCCGAAGCCAGCCTCGAGAGTAGCCTTAGTAGAGTATTTCGGTGCATGGAAAAGTCTCACGAATATTTCTCCTTGGGCTCTGCGCACCATTCAAAAGGGGTACAGACTACAGTTCGGTTCCCGCCCACCAAAGTTCAACGGGGTGGTCTGGACTGTAGTCGACCCAGAGCAGAGTCGGGTATTGGAACAAGAAGTAAACTCTCTGCTGGTAAAGGAGGCTATAGAACGTATTCCTCCTCCAGACAGGGAGTCCAGGTTTTACAGCCGCTACTTCATAGTTCCCAAGAAGGATGGGGGGTTGCGTCCGATAATAGATCTCAGGCACTTGAATCGTTCTCTGAGGAGATTCAGGTTCAAGATGCTCACTATTCCCATCATCGTGAACCAAATTCAATCCGAGGATTGGTTTGTCACGATAGATCTGAAGGACGCATACTTCCATATTTCCATCCTTCCATCTCACAGGAAGTTCCTGAGGTTCGCTTTCGGGGGCGAAGCGTACCAATATCGGGTTCTTCCGTTCGGCCTAGCTCTCTCCCCTCGCACATTTACAAAATGTATGGATGCAGCTCTGTAGCTCCTAAATTATATCGACGACTGGCTGATTCTGGCCCAGTCACAAGAGCTGGCAGTTCGGCATCAAGATGTCGTCCTTGCCCACATCCAGAGCCTGGGGTTGAGACTCAACATGAAAAAGAGCGTGTTGGCACCAGCCCAGAGAACCACGTTCCTGGGAGTGGTGTGGGATTCGGTCACGATGCGGGCACAATTGTCTCCTGCACGGATCGAATCCATCTTGGCCACGGTGACTAGGATAAAGCTAGGCCAGGCCATCACTGTGAAACATTTTCAGAGAGTGTTAGGGCTCATGGCAGCAGCATCCAATATCATTCCATTCGGTCTCCTGCACATGAGGCCCCTGCAGTGGTGGTTAAAAACCAAGGGGTTCTCCCCGAGGGGAAACCCATTTCGCATGATCAGGGTTACGCGCAGATGCCTTCGTTCCCTATCTATGTGGAAGAAAGCTTGGTTTCTGTCCCAAGGTCCCGTGCTGGGAGTGTCATTTCGCCGGAAAGCCGTTTCGACAGACGCCTCCCTCACGGGCTGGGGCGCGGTCATGGACGGCCGCTTTACGAGAGACCATCATTCCTCCTGGCATATAAACTGCCTGGAAATGTTGGCGGTGTTCCGAGCTCTGAGGAGCTTCCTGCCGGATCTCAAGGGTCATCACGTCCTTGTGAGGACGGACAATAGGTCTGTGGTGGCCTATATAAACCATCAAGGGGGTCTGAGGTCTCGCCCTCTATGCAGACTGGCGCATCAGATCCTCCTGTGGTCCCAGGGGAAATTGTTGTCTCTCAGAGCAACATACATCCCAGGGAATCAGAATCAGGGAGCAGACATCCTGTCGAGGCAGGGGCTGAGGCCCGGGGAATGGAGACTCCATCCCGAGGTGGTGGAGCTAATATGTCAGAGGTTCGGCCCAGTGGAGGTGGATCTATTCGCGTCTCGAGAGACGACTCACTGTCCACTGTGGTTCTCCCTCACACATCCAGCCCCGCTGGGGTTGGATGCCATGGTACAGACGTGGCCGAGGCTGCGTCTGTATGCATTTCCCCCAATCACTCTGCTCCCGGGAGTTCTAGAGAGGGTTCGTCGCGACGGGATCAGTCTATTATTGGTAGCCCCGTTGTGGCCGGCCCGAGTATGGTTCTCAGACATAATATTTCTCCTGGACGGCCCTCCATGGGAGCTTCCCATCAGGAGGGACCTGCTGACACAGGCATAGGGCTCAATATTTCACCCTCGGCCCGAACTATGGAAACTGTGGGTCTGGCCCCTGAGGGGGCACAGTACCGAGAGGCCGGCCTGTCAGCAGGAGTAGTGGAGACCATACTCAGCTCTAGAGCTCCCTCCACGAGGAAATTGTACGGCCTAAAATGGAATGTTTTCACCGTATGGTGCAGAGAGCGTGAGGTGGACCCAGTTAACTGCCCAGTGGCTTCAGTGCTGGAGTTCCTCTGGTCTTACCCCGTCCACTCTTAAGGTGTACGTGGCTGCCATTTCGGCTTTCCACGCTCCTCTGAGTGATGGGCCTCTGGGGAGACAGCAGTTGGTCGTACGTTTCCTCCGTGGGGCTTGGAGGATGAGACCTGCGGCTCGTACCAGGGTTCCCACTTGGGACCTGGCGGTGGTTCTCAAAGGGTTGGTTGAGGCCCCCTTCGAACCGCTGGAGTCGGCTGAGGCCAAGAACCTTTCCCTAAAGGTGGCTGTCTTGTTGGCCATTACTTCTCTGAGGAGGGTAGGAGATCTCCAGGCGCTCTCTATATCTAACGGGTGCCTGGAGTTTGCTCCAGGAAACACATCAAAGCCATCCTACATCCTAGGCAGGGCTATTTGCCCAAGGTGCCATCTAATGTGGCACGGCCTACGGTTCTGCAGGCTTTTCATCCTCCACCTCACGTGACGGTGGATGAGGAGAGACTTCACCTGCTCTGCCCTGTCAGAGCTCTCAAAATATATATCCAGAGGTCCTCCTCATGGCGGAAGTCAGACCTGGGGCCGGTTTCACAAAGATAGACTTTGACTATGGCTTAGATATAGTAGGTAGTCAGACTTCAGATAGACATCTAAATCAGACCGTTGCACAAAGCACTTAAGACTATAAGTAGGACTACACTGCAATGCATTCTGGGTAAAATAAGACACTTTTCAAAACAAAAAACATGGCGGATCGAGTAAGCGTACTCAACCGCTCAGTGCTGTTTACCCCAGCGGAAAATATGTGTTTGTTGGAGGAGTATAAATGACGGAGTATGTTTTTATGTTTCCACTGTTCGATCGCGCCCGTGCCTCTCTCTCTCTCTCTCTCTGACACACACACTCCAGCATTGCAATCTTGACATCGCAGCCTGTTATTATGCAGCATTCACACCAAACGCGAATAGAGCGTCAAATTCGCGTCTATCGCGTCTAGTTCGACGCTTGAACATTTTGAATCCATTCGCGCGTCCAAGGCGAATAGGACGCGCGTATGAAGCGAGCGTTTGAAGCGAAATAGACGGGCGTTCAGAGCTATGACTACACTATGACTCTACTACCCCCAGTTGCGTGAGCGGTGTATTGCATTTCACGCATCGCCCGTGACGCTTGCGTCCACTGCTCAAACTATGAAAGGGAGCGCGTCGATCGTTGCTTGCGTTGACTATGTAACGGCCCTACAGTTACAAGGACATTTTACTTGGGAATGTAATAACTGGAAGAAATGTTTAAATTATGAGCCATTTTCCCTTTTCTTTTGGCAGTTTGTAACTGATTGTTACTGCTGGTTGCCAAGGTAACATAGAGTCTTAGACCTAAGTTAGCCTGGGGGTAAGGTGTCTAATTTTTTTGGTCTAAATTAAGTCAGTCTTTATTTTTGTGAAACAGTCTAACTTTCATTAGACTAGTCTATGAGCAAATTTTAGACTTGTCTAACACTATAGACTGGTCTAAAATAGCTTTGTGAAACCGGCCCCAGTTGTTAGTGTTTTTCGGGTCGCCCAAAAAGGGCTTCCCGCTTTCAAACAGACCATTAGCAACTGGATTGTCCAAGCTATATCTATGGCCTACCAGGTGCGCAATTTGCCTTCACCTCTGGCCGTGAGGGCTCACTCTACCAGAGGCATGGCGTCCTCTAGAGCCCTCCTCTCAGGGGCCCCGATCCAGGAAGTCTGCGATGCAGCAGGATGGGCCACCCCTCACACTTTTATTCGATTTTACAGCCTGGACATTCCATCGACACCTGGCACCCTTGTGCTCTCGTCCTAAGTGTGCCTGTGCGCAGCTTCACACTAGGACAGGCAGGGCTCGTTGTGGCATAGTGGGTACTCGTTCCCCCAAAGTGTCATTCGACGCAGTTCGAGTTCCCTCGAAAGGGAACGTCTCGGGTTACGACTGTAACCCTTGTTCCCTGAGAAAGGGAACGAGAACTGCGTCCTTTCACCACGCCTCCCCCTGCCTGGGAGCGCTTGCTTCATCACAGAAGACTATCTCTGTTGTGTGCCGGCGTCCTTTTGTAGCTTCCGCATATGCCGTCACACATTACGTCATGACGCAACACCAATCAGGATTGGTTTAGTTTCATTCATACTTCAGAGGCGCTACGCTGAGGGGCGTTCCCCCAAAGTGTCATTCGACGCAGTTCTCGTTCCCTTTCTCAGGGAACAAGGGTTACAGACATAACCCGAGACGTTTTCTTTGTATACCTTAGAATATCCATCTAACCTGACTCTCCTTATTAATTCTCATAGCCAAGTGATTTCTCAAGATAATTGCTATTCTATTTTGAGTTTCGACTCTTTTCTCACTGATAGTGGCATAATTGCAGCCTGTGTTGTACTAGGCAGGTTGGTTCCTGAACACAACTCAGATGAACATTAATAAGATGTATAATTTAACAAAAAACTTGGCACATCTCATGGATTTTTTCGACACCTTGCAGTTAGTGATCTTACATACATGGCTGAAACAACATTTCCTACCAAGTACATCTTGCCACAGTGGTTAGAGTGGCCCAGAGAGGTGCTTAGCACAAGTGCCTGGAAGCTTGCCACGAGAGAGTGTGTGCGATCAACAAAGCACTAATGGCCCAATGCACTGTGGAGCCTCTTCTGTGAGGCCTAAAGAAGTTTTCAAGAGTAAGACCTTTGACTGTACTCTCATTACTAAGAGAGAAGAGACCCAAAAACTTCAGACTGTACAAAACTATCATCATTTTACTGATAAAAGATAAATAATTCTACGCCAAACATGGTTTACTTGCTTTGTCGGTTATTGGTTTGCATGTAAACCCGCCCAACAGGTTATTTCTATAAGCTGATTTTTGTGAATTATCAGCGTACTGGTGTGCATGTAAACTTGTTCTGTAATTTCCTGAAAAACTGTAATAAATATAATGAGACATTTCATGTAATTTTACAGTAAAATACTGTTAACAGTTTTTGGATGTAAAAATAATGTAATCCTATAATTGTCAGTTAAAAAATGTAAATTGACAAATTACACAATTGTCTGTGCTGTAAGCGGTAGACCAATCACAGCAGACTAGGCCATCTGACCAATCAGAGCAGAGCAGGCTCTTGAAATGGAGGGATTTAGAAAGATCGAATCATTTATCAAAGCGTTTCAGACACTGTGAGAAAAGAGGTGTTTTTAAAGCTGTTTTTAATTTTCATTGATGAATTATTGCAGTGTTCGGACATATTATAGACTGTTAATAATTAATTATATGCCTATAATTCATTGTAATCGACCTAAATGTTTTAGACAATTTTTAATGAGGAGTAAGCTTCTATCTATCTCACAGCGCGTTGGTTATGCGGTGATGCGCTATGAAATTATTGCATGGCAATTTAATTATAGTAGCCTATCACTTTAATAATAAAAGTAGCCTTCCCTAATAATAATAATAATAATACAATAATACTAATAATAATTTAATACATAAATTGGAAATGCTAAATCATCTTGATATTGATAGCTGATGCTTGTTTTGACAATATCTGGATACATGATATCGTCTATACCCGGCACGAGGGTTTATCGCACTGATTCGCGCATATTTCACACGTATAATGTGAGCAGTGAAGTCGCAGCTCGACATTCGGACCGTATAGTGTGAGCACATAAATCCTGAGCTTTGGCTTTACATCGCATGCGATCTACTCGTTGAGTGTGAGTAGGTACCTTGCTGAAATCGCACAGACATCGCACAGTGTATGCCCACCTTTAGTGTTAATTATCTGAACGTGCTCCTCCCAAACTTTGTTAATAAAACATAATTTAGTGAACAGTTTTTTTTTGTTTTTTTTTGTGAAGAACAGTTTAATAATGTAAATAACATTTTTTAGTATAAAAATACTTGGAAAATACTGTGCTATGGAAAAGATCCATGGATGTTAAAGTTTCTTCATAGAACCACAAATGTAGATAAAGAATGTTTATTTTAAAGAATGCAGGTGGGCTGCACCCCATACAACGGTTCAGTGGCGCTCAAACAGATAGAACGCTTGTAAGTATGGCACGCTGCATGCACTCAGCCTGTTCTACTGCACTTTGGATTTAGCCTTCCCACCATGTACCGAAGGCTTTTACAGGTCACTGACGCCCGCCTTCTGCTGCTGGTTAGTGCTCAGATATGCAAGAAGCAGTTGACCCTGAAGATTTAATAAGGTGCTTGTATTCCCTGTGGAAGCCAGGGGTGTTATATATTTAAGGTGAGAGTCTGCCACAATCCAGAGCTGCTCCCTACAATCTAGACCATTGTACGATGAGCATCGGCCAGACAGTACCGCGTTGACCTTCAGCATGATAAAGCCGGCAAGGGCCTGTCAATGACCCCAATCACTCAGGCGTTATATTAACAGTGTGCACACAGCCTGTGCAAGTTATCACAGTGCAGTGGGCTGTGTGATTAACACAGCCACGGTAAACGTCGCCATTGTTTGTTATCTGGCCCATCCATTGAGCCACACTGGGTAATCAGTTTCCTCCAGCCATGTAAGTTAATTGGTCAGAACAAACGGAGAACTGTTGCTGTTATGAACAATATGTCATTTCAAATATTTGAGCTTGGCAGCATGAAGAACAACGGGCAAGTTGAAATACATGGCAACAAGTTTTCCCTCGTGTAGCTTCTGTTTGTACATAACAAAGACAAGTACACAGCGGTTTAAGCAAAGTAAAACCGCCTTTTCACTGTTTGCAACCATAGGATATGTGGTAATTCACTTTATCACATGATCTTATTTTGCTTTCACACTATTTGTGTCTTCTTTTAATTTTAATTTTATATATAATAGATTCTGTTCAAAAGTTTGTGGCCTGTAAGATTATTTTTCTTAATTATGCTTACCAAGGCTTCAGTGTCATATGATCCTTCAGAAATTATTCTAATATGCTGATTTGCTGCTCAAGAAACATTTCTTATTATTATCAATGTTGAAAACAGTTATGGTGCTGAATATTTTTGTGGAAACCATGATTTATATCTTTATCAATTTAATGTTAGTGTCTTTTCAGAATATAATTGTCTGTTTCTTGAAAAAAAATCATAGTTGTTGATATTTCTTATACACTTATAGATTTGATTGGAATACATTACATCCAGGGGTGTGTTTCCCATAGAACGACGTAACTCACTGCTTAACTACCATAGTACAATGCATCGTTGATCCATCATTCTCAAAACCATAATGTTGCAAAGTGGTCGTTCAAACACGTTGGTTAAGGATGTCACGCACGTGGTGGAGTAATAACTTCTTTTAATGAATCTGTTTGAGATATAATTAATGCTAGGTGTTTTGATATAAATTACGGAAATGGCATCTGAGGAATATTTCTCTTTTTTCTCAGTTATTTAGCTTAATTTCCAGATTCAATCATAGGCTCGTTCTTACATAGTAGAGCACGTTCGCACAGGCGCACTTCAAAAACGGTGCTTTAAATCTCTTGACAAACTAAAAGACGTAAATGGCATTTGTATGTATTCTAAATAAAAGATACAGATTGTACTGAATGTCAGCTTGATTATTTTGCTCAAGACAAGGATTTATTAAGTCTACATGTCATGCAAACTAGAAATGCTTCTAACCACAGGTCGAGAGCTGTCGTTCCAACTACACAACTTTGTGATGCGGTTTGCGAATGTTCGTTAGAACGATGGTTTCGGGAAACACTGACTCGTTGAACTATGCTGATAATGACAGAACTTGCGACCATAGTTGGCTAACGATGCTTTCGGGAAACGCACCCCAGTTCAACTGCTGCATACTGTGTTGTCACATGTTACATTTCATATTTCAGTATTTCATATGGTTAGGTTTCATATTGTATTTCATATTTCCGTATTTCAGCATATCTATCTGAAGCTCATGTTGGATTTAAAAATCCTGTCTCCACACATGGTCGGAACTCCATGCAGCCCTTGTGCGACTCTTCATTGGAAATGAATGATTTCCTGTCTAGTGTTTGTTGGAAGCAGTGAAATGGCAGCTTATAAGACTTGCATTCTTGAGATGCACTTTAAAAAAAAAAGTTTTACCATGACATATATCACTCAATGACTAACAAACCAAAAAAACAACAGAATGAAATATTGCATCCTGTGTCAATGTCCCTTATTAGTGAATTTTTGCTAAAATGTTTTCTCCAGAGTAGAACAAAGCAAAATACATCAGTGGGCTTTACTGTAAGTTACCAAGCCTTATTATTAAGTTTGCCTTGACATGAGACTGAATTTGTACCAAATTTGTATAGTTAGTGACATGCAGTTGTTAGTAGATAGATTGTCTTTGTGAACAAGTGACTGAGCATGCTGAGATATTCTGATTACAATCTTTCATTAAGTTGGAGACTTTCCAGGTAGCACTTTTCTCAGCATGGCCATGTTTGTAGACTTGAAGTAATTTAGTGTCCTTGCTTCCTGGAGGTTTAGGTCTAACCAGTCAGCCTTCAATAGCTTGTTTTACCAAAAATGAATGAAAATCATTATTTTTCAGTTCAAGTAGCACATTATTTACCACTAAATCCGTTTTTCCTAGAGACCATTTGAGACGTTTGCTTTCTAAAATACTGTCTGAAATTTTAATCTAAATATACAATTAAGACATACCTTCTTAATTTGCTATCATATATATATATATATATATATATATATATATATATATATATATATATATATATAATGTAGCCTATCATTTGCATTTTAGATATATTTTACAAGCTTTCCTGTAGCTCAAACAGTAGAGCATTGGTGCCAAGGTCATGGGTTCTGATAAGAATGTAAATGTGTACCTTAAAAATGCAATGTAAGTCGCTTTGGATAAAAGCGTCTGCCAAATGCATAAATGTAAATGTAAATTTTATATGCATCTGCTCATGTAGATTTACTTAGAGATTCATGAGAGTTAGATTGTCATGCTGTGGGAAATTATATGACATTTTGAAGTTAATAATGTTTTTTTATTCTGTTCATTCTTTTTACTTTTCACTGGTTCGAGCAGCTCTGCAGGCTTCTTCTAAAATGCACCAATTTATGACATCATGTTTAGTCCTTGGTATATAGTTACGACCTTGCTAAAGAAAAAGAAGATTGCTACTTGTAGTATACGTGGCATCACAGAGAACACCCTTAATGCATTTCCTCAAATTATGCTGCTTTGCGGAGAAGCTGGTGATTTTATGAGAAATTTTATGAGAGAACTTTGAAAGTTGACTTTTCACATTCACAAGTATATCTGTTCTTCTACTTTATCTCATTATTCTCATTTCATGTTGGGAATATGTTTCCTGTGGAGAAATAGTGGCATTTAGATTATTTGCAGTGTTTTGGGGTCTAATTCCTCATTGCTACTCCCATTATTTATTATGAATGTACATTTTACATGCATTTTTACATTTACATTTAGCAATCGCTTTTATCTGAAGTGACTCACAAACAAGAAAATCTACAAACTTGTAATAAAGGTGTGATATTTCATTTCAATAGCGAAACTGTACGTTTATCTGCTTCAAGAACAGTGCAGTTATTACCTCGCTAATGAGAAATATCATGTAGCTTTAAATTTGCGAAACTAGTATTTTACTGATAAAATCGTCAGAGCAGCGCTGACAACGTTTCTGTGCGTATGAGTGTGTATCCGTATGGTATGTGTGTGCATTTGAGTGGAAGAGAGAGTGGGATAAAGAATGTGCTTTCTGTACATAATTAAACGTAATTTTGTGGCAAAAAAAACATGGAAATAATTTGTTATTTTTATCCTACTGTTTACTATATTTATTTGCTTGGTCAGTGTTGTTGTGGGTTTTGGTTCTTTTGCTGGTGTAGGCTGTAAGCACCTTTGAAATAACTGAAATCATTTGGCGAAGTGATATGGACATGTAATACAGTCCAGACCTGCCTGGAACAACTTTAGCTGTGCTTTTCCCTGAAAATAGTTGCACACCTTAGATAGCCCCATAGTATAAAAAATATTTAATTTATAATATAAAATTATTGAGAGGGGTCAAAACAAGACACGTTGCAGTATACTGTATATTCAATTTCAATGCAGATTTTTCCTGTTTGTGGCTAATTATTATTAACTAAATGTTTACCGGTCATGTAGTAAGACAAAAAGTTCAGTGAATAAAAATAAATCTTATCCAGCAGTATCTTTAGCAGACGCTGTGCTGAAAGTGACAGTCAACATCAGCTCAGTTGACCTGACTGTAATGCCAGCACCTCTTGCCACCCAGACCACAGTGTCATTGAGGAAACTCACTTACACTTCAGTCTGATGCCAGTCGCACACCAATGATCAGAGAGATCATGAACTCTAAGACTTGACTGGGCAAAAACGATTTGGATGAGAGAAAAACATTTTTGCACTCACGCTATGGGATCCAAAGAGCCTTTAGATTTGGTTTTATCAAATTCATCTGAAAGTAAAGTTAAAAGATACAAGAGCTCAAACTAGGAGTTGGCAATATGACCAAATGATGCATGTAATTTTATTTCACGATAACAATATAGTTATTTTGTGATTTCAAAATTTTTGATAACATTGACATTTCATAATTCTCATCACCAATTTCAATATCATAAAAAACTAATACTAGCCTAAATGAGTAGAAAAAACAAAAAAAAAAACAATTCAAGCTTACTGAAGACAAGTAGTCGTAAAATAAGAACAAAGAAACTAAGTACAAGCAATAGGACAAAACTACAATAGAACAAAGGCACAAAATAATAGACTAAATAAGAAATAATAGGCTTTACATAAACTGAATAAAGTAATTAAATGTACAAAAAAACTGCATAGTCTTCACTGTGTAAATTAAATATTCTTATTAAAGTTACAAAAGTAATCCAGTCCGGATCTTTTTTTGTTTAATTAACATTAAAAACAGACAGCAGCAGGTTTATTAGGCTGCTGTCACTTTAAGACAGAATGTACTGATCTAATATACCTATACACATGCGCTTTTCGGTGTTTACGTTCACTTAAGACATAAATGACTGTTTATAAGGATACTCGCAAAGACAGGCATTTTGACACATAACTGTGTATATTTGACCATTCAAGCCCAATAAGGTGGCAAAAAGAACTTTGTTCACTGACTCTCAGACAGCGCACAGCGTGCACGTATACAGAAATGAGCTCTCTTTCGCTGCTTATTGTGCTTTCAACGGTTTAACATTGCTTATTTTTAAACAGCAATGCTTAAAACACATTCAAATGATACGATTTAACAACATCACGCGAGCGCATAACCGCGATAGAGACGATAGTCCAAAATCTCTACCATTTGACAAATTTATAATGGTTATTCGTGCCTACCGGTATGTCACCCATTATTTATTGTTCATTATTGTACGTTACATTTGAATTTGACTAAATAACTCTGTACATCAATAATTATTTTAATAGCTTTGCAATGCAATCATCAAAACAAGGTACATAAATGCATCAATATGATACTATAGACTACGTATTGGCCAGGATTAAAATGCAACACTCAGTTTTTATTATATTTTACAGGGAGTCCCTGCTCCATCTTTATCTACCAAGTTATTCCTGCTCCACAATTCCTGGAAATATATGATGAGATTGAAATAAGCAAATCGATTATTGTTATAGTTCTTGTCATGCCTCTCAAGATGGCATCTGTTCCATAAAGCAAATTAGCTGCAACACTGGACAAAACAAGAGTTATCTCTTGAGGTTTTATACACCAGTTTTGTTTGATTGTGTGAGTAAATTACCTCATTAATCATATACTGTATATTAAAAAAAGATAAATCAGCAGAGCTTGTGGCAGAAAGCAGATGTTGAGAACTGAATTCACATTAGATAGATCTGGGCTCTGCTTCAGTCACCACTAAACACACCAGAAATAAAAGTGAGCAGAAATGGATCCTAGTCTCTGTTTGGGATCTTTGAGAAAATTGAAAAAGGTTAATTTCCACATTCCATTTTCTTTTGCCATTAAGCTAGACGAGAAACGAGTTATCCATGGCTTATTCTCAACACCAGTATTTAACACAGAGTGCAGCACTTCTGGGATGAGAGGACTGACTATAGGCCTACAGGCTTTTTCACACTAATTCTTCAGCACAAAAAAATAAAATAAATGAACTCCTTCAAACAGAGTCTGAAATGTTGGATATACTTTACTGTAGCTTTACACTACCGTTCAAAAGTTGGGGGTTGATACAACTTTTTTTTTTCATGTTTTTGAAAGACGTCTCTTATGCTCCCCAACGTGCTGGGGGTAACACATTACAAGTAACAAGTAAGTTATTACAAGTAACAAGTAAGTTTTTCTAGTAAATGTTAAAGTAACATTACATTTAAATTTACAGCAAAATATCTGAGTTACTTTTTTAAATACAGTAAGTAATGCAAGTTCCCTTTCGAGGGAACTCGAACTATGTCGAATGACACTTTGGGGGAACGCCCCTCAGCGTAGTGCCTCTGAAGTATGAATGAAACTAAGCCAATCCTGATTGGTGTTGCATCATGACGTAATGTGTGATGGCATTTGCGGAAGCTACAAAAGGACGCCGGCACACAACAGAGATAGCTTTCTGTTCTTCAGCAAAGCGCTCTCTGTCTCTTGTCTGTCTTATTTGGTCTTGTATTGTCTCAGTCACAACCACATATATATTATAATGGCGAGCACAAGCAGTTACAGGAGGTGTGTGCATCCCTACCCACGTTATATTACGGGTGGGGACACACACCAAATGTGTTTGGGAGCGCAGCACGCGCGGGCAGCTCTCGAGGGGCACTTGAATCGGTCTCTGAGGAGATTCAGGTTCAAGATGCTCACTATTCCCATCATCGTGAACCAAATTCAATCTGAGGATTGGTTTGTCACGATAGATCTGAAGGACGCATACTTCCACATTTCCATCCTTCCATCTCACAGGAAGTTCCTGACGTTCGCTTTCGGGGGCGAAGCGTACCAATATCAGGTTCTTCCGTTCGGCCTAGCTCTCTCCCCTCGCACATTTACAAAATGTATGGACGCAGCTCTAGCACCGCTGAGGCTTCAGGGTATCAGGGTCCTCAATTATATCGACGACTGGCTGATTCTGGCCCAGTCACAAGAGCTGGCAGTTCGGCATCGAGCTGTCGTCCATGCCCACATCCAGAGCCTGGGGTTGAGACTCAACACGAAAAAGAGCGTGTTGGCACCAGCCCAGAGAACCACGTTCCTGGGAGTGGTGTGGGATTCGGTCACGATGCGGGCACAATTGTCTCCTGCACGGATCGAATCCATCCTGGCCACAGTGACCAGGATAAAGCTAGGCCAGGCCATCACTGTAAAACATTTTCAGAGAATGTTAGGGCTCATGGCAGCAGCATCCAACATCATTCAATTCGGTCTCCTGCACATGAGGCCCCTGCAGTGGTGGTTGAAAACCAAGGGGTTCTCCCCAAGGGGAAACCCATTTCGCATGATCAGGGTTACGCGCAGATGCCTTCGTTCCCTATCTATGTGGAAGAAAGCTTGGTTTCTGTCCAAAGGTCCCGTGCTGGGAGCGTCATGTCACCAGAAAGCCGTTTCGACAGACGCCTCCCTCACGGGCTGGGGCGCGGTCATGGACGGCCGCTTTACGAGAGGTCTATGGCAGGACCATCATTCCTCTTGGCATATAAACTGCCTGGAAATGTTGGCGGTGTCCCGAGCTCTGAGGAGCTTCCTGCCGGACATCAAGGGTCATCACGTCCTTGTGAGGACGGACAATATGTCGGTGGTGGCCTATATAGGGGCCTATCATTATCATCAAGGGGGTCTGAGGTCTCGCCCTCTATGCAGACTGGTGCATCAGATCCTCCTGTGGTCCCAGGGGAAATTGTTGTCTCTCAGAGCAACATACATCCCAGGGAATCAGAATCAGGGAGCAGACATCCTGTCGAGGCAGGGGCTGAGGCCCGGGGAATGGAGACTCCATCCCGAGGTGGTGGAGTCAATATGTCAGAGGTTCGGCCCAGTGGAAGTGGATCTATTCGCGTCTCGAGAGACGACTCACTGTCCACTGTGTTTCTCCCTCACACATCCAGCCCCGCTGGGGTTGGATGCCATGGTACATACATGGCCGAGGCTGCGTCTGTATGCATTTCCCCCGATCGCTCTGCTCCCGGGAGTTCTAGAGAGGGTTTGTCGCGACGGGATCAGTCTATTATTGGTAGCCCCGTTGTGGCCGGCCCGAGAATGGTTCTCATACATAATATCACTCCTCGACAGCCCTCCATGGGAGCTTCCCATTAGGAGGGACCTGCTGACACAGGCAGAGGGCTCAATATTTCACCCTCGGCCCAAACTGTGGAAACTGTGGGTCTGGCCCCTGAGGGGGCACAGTACCGAGAGGCTGGCCTGTCAGCAGGAGTAGTAGAGACCATACTCAGCTCTAGAGCTCCCTCCACGAGGAAATTGTACGGCCTAAAATGGAATGTTTTCACCGTATGGTGCAGAGAGCGTGAGGTGGACCCAGTTAACTGCCCAGTGGCTTCAGTGCTGGAGTTTCTCCAAGATCGCTTCTCGGCTGGTCTTACCCCGTCCACTCTCAAGGTGTACGTGGCTGCCATTTCAGCTTTCCACGCTCCTCTGAGTGATGGACCTCTGGGGAGACAGCAGTTGGTCGTACGTTTCCTCCGTGGGGCTTGGAGGATGAGACCTGCGGCTCGTACCAGGATTCCCACTTGGGACCTGGCGGTGGTTCTCAAAGGGTTGGTTGAGGCCCCCTTCGAACCGCTGGAGTCGGCTGAGGCCAAGAACCTTTCCCTAAAGGTGGCTTTCTTGTTGGCCATTACTTCTCTGAGGAGGATAGGAGATCTCCAGGCGCTCTCTATATCCAACGGGTGCCTGGAGTTTTCTCCAGGCAACATCAAAGCCATCCTACATCCTAGGCCGGGCTATTTGCCCAAGGTGCCATCTAATGTGGCACGGCCTACGGTTCTGCAGGCTCGTCATCCTCCACCTTACGTGATGGCAGATGAGGAGAGACTTCACCTGCTCTGCCCTGTCAGAGCTCTAAAAATATATATCCAGAGGTCCTCCTCATGGCGG